>NW_012267217.1:36882917-36917321 GCF_000151885.1 Dipodomys ordii | reverse complement strand
GTTACCTTGCTCATGTAACTGTAACCCCTCTGTACATCATTTTTACAATAAAAAACATACAAAAAACTTAAAAGTAACAACGAAATCAAAGAAAACAACAAAGAAATCAACTATAAAAAAGAAAAAGAAAAATGTTCTGGAGATGGATGGTGGTTCTGGTGGTGACTGCTGCACAACAATATGAATATGCTTCATGATACTGAATTATATGTTTAAAAATGAGTTAAACACTTTTTTAAAAAAACACATGTATTTACCCCACCCACAAAAATCAAGGAAATATAAAAAATAAGCATATGAATAAAATAGCTTTACTAACTTCACACTATCAAAATTTGGCCTTCGACCCAACTTTCTATTAAAGAAATTACCTCATGTCTGTAATCCTAGCTACTCAGGAGGCCAAGATCTGAGGAGTGTTGTTTGAAGCCATCCTGGGCAGGAAAGTCCATGAGACTCATATTTCCAACAAACTATTCAAAAAAGCCAAATGTATCACTGTGGCTCAAGTGGTAGAGCACTCACCTTGAGCCAAAGAAGCTCAGGGACAGTACCCAAGCCTAGAGTTCAAGCCCTGGGACCAACCAAAAAAAAAAAAAAGGTAAATTGCTATTCTGTTATAAATCATTCCTTTTTACCTTTTCCTTTCCTTGTCTTTCTTCTCCTTCTCACATGCTCCATCTTGCTTCTTTACGGAATCTGAACCGCTGCAAATTTCTAACGTTTCCCCATGGACGGATACAGTATTTTCAGCTCTTTCCATGTGTAAGCTGGTGGAAGCAGCAGTGCTATCTCCATAACAACTAAGAAGGATGATCCCATTGCATTTAGAAAATGTAATAAAATTAACTAATATATACGAATACTAACCTTTCCTCAGACTGGCCTCTTTAGAAACAGAGCAACTTTGTGTGAACATTTCTTTAGTAGTTTTTAAAAATATTAGCACAGACTGAGCATTGGATTGTATGTGGTATCATAGCTCACTTCTCCACCAGCTTCTCCTAGTTGACTTTGCCCGTGAGTTGTGCCAAATGTGAACAGGCCCAAAGCCATGTGGACAAATAGAATTTACCTTTTGTCAACAAGTCAGTGTTTTTATTCTACCCAACTTTAAACTGCAGCTTTGACTTTCTAAAAGAGGGATAAGGGAAGCAATAAGCTAGACTATCGGGGTCATAAGGTTTGTTGGTATGTGTGGGTGTAGATGTTGATGGGGAGTTACCATTTGTTTCTAACCTAAATTTGGACTTTGACTCATGATAAATTAAAACTATTTCAACAAAAGGACCGGGGAGTAAGTAAAACAGAACTGTGAAATAAAACAAAATGGGGGGAGGAGTATTTTCATTCCTTGATATAATGAAAAGCCTTGCTCTGTAATTGGTTTGTACTGTCTTGAAAGTGGCGTCCGTGGTCAACAAAAGACCACTCTATGAGAGATCTGCAAGAAATTTATCATTCCCTCTGGCTGAGCCAAAGCAGGCTTGATATACAGTTTTGTTTCATATAAATATTCTCATGTTACTGTTTACTCTGTGGGAATATGAGGATCTCACTGACAGGGTACGTGCTCCACTGCCTTGCTTTTAAAGGCATTTATTTGACTCTGTTGTTTGTACTTGCCCAGAAACTTCAGAGAACAGCCCAGGAACTTGTTTGATAAGCATCCAGATCATGCTCCCAGAGTATGTTGTCCTTAGGGCTTAGAAAAGCTTATTGTTTTAAGCAAGTCAGCACATGGCTTCCCAGCAGTCCATTTCTCATAGGACACTTAACAGCAATGCCTTACTCTGCATCTTGAAGGTGTAAGAAAATGTTTTGGGGAGCATAGCTTAGATAGAACTTGGGCTTCCTTTGGATTACTCTGCTGATTTCTTTTGTCCCCAACTGCAACCAACTGGCTTAATATAGATTAAGATGAAAGAAAAAGAAAGCTCTTTCTACATCTTTAAAGTGTGTGTTGTCTACCAATTTTGCCTCAGCTTCACACCCACATTTCTAAGAGCCTGTTTTTTATATAAAGACATTCCCAAACACTTTTCTTCTTCACTAGTTTTCTATTGGGCTTTGAAATGTGAGGTGCCAGACAGATGAGCTACAGGTTGAAGAGGCCAAGGTACTTGCTCTTTCTAGTTTGCTCTTGTTTCTGGCATTCCCATTCATCAGTAATTGTCAGGTTAGCCTCTGAGAACCTAAGCCTCCTCCTGTTCTTCAACCTTAGAGGGAAGTACTTCTTGTCACTATAATTCTGTGAGCCCAGGTTTGGTAGCAACTGTTGCCCAGTTTTCAGTATTGTATCTTGAAATATTTAGGGTGGTCCTTGTGTTTCCCCCTCACACCCTCATGGTACCGAATATAGAATCCAGGGCTTCACACATGCTAAGGGAATGTCCTACTACTTGATCCAGGCAGTGAGCCCTGTGCTTTCTATTCTGCTTCTGAGAGAGTATCTCACTGACTTTGCCTGTGCTGGCTTTGAATTCACAGTCCTCTTGCCTCTCCTTTCTGCGTAGTTGAGATTATAGGTCTGTACCATCACACCTGCTGGTTTCTGTTTTCTTAAGTGGCCTCATATTGAATCCTCTCAGAAAGAAAACAAGTCAGCCCGGAGACCAACATAGAAGGCAGAAAACGCTCAGTGTGAACCTATTTCCTCTGGCCTCAACATTTATACTTTGTTCTCTTATCTCATTGTCTTTATATTGTCAAAATTTTGTTCTGTCTTTGACATTGCTATTCTTTTAACTGAGTATTGACTTTAAGTAAAGGGATAATATCATGATAGTTACTTTATGGAGATTTCCAGTGAATTTTTTTTGCATGTAATAGCTTCTTCCATTTAAAATGGAAGCCAAAATAATTCTGCAACTTGAAATTTTTAAGTATTTTTAATCCTATATTAGTTAGTTGTCCCTTTTGTAGCCATCTTCATCTACCAGATAGGTGATACTTTTTAGATGTAGTAGGCTTCAGCCAAACACCTTTTCCAGCCTTTCCTGTGTAGAACCTATCAACTTTTACCAAAGAAGCCACATTTACAGCTAGTCATTATTTTCTAACTTATGTACCTGTAGCTCCATGTAGACTAATTGCTTCAGGAAAAGTAATAACTGAGATTGATGTAGTTGAGCAATGGCCTGTTGTTAGATAAATCCATCATTTCTAATAAGCATAAAGTATTTTTTTGTAATTGAGAGATACAGTGCCTTTGTTGTGTATCCCAAAGTCACATTTAGTAGTTCATCTGCCTTCATGGCATTTACCCCAATACTTTGCAAGGATATGAGGAATATAAAAGAGCAAGATAGGAGAAACGACGTATTCACTAGGATAATAAGGGAGAAGAGAGAGGAAAAGCACTAGGAGCCATGGAAAAGATGACAGGGCAGCTACAAAGAATAGAGAAATAAAAAGGCTACATTGACAAAAGCAGAGAACAGTCCATAGAGCCAACACTCGCTCCCCACAGTGGGGAACAGGCGAGGGAAACCTGAAGCTAAAACTGAAGTAAATCAGGCCAGCCAGGTGACAAAACACTTGTAGTCCTATTCACAGGAGAAAAGAAAGAGTTCTCATTATCCTTAAATCCACAATGACAGTGTCTCCTACTGCATAGCAGGCTGGTATTGGAGATTTCAAAATCCAGAGCTTTCTAGGCAGGGGAAGAGATGGGTACTATGTGAGGCTGGGCTCACATAGTAACAAAGAACACACCAGGGATGCTGAAACATCCCCACCATAGTACATAATTGGGAAATGGCCCAGGCCTTGGGTCCCCACCCTTCTCCCCCCTCTACTATAGAAGTCAGTGCTCTGTTTGCTTTCTTCTACTACCTCACGCACCTAAGGCATGCTCCTAGGAATGGAAGTTTGCTGCCCATGAGTGGCAAATGAAAAGTAAGAAAGACTCAAATGTTCAGTCAGTAGGCCAGCAAAACTTTAAGAAGGGAGAAGAGGATATATTTCAATAATAATTCTAAATGTAAGTGGTCTTAACTCTAAAAGTAACAGAATGGGTGAATAGAAAACAAAATTTACCTATTTTCTGTCTATGAGAAACTCTCTTTACTGGCACTAGCATGTGATTGTAAGCACATACAGACAGACAGACAGACACACACACACACACATACATATGAATACACACTCACATGGAAAAGAGAGAGAGAAAAAGAGAGTAAGAGAAAAGATGGAAAATTATATCAAAAGCAAACAATTGAAAAGCAAGCAGGAGTACATACTCATTTATGACAAAATAGAGAAGATATAATATATGTATGTACCAAATGTTAATGTTCTCAATTTTATAAAATAAATAGTATTGGACATAAAAGGACAGGTATAATAATAGTGGGTGAATTCAGGACCCACTTTCATCAATAACTATGTCATCCTGACAAAAATCAGTAAAGAAACTACAGAGTTAAACTGCATCTAGATTAAATGCACACTATACAATATTCCATCAAACAGCAATAGAATGAATACGCATTCTTCTTGGCAGCCCATAATACTTTCTCTAAAATCATATTTTAGACCATAAGGTAGTTTGATAATTACAATAAAATTGAAATAGTTTCTTGTACCTTATCAGGTTATTATGTAAGAAAATTAGGAAATAATAGCAAGGCAAGTGACAGAAACACATAAACTCATGGAGATTGAACAGCATACCTTTGAATGATCAGTAGGGCATCGAAGAAATCAAGAAAGAATTTAAAAAATGCCTAAAACTAGATGAGAATTAAAACATAACATACCAGAACCTTTGGGTATAGCAAAGGTAGTTCTCAAGTGGTGCCTGAGAAAACCAATACCGAGTTAAATCCAAAATTAATAGGCAAAAAAATAAAGTTTTGGGTGGGTAGAAATGAATAAGATAGAGCCTAAAAGAACAATACAAAGGATCAATGAAACAAAGAACTGGTTGTCAAATAAATACACAAGGTTAACAACCCCAACAATAAACTAACCAAAAGAAAAGCATACCCAAATTAATAAAATCTGGGATGTAAATAAGTATATGACAATAAATACAACTGAAATGCAGCAAGTATTTTGAAAATTTTAAACTCCAGTAAGTATAAGTTTTGGAAAATCCATAAGAAACATAAATTTCTAGACACATATGGCCTTCAAAAATTGACCCAAGAAAATATAAACAACCTAAATATCTATAATGACCAGTGAGATTTTCCCCCAAAAGGAAAAAAAATAAATTCATTGATAAATTCTTCTAGACTGTCAAAGGAAAACTAACACTAATACTCCCCAAATGATTCCAAAAGATAGAAAAGGGAAGGAGTACTTCCAAATGCACCTTACAAAGTTATTATTACTGTGATACCAAAACTAAGTAAGGACACAACAAAAAAAACAAACCATAAAGGGTATATTTCTCAGATGCAAATAGATAAAATAATTACAGACTGAATTCAACAACACAGTTAAAATATCTGATAACATGATCAAATTGGTTTCATTACAAGTCTTAAAATCAGCTGGCACCGCTGGCTCACACCTGTAATCCTAGCTACTCAGGGGGCTGAGATCTGAGGATCACAGTTCAAAGTCAGCCCGGGCAGGAAACTCCATGAGACTCTTTTTTTTTTTTTTAATTGTGAAAATACTGCATAGAGGGGTTTCCATGAGACTCTTATCTCCAATAACCCAGTAGAAAACGAAGTGGTGCTGTGGCTCAAGCGGTAGAACACTCACCTTGAGCTGAAGAGCGCAGGGACAGTGCCCAAGCCCAGAGTTCAAGCCCCACAACTGACCAAAAAAAGAAATCAGCCTTGTTTCCCATCAACAGGTGATTGGATAGGGTAAAAAAAAAAAAGGTGGTTTAGTTACACAATGGAGTTTATTCAGCAATAGAGAATGAAGTTATGTCATTTGCAGGAGAATTGATGGAACTAGAGATCATTTTGTTACGCAAAATAAGAGATTCAACCAGGAATCCTAGCTACTCAGGAGGCTTAGATCTGAAGTTCTTGGTTTGAAGCCAATCCAGGCAGAAAAGTCCCTGTGAGACTTATCTCCAATTAACCACTCAAAACACCAAAAGTGGTGCTGTGACTCAAGTGGTAGAGCACAAAGAAGCTCAAGGACAGTGTCCAGGTCCTGAGTTCAAGTTCCACAACTGACAAAATAAAAGCCAGATTCAGATAATTAAATATTTGTTTTTCCCTCATACGTGGAACCCAGATTTTCAAAAAGACATGAAAGAAGGCGGAGAATTGTTTGGGAGAGGGGAGAGTGCAAAGGGAAGGGACAAGAAACAGAAAAGGAAGGTGATCCAAGTACACTTGCATTTAACTGTAATTGAAGAACGTAAAATATATATATATATATGTGTGTGTGTGTGTGTATATATATATATATATATATATGTATATATATGACAGCACCTAACACCCATTTTTGCTTCTGTATGAATTGCCTTGTGCTAGATGGTTGTATGGTTTTTGTATGATTTTAACTGACTAGTTTTAGTTACTCAGTAGTGGAATGTCAGCCTGGGAGCCTAGAGTTGCTTAGTAAAAGACTTCAAAGGGTTTACAGCCCTGACCAAGGGCGCAAAGTCCTCAGAATTATCCCCACAGCTGCAACACCCCTCCTGGAGGCCGAGGCAGTAAGGCCCTAGGCAAGAAATATAATGTTTTAAGAAACCTAAGCAACTCCATTTTTGTTTAACACTCCATCTCAGTTCTGCGACTTGACTTGTGATCCATTTTAGCCCCAATGCTAGGAATTTATGACAAAAAGCCATGCACAATTCTTGGAGCCATAGATGGCGTTTGCTTAAGGCAGGTGTTAGCCCCCAAGTGGTGTTGCCCCCCCCCCCACCCACCTAGGACTAATAAGAGTTTTTAACCAACCCATTCTTCAGAGCCCGGGTCGAGACATGCCACGCATTCTGTTGGTCTGGGTGTGACTGGTAACCTTGGGTGTGAATCGTAACCTTCTTCCGGTCAAGTTATGGACCAAGGACATTTTTCTGTAAAGGTCAACCAATCATTATTTGCCCAGTTTAGCTTGTTTTAAATGTAAATGTTAACCAATCATGTAATTTCTTATGTAAAAGTTCCTTAAAGTTGTTTGTTCAATACTATAAAAACGACCCTGATTCTATGCTCAGGGCCTCTTAGTGTCACTAGTTACCATGTGCGCGGAGGACCAAGCTCCAGCTTGCAATAAACTGGCTCTTTGTTGCTTACATTGATCGTGGTCTCTGGTGGTCTTCTGGGGATCCCCGAATTTTGGTATAACAACATAATTTCATAATAGGGCCTATTCTTTTGAACAATTAATAAATGCTAATACAAAATGAATGAAAACAAAGTCCTCTCAAGCTCACTTTTTTGGGGGTATTTTATTGACCAGCAAATATGTTCCAGATTATGTGATTTTTCTTAGCATCCCAGGGGTTGGTGGCCATAAAGTAACACAATTCTCCAAATCCTTTTAGCCAATTGAGTCAGAAACTCCCATCGTACCCCATATCCTATAGCGTTATACTTCTTCGGTCCACATTCTCTGGAATTCAGGCCTTTTCTCATAAGCTGGAACAGCTTTTGTCTGATCTAGTTAAAAATTATTGTACGTTCAGTTTGTTGGCCTGCCCCTCCTCTGGTACTTTTATTGAAGGGTCCATTCAGATTTCTAAGACTTCACTTGACTTCAGACTCTCTTTAATACTCCTGTACTTTATTCATTTAAAAATTTCTTCCAGATCTATCTTTAATACAATCATTTTATCTTGAATTAATTGCTCATTTTATTCCTATCTAGAAGATCTGGGAGCTTCTAGATTTGTGACTTCCTCCTGGACTCAGTTCCTCCTCTGCAGGACCGTACCTTCTGCACTGCTACCTACAACCCTATCTTATGAAGTGAGGGAATGAAGGAAGGAAGAATCCCATAGCCCCAAGTATATCCCAGCTGAATTTCCCTGAGATGAGTCATAAATTTGTTCCAGGAACCATCCTCACTGTCCTGAAAGAACCAAGTCAGCCCTAGCACTCAGAGATCTCCACCAATATTTAAAGGAGAAAAAAGTGCTACCAAGATCGTGCACCCAACACTCCAGAAGTCCTAGCTGGCTAGCCATGCAGTTGCTAGGTCATTTCTTTTACTTAGAATTCACATTCCTATATTCTATGCAATTTATAGTTTGTTTTTTTTTACTTAGGCCTATTGTATGGTGACAGGGTTTGATCAATCTATTGTTTATTTTGCTGAATGGACTATAAAATATCTGCAGATAAAACTTTATTACCAGTGTTTTTAAGAATCTACATTGTAACAATGACACATCAGCTGTTGGTACCCTACTTGCATGAAAGCACTTGAAAGCCTATCTAATGCAGTTACAAGCCAGAGTAACGTACTCATCAATTACATCATTTCTGTAAAATCTGCAAAAGGAAAGATCTTCTAGGCACATCTTCTTTTTTGCAGCTGTTGTCTTTTCCGCTGCAACTCTATCTTTTACTTTTGTCTTGTGACCCGTGGTACTACAACAGCCAGGGTCAGCTTTAGAGAGTCACAACCTGTCCCACGACACACTGTCCTGGGCACAGTTAACAGTGTGTTATTTTAATACTTTCAAAGAAGGGACTCACATTTCTATTTTGCACTGGGCCCCGCAAGTTATATGGCTGTTCTGAGAGTGGATCTGGACATTTTTGGACTTAGATAAAGGGGAAGTTAAGTTGATGATAATTAGGATTTGGTGGGATATAGTTATGTGGTTTATAGTTACTTCCATGTGTAGTGAAGTTCTTGCCAGCCCTTTCAATATACAAAGAGCTTCTGGGCACAGTTCCTGGCTCATCTAGGGTTGTGATGCTCAAAGCAGATTCAGAAAGTTATCATACAAGCACCACCAGAAGTATGGAAGATATGGAGGAAACACAAGGTTTAAATGGTATGGAGCCAGGACCTAGACTGTGGAAAGTCTTTCTAGATTTAGAAGCAAAGGATGCAGCTCTTAATGAGCTTCATCCTCAAACAGAAGCTCAGCATTGCAAGAATTCATGTGTGTATGCAGAATCAATTACAAATACATTTGATTATCCCTTCCTCCATGATAATCAGTGAAATAGGCTTGACCAACATTCCTGGTTTTTTTGTTGTGTTGTTTTGTTTTGTTGGAGTTTTTTTTTTTTTTGCAAACAAATCTCATCTAGCACCATAAAGAACAAGTACATCTGGGTCAGAAGTTGCACACTAGGAAACTTGTATCTCAAACAACAACAGTTAAAAGCAGCCATCTGTCAACAATGCTAAGTAGAGGATAAATTAGCTTTACATTACCTTTAAAATGACAAATGACAAAATAACAAACCATTGTCATTTGAAAAGGTGATCAAAAAGTATGAATAACGGAAATACTTGTAGATAAGTATGATAGAAGTAGTTATGTTGTTTTCTTAGAATCTACTCTAATGATAGTATTTCTCCATTTTTAAAGATGTATGGTTTGTCATGACTTATTTCCTCATTTTAAATTCACTTACAGAACTATGTTTGTCCAGTTTCCCTTAAAGATAGTGCTGGGAATTGTACACGTTTCAGGCTTCTTCAGAGAACCTAGGTCCCCTACTGCTCTGTGCTGAACACCTGCTAGGTACTTGACACAAGCGTTGCCTTAGTCTTCATAGAGTATCTCTAAGATCAGTATTATCCCCACTGCAAAGGTAGAAGCTGAGGCTTGGGCAAGGTCAGTAACTGACTTGAGGTCAGACTTCCTGTCAATTGTTTTGTTCTTCCTTTCTGTGAGTCTACCTATTGCTGCCTAGTTTCTAGGAAACGCTTTTAGAGAAAATGACATCATTTCCTCCAAATAGAACTCCAGTTAGGTGACCGCTTCCATCATGCCTGTCCTTTCTTCTATAGCCCCTATCACTTGTATTTAATTCCTAAATAGCATCATTACAGTTCACCTTTCATGGAGGGAACTAATTATTTAATATTTTATCAATGTATGTATGCAGTGAATTCCTTCCTATGGGTTAATTTTCAGAAGCACCTTAGAGCAGCTTCTTGCTTCAAACACTTTCTCACTTTCCTTTGACTAGGCAGAAGGGCCTGAAAACTACAAAACATTGAGCTTCAGAATTAACACCCAGGAGTATTGGGTTGTGCAGTTGATAACGAGACAATGTTGTCACTGATGCGTTCACACCTTCCGACAAATTTCCTGGTACCTCTTCCACATACTAGCTGTCCATGGGGAGAGGAGCTCATAGCCATAAATGAATCTGCCCCACAGTTTTGTATTTTGGCAAACCAGATTATTGTAAAATGGGAGAACACCTGTATTCAATTTTTCCTGGAATGTCCAACTAAATTCTCTTATACTCCTCATTTTAGATGAGGTTTGCTAGATGACACCATCTGGGAAATGTCACTTTGATTAAAGTAAATATGCAGCCCAGTTAACACTGGGAGTTTCTCTAAGTAGCCAGATCTTACAGAAGCAGAAGGCAGCAGATTCTCTGGCTTGAGAGAGCTTGAGAGTGAAGGATTTCATGGTTTGGTGTCAGTCAATGGCAGTGTGTGGCCTGCTGAGCTCTGAAGGATTTTGTGTATTTTCCTTTGCTTCCCATTGGATGGTTTTTTTTCTTTTCCAGTTTATTTTGACACTAAGAAGAAAATATATAAAAAATTTAAAAACTCTCAGCATTACGATTGCCAAGTTTTTCTTTCAAACTTAAGAAAAGAAACCAGTTGTTGAAAACTGTGATGAATGGTGCCTTTGTTTGATTTTCAGTATAGCACATGAAGGCACTGTTGTTGGGATGAAGCCAAATTCCCCAGGCAGGAGGGAACATGGGACCAAAGGAGGCCTAGTGATTGTGGAGACTGATGTGTCAGGATTTCCTCTCAGCTGTCCTAAAGAGCTCTTTGTTTGCTACAAGATTCACTCATGAGCCCACCCCTCTGGTCTTTCCAAAAGTCTTTGCACGGTTTTCAGCACTTGCTACTGGGTGAGGATGTCATCTATTGATTGTTACGATATGGGGCTCTCAGCATTGAAGTTGTGGTTTCCTTCAGTTTCCATTGCTATTGACTCTGATGGTGGTGGGATCAAGTATGGTGAAGAGAACCATCAGTTGTTAATGTGCAAACCCCAAGATGGTTAGCATTCTTCCTCATTTATTGTTGCCCTGTCACCAAGTGGCTTATGAGAATCAGGAGACAGAGGGAATATAAATTCCTTGTTCTGTAAGGCAGCCTCATAAAAGTCCTCCCTCTCACTCTGCCAGCTCTCTAGGCCTTCCACACTCCAAAATTAAGAGCAAAGGGCGGGTGGGGAGGGTCACCAGTGAGCTTCATTTTTTAATTTAATTTTTATTGGAAAGGTGATATACAGAAGGGTTACAGCTACATAAATCAGGTAATGAGTACATTTGCTTTTGAACAGTGTCACCCCCTCCCTCATTTTCTCACAATATTTTCCCTCCTGACCCCCTCCCCCAAAGTTGTATAGTTCATTTCCAACATAGTGTCTAGTGAGTATCGCTGCTGAATTAATTCACCTTTTGTTTCCCCCCCATCCCCATTTCTGTGCTTCTCCTTCTCCTCCCCAAATCAGATCAACTTACATACAAGAAATTGTACTGAAAACAGTACAATTTAAAAAACTCTTGTGTTTCCATTCCTTGGAGTTCATTTCAATAAGCATCGTTTTATATAATCATAGGCACATAGTTATTGACAGACCTTGTGATCCTCCTAAGAATGTTCTCCTTTAGCCACTGCACTTTAAAGGAAGAGAGGGAAATATCTCAGATACCTTGAAAGTGTCCCCAGGTTTCTTACAAAGCTAAATGGAAAACGGCTCTGAGAACACTGATATACTTTTACTCAGCAGAACCAGTGTCACTCTTCCAGTGGAGAGGCTCTTTCTGAAAGCTGTACACACATGGGCTATGGTATTTCACTCAGGTATCATCCATGTAGTTTCTCACTAGACTGGGAGAACGGATGCTGCACCTGACCTCAGAAAACCTTTGTTGAATAAATTAATGGCTTCAGACCTCTGGAATTGGGTAATGAGGAGACAGCTCTTGTTAAGTATGGCTTGTTTAATAATTGACCAACTAACTTGAGGTTGTGTTACATGAAGTTGAGTAACATTTATGAGTTACAGTTATGGGAAGGAAAGAATGTTTTAGAACTTCCAGGGAACAGAAAGTTGGGTTCACGCTGTATGTGCGGCAAATGGGCTATCAGAATTCTTCATAAAGACATGCACAAAATGCCTTGAGGATGTAAACACCTAACTTCCTGTGGCAAAGAGAGTGGGGTCAGAGTGTTAGTTTGAACTCCTGCTGCCTCTTCCTGTTATTCTAAGTCTGCAATTCATACAGTCTTTTAAATATCCCCTATGAGCCACTTGTGAACTCTCTAAGTAAAAATTATGCCAGGTTCTGTGGCTACCAGATTGGAGCTTTTCTCTCCCTCCTTCATTCAGTTAATTGAGCTGTGCGGGAGCCTCAGTAATTTATTCTATGGAGTCTTTCCGTGCAAACAATTCCAGGCTAAGGGAAAGAGACTTAGCTAAATCTTTCACACACTTAAATGCAGCATTCATGTTTTGAAAAATGCCGGTGAGTCAGTGTCCTTAAATATAATAAATAAATGACAGCCTTCATCCTCAGCTTTCCATTAACTAAGCTCAGAGTTGTCTCTTTTTATTGCTTCTTATGTGTTTACAGTATCTCATTTTTCCCCCCTTGATTCTGGATTTTCACACCATATGGCCACATCTTTAAGTCATTTTTCAGCTGCTCTATTAAATAGTAAAATGAGATTCAGAACAGATTTCTTTGATTTTAAAATAGCATTTTTGGTGTGTGATTTTTTTTATATAAATAAAAAAAGAACTAAAGCCGTAAAAAAAAAAAAAAACCATGAAATTTCAGGTATTCTTACCCAGACACTGTAATATGTAGCTTTCTATTTAGAATAAATATATTTTTATTTCATGAAATTTTACCTACAGTATAAATTGATTCATTCATCCTGCATATTGAGATTCATTTCTTTTTAAATAAGATTGAGCCTCCACTATTGCTAAGGAACATGGATTGAAAAAGAAATTAGAAGTATATCCTTCTAACTATTCAATATTATATTTTTCATTAGACATGATTGCATAGCTTGTAACTATAAAATATCAATAATGCCCCAATGCTATAATTGTGGTGGTAATTATATTGTTTAGTAGTAACAAGCATAGGATTCCTTTATGTTTTACTGTTTATTTATTTATTTATTCTTGGACTACTCAATAGGCAGTTCCTTGAAAAGCTGTAGAGAGTGGAACTACTAACATTTAGCTCTCCCAGTTCAGAATCACTCATTGAGGACTCAGCACTTAGTCCTATAGTTTACTTTGTAAAGCTGGGCTTTTAACAGGCTATTGTTTTTTGAACCAGGAGGAACATCTTGCTGTAGGCTGGTTGGGAGAGCGAGAAAGAGAAAGGAACTGGGAAGCAGTAAGGGAGGGAGGGAGGGAGGAAGGAAAGAAAGGAGGGAGAGATTGAGGGAGGAAAGAAAAAGAAAGAGAGAAGGAAAGAAAGAAAGAAGGAAGGAAGGGCAAAAAGAAACAGAGAGAGAAAGAGAGAGAATGGAATGAGAAAAAACAGGGTAATAATTACCAAAGGGAAATCACTATAGGAACAAATTTTGTAATATGGCTACATTTGCCATTGATCCAGATTAACAGCAGGGACTATGTCAATCACAATTAGTCAGCTTATGAGTATATGATATGAAATCTTCAATTATCCACTAAAATCTGGGCACTTAAGAAGTGACTGACCTGATTGTTTAAAGTTAAAACCAAGTACACTCAATATCTAGGTCAATAGTCTCTTAATTTCATTCTGATGAAGTCAGTTTTAAGTGTGTTTGTGGGTGTTAAATAGTTCACATATTTTAACTCCAATTATGTAACTATTTGCTAGAGAACTATGTTCTAGTTGAGATAAGTCTATTGAATGTGTATATTTTGATGATTATGAATATTTCTAAGTTCATTATTTAATGATATGTGAGCAATAGCAGTTTGAAGCAATTAATCCAAATAATCGAGGGAAAATTCTGCTTGAATTATATTGATAGTATTCATTATTTTTATTGCCATCATCACAAATTTATATAAGATTTTAAAGTAGCAATATAAAAAAGTTTAAAAAATTTAAATCTTGTTTAAAATGTTTAGAACATAATTACATCTGCTTGTTCTATTATATCTTTTTTGTAGCTCAAAGCTCTGGAAAACATAGGCAGTCTCTTCTGTTGTGCACCATTTCTAGAATGTAGAAAAGTAGTCTTCAAGGCCCAAATTAAGAGGGCTACATCTTTTCCACATGGCAAAAAGCATCATCTGTCAGCATTGACACAAGCACACAAAAAACAAATGTAGTAGGTCTTTCTATAGACACGATTTTTTTCTCAACACTTAATATTAGGAAAGATGTCTCTTACCAAACAAGTAAAGGCAAAGAAGAGTGAATTGCAATGTAGATCACCAAAAGACATAGAAGAGGGACGAACATTTCTCAAACTCCCCTTTGTAATTTTTAGTCTGTAAGGTCAGCTCAGACAGAGGGCCTTCATTCTTGAAGGAGATCCATCAGGGATTTGGAGGCATTACCAACCTTTTGATATTTCTAGACAATGGTTTGCTAGAAAGCCAATTACTCTTTTGAGAAACGTTTGGTTCAACAAGTATTTATTGAGGGTCTACTGTGTTCTAGGCAGTGCTCTAAGAGACAGCTATAAGCAAGACAAAGAGCTGCCCCCTAGGAGCTTGATTTCTAGTGGTAGGAAATAGGTAGTGGACAAATATACAACTAAATAAAAACACCTTCAGGTGATACGAAGTACCATGTAAGAACATAAAACAGAATATGGAAGGTATTTTTGTAAGGTTGTCAGAAAAGATTTTACTTGAAGAGATGGATGAGGATAGATGAGGTTATGAGGAGAAAGAAGGAAAGAAGACATTGATCAAGATGCACTGTAGTCATAAATTGCCATAATGAATGGAAAATCCTTTTGTACACTATTTAAAAATAATTTTAGAAAGAAAAGAAAAAGTCTTGTTGATAATATGCCCTTTGAACAGACACACACTCTAGAAAGATCAGAATATGATGAGTTGGAAGAAGGGATGGAAGCCTGAATAGCTGAATGGCTTAGGCAAAACCCTCTCCTCAAGCCATCTTAAATCTATCTGCATAACTGGTGTGGCAAAGGAGGGCAAAAGACAATTTACAAGATTACCCAAGTCAGAGGATGTCTTGCTCTCCCTTAAATACCATACTAGAAAAATATCATACTAGAAAAACAACCTTTTTGTATCTTTTATATCAGGCATTGAGTTGGGTAGTTTTTGAGTCAGGGTTCACATTTATTATTTTCTTTTCTCAAATATGAATAACTGATGCTTGACTAAAGTGAAGTGACTTTCTCAGGCCCACATAGCCTTGGGTGGTATACCCACAATATGAAAATCAGGTTGGTTACAAAGTCCTTACATGTTTTTACTTCTTGAAGTAAAATATATCTGAGAGGACAAACACAACACAAATGTATTATTAGAGTATCTCCAATATATGAAAGATACTAATATTTTAAGTGAATGAGAAAGGTTGAGTTGTCTGCTGGGAAGAATCACAACAACAAATGACCAGCCTTTGGCTAGATTCACTGAAGGATGTAACATTTTCCACCATAGAGAAATGGAAACATGGCTCATTATCTGGAACGTTTGGAATCTCCAAGCCACTGGTCAGTATGATCCAAGACTCCTCTCTCCCATCAAATGAGAAGTATTTGCTCAAGCCATATTACATTTTTATTTTTAAACTTCAGTGTATTTTGTTGGGAATGCTGGTTCTTCTACACAAATATAGTTAGCCCACTACAGTGAATAAAAATTAGCCAGTCCCTCTGAAGAACACTGGAAATTTTAATTTTGTTAGCTCTCAGTTTTTTCATATCTTAATATCCATTACTATTCATGCATAATTATAAAATTTTCAGGGCATCTCTATTTTCTTTGATGAAATTTTGAATATTTTTAACCATCTAAGACATGTTTGAATCCATTAGGGATGTTGATTCATTTGAGTATTGGTGTATGGAAAAATGATCTTCAACAAGGTGATTACAAATGCAGATCTTACTCTTTGTGTCCATCCCTCTTTTTTTTATATAAAGTTTTGGTTTCTCACTTTGAACTAACCTTGTACAGGGAAAATAATAATGAAGTGACGTATGCATATAATGAGTATCTGTTAAAATGATACATATAATGAGTATCTGGAAAGAAGGTAAGGTTTAATGTAACACAGGAATTTTTTCAACTTCTTTAGCAGGTTCACATTGCAGATGGTGTTCAAGTTTGGCCCAAGAGGTTGTGACTTCTTGATGTCAATGCCATATGTTCGGGGGTTGGGGAAGCATCAAGCTAATAGCCATTTGGCCATTCCCTCCATTAATTTGTACTGATTGAAATATTATAAAGTTGTGCATTGATTATAATACTAAACTATGCTTTTTTAAAATGTGAATACCTCTATTAACTTAGATTTTTGTCTTTTTGATCAAATCTAGTTTTTAAGAATGACAAAAATCTTGTGGTAGAGTTCCAAGAACAAACTTTATAAATGCACAGCTCCGTGCTTCATCTCTTTGTTCCCTAGTTTATTTTTTCCTGGTACCTTTATTATTACTTTTTAATTGATGATGAATATTTATATATACATATATACTCATATATATGATGAATATTCATATATAGAAATAGATTTCTTTCATTTGCTCTTCCAGTGATGCCTTTTACTCCATCTATTTTGAGGCACTTTGTCCTTTGCTAGGCAGAAGCTCTACAGTTTCATGCAATCCCATTTATCCAACCTTACAATTACATAGGCAAGTAATGAGTACAATTTCTTATCAACCTTTCTTTGAGTTGTTGTGTTTCTTGGTGTTTATTAAAAAAGTTTCAACCTGTGCAAAGGAGCCCTAATATTTCTCCTATTCCTTCCTATACTGTTTTCAGGGTATCTGCTTTTACCTGGATGTCTTTGATCCATTTGGAATTGATTCTGGTTCAGGGTGATATATAAGGATCTAACTTTAGTTTTCTACACATATTTAAATAATTTTTCCAGTACCATTTGTTGAAGAGGCTGTTTTTCTTCCCTCCTATTTTTTTTTTTTTTTGGCTCCCTTATCGAAGATTAGGTGGCCATAGGTCTGCGGGTTTGTTTCTGGGTCTTCAGTTCTATTCCATTGGTCTTAGGATAGTCCTAACAGAGAATCATAATAGCTCAATAGCTATGTACATATGACCATATAAGATGATGCTAATCAAAATGAACTTCAAGATATGGAAAAAAGGGGTTTTCTTTGTTGTTTATTTTAATACACTGTGTGAAGTTACCTCTTTTTTCTTTCTTTTTCTTTGGTTTATCCCCTGTTATCACTGTATTTGATTTTGGTACCCTGTGTCTTGTATATACATTTATCTGAATTAGGGAAAGGAAGGGGAATAACAAAATGGTTAGACAAAGGACAAAGGGTGAACCAATGCAAGAGCGATGCTCACAAGACAATATGTTAGAAATGAATCTTACAACTGGGGAGGGGGGAGGAGCTTGGGGGAAGGAAAAGTGGGAGAAAAATGAGGGAGGGGGTAACAATGAAATGCACTCACTACCTTACATATGTAACTATAACCCCTCCATACATCACCTTGACAATAAAATTAAGCTAAAAAAGAATGATGCAAGAACTTTAAAAAAGGAACACTAAAATTGGTTGAAAGAAATTTAATCTCATCTGAGATTATTTTATTATTTTTAAAAATGTTGAGCTTGAGGCCTTGTTTTCCTGCTTGGCTTTTTCACTCAAAGCTGGCATTCTACCATTGAGTCCCAGCTCTACTTCTGGCTTTTTGTTAGTTAATTGGAGATAAGAATCTCTCAGATTTGTCTACCTTGGTTGGCTTTGAAATGGCCTCTTGTGTTGGTTAGGATTACAGGCTTAAGCCATTGGCACCTGGCTTCAGTGTACTTTAAAATCTAGTAGTGATTCTTTTTAAATTTACTAAAAGACCTTGATGAGACCTCGTCACATCAAGTATTTGTGAAATTTGATGAATCCTATAGATAGAAAAATATAATTTTCCCATAGTTCTACTTCTCAACATTTTTAGTTTTTTTCCTTTTCAAAAGCATTCACTGTGAAAATTAGCATATAAAGTTGAATGAGGGAGAAAAAACAAAATTCCTAATAGCAAACATTCCACATACCTGTCCATATACTTTTACCTATTAAGTGGTAACAAAGCTAAGTCAGTACCATCGTGGAAATTAGATCATATAAGCTATGTGATATTTAAAAAGTAGTGGCATATACAAACGCAGTATATGTAACATATCAGCATGATTCACATGCATATCTGATTCGCGTATATATTTGAAAGGGGACATGTTATATTTGCTTATTGTCTCTCTCATCATTGTAATATAGCATCAAAAATGTTTTCTTCATACTATTAGACCTTTGGAAACCAGTCATCAAAGTAAACAAAATGGATGGCCTTGGCTGCATAATATTATATGGATTTAACATAAATTCCACATTATGTACAATGACACTATTAAATGTGTTAATACAACACATAAAATGACCAATTCTCTTTAAATTTTAGTGTTTAGCATATTTGTTTTGATGGTACATGTGGGAGCTGTGAGAACAGCTCTGCAAAAATACTTTGCAAGTTACCATAGTGACTAAATGGTAGTGCTTTATGGTGGTGTCTTTCCCCAGGGTCTGAATTCAATTGCATGTTTTTTCAATCACAATCCAATAGGTGATGTTTACATTTTCTTACTTTAAAAAATTTGTCTATGTACATATGCACATTTGTAACTTTTCAAAATATACAATTGGATTATATTTCACATTCTTAAAGTATAATCTTTTCTCTTTCTTCTTTTTGTTCAGCTCCACATTCTATTTCTCTCTTTGTTCCTTCCCCATTTCAGTAATCCAGGCTTACAAATGATATATATCTTTTAATTTTTCCTCTGTTTTCATACAATCATAAACAGACATATATATATATATATATATATACAAAAAATAAAGCATTACTTTCATAAGTTTTAGGAAAATCCTTACAAATTATTTGATATGTGATAGTTTCTATTGATTCATCCTAATGAATTTTTTAATATTCCATGCTATGAACCGACCATAATTTATTTAGCCACTTTCTTTCCATTTTTCTACTATAAATAATTCTTCACTTATGAGTGTTATTTTTATTTCTATGGAGTAGATTTTGAGAAGTTGAGATTACAAATGTATTCCAAATTTTTGTAGATAATGCTATATTACTTTCAATAAGTACTGTTATATTTAATATTTATACTTAATAACATGTGAACATATCTCTTTCCTATGTTTCTGCAGCAATAGGAATTGTACATAATACTCGAATTTTTGCCACTCTGTTAGGTGTAAAGTAAAATTTCACTGTTACTTTAATTTGCATTTTCCCAACTACAAATGAATTTGCTGGTTGATAATTTGAGTGTGATTAAAGAATATATTTGTTGAAAAATTGCATTTACTTAAAATTGTCTATTCATATTCTTGCTCTGTTTTTTATAAATGTGCCCTTTATTAAATTTTATGAAAAATTTCTATAAAATATGAAAATTAAAATTTTATGAAATTTCTCTATAGCCATTGTTTCTTTAATGTTCTTTAATGTTTCTTTAATGAAATTCTAATCAGAATAGTATGTATATAATGACACTTTTAAGAAAATACTTTTAGTCATAGTCTGACAGGCATTTTGACTTACTCGTCCTTTTATTATGTTCCCCTTGTAGAAGTTTTGTGTATTGGAAATTTAACTCTAAGTATGTTATTACTTGTTGATATTATAAAATAATGTTTCCCATTTTGTATCTTTAGGTACTTAAGCAGAGAAAAGAGATAGATATTTAGATATTTACTTTATATCCATCTACCTTTCTAATTTTGTTACCTTTCAATGCTTTTCATTGTTTTTTTTAAACAGTAAATTTTTTGGGGTTTTTTATTGTGAAAATACTATACAGCGGGTTACAGTTACATGAGCAAGGTAATGAGTACATTTCTTATCAAGCATTGTTGCCTCCTCCTTTGTTTTTCCCCTACCATCTCCTCCCTCCCACCTCCTCAACTACCCTCCCCCCCCTGCTGCATAAATTGTAAAGTTTGTTTGTTTTTGGACATAGCAACATTTCATTGTTGCAATAGATCAACCTGTAAAATGTTTGATGGACCTCCTGAGCATTTATTTGTATTGCCAATAGATGAAATGTAGTTATCATTTTCTCCAACTAGTTGGTTTGTATTGACATTAGATGAAACATAGTTAGAGATCATCTTATGTCAGCTATTTGATTTTTTTCCTTAAAATTGGGGACAATTGAAAAGATACTGAGCATACCTTCTAAGTTTGTAATTGTAGTTAATTAAGATGGTTCATTGTTTTACTATTCAGGAAAACATGCATTTCGTGCATATAATATAAATAGTCTGTTAAAAGTTGTTTTCTTCTCTTGCTATTACTCTTGCATTTTCATAATTAGAGACTACTAAATTTTATCAAATGAATTTTGGTATTAATATTTTCAATGATTTGTCTCCTTTTTCTATGGTTTTCTAAGGTTTCTATGGTTTTATATGGTTTCTCCTTTTTAAACCACTTTCCATAAACCATCTGAGGGCAAGTAAAGCCAATCCTTTGGTATTTTATTCTACTTTTGCTAACTTTTTTTTTTTTTTGTCAGTTGTGGGGCTTGAACTCTGGGCCTGGACGCTGTCCCTGTGCTCTTCAGCTCAAGGCGAGCACTCTACCGCTTGAGCCACAGTGCCACTTCCGGTTTTCTAGTGGTTTATTGGAGATAAGAGTCTCACAGACTTTCCTGCCGGGGCTGGCTTTGAACCATAATCCTCAGATCTCAGCCTCCTGAGTAGCTAGGATTACAGGAGTGAGCCACTGATGCCTGGCTATCACTAACTTTTTACTAGCTTGTTTGCCTATATTAATAATAATATTTGTTTGCCATTTTCTTGTCTGTATTTCTTTTAAAGGTTTTAATTAAAGTAAGATTTGCTACATGAAATAGATTTGTTAACTTTCTCTTTTTTTTGGATACTGATGTTTGAATTTATGTCTTTACACTCACTTGGCTTGCTTGCTCATCTGGTGCTTTACCACTTGAGCTACAACTTTAACCAAGCTAAATTAATAACTTTTCATTATTGATACATGAGTGACAACAATTTAAGGACACAGTCTTATTTTGGAGACATTGAAATATGAAAAACATAGGAAGGTTGATAAAAAAATATGGTAAGCTGATTAAATGGGCATTAAATAATAAAGTCTTAAAAGGGGGAATGTGGACTCAGAGTCTTGTGATACTTAGAAATTAGATACCATGAAAATCATGTTACAGTATTACCAAATCAGAAACATGAAAGGAAGGGAAGATGATGGCTTGGTGAGAATACATTTAAGTACTTTAAAAATAGAAGGAGCATGAAAGTCAATGAAATGATGTAATCAGGACATGGGTAGCACACATAGTGTAGTTCTGGAGTCTGCTTATTGTTCAGAGACTGCTTGAACTCAGGCATGAACTACAACAAAGGTCATGCTAGGAATTACGAAACCTCACTGACAAAAATTTAGGCCAGTACCATCATTTAGCTGATGACTAAGCAGCATTAAAACTAGTCGTGTGAATTGCTGCAAAGAACTTAATCTTTGGGAGGGCTGGAGACCATTGTGACTCATGTCATATAAAGTTGAAATGTTAGAACTGTGATGGCAAACAATTGAAATGCGAGTGCAAAGTAGGAGTAGTAGGATGAATCTTTTACATAAGGCCCCTAAACCCAGAAGCCAATTCTGTTATATAAGAGGACCTAGAGAAGACTTGTTTCCAATATGATTTTTAAAAGTGCTACTCACCAGCCCCTTGCAAAGGCAAAGAGCACTGGGTGCAAGCAACATCCTCACCATCACCATGCAAGAAAAAGAAAAGTCCCAGGAGCCTTGTCTCCCTTGTGGGAAAAATATAGTGTCCAAATTCCTGGGGTGGAATTGTAGCACTGGTTGTGCATCCAGAAGGTGTTGAAAACAACCATGAGGGATCCCTTTATGGAACTAGCCATCAACCTCTGCTTCCTCACCAACACCTTGTTCTTAGCCCTGGGATACCATCAGCTGCCGGAGGAACTTCAGTCTATCCTGAATTGGGTAATTTCAGCTTTTCAGTAAATCAATAAAGCATTGTGGAAATTTTGTAAGTGGAAATAAATAATTTTTTTAAAATACTAATGAAAGCCAGGTGCCAGTGGCTCCTGCCTGTAATCCTAGCTACTCAGGAGGCTGAGATTTGAGGATCACAGTTCAAAGCCAGCCTGCGCAGGAAAGTCTGTGAGACTCTTATCACCAATAAACCTCCAGAAAACTGGAAATGGTGCTATGGCTCAAGTGGTAGAGCATTAGCCTTGAGCTGAAGAGCTGAGGAACAGTGCTTAAACCCAGTGTTCAAGCCCCATGACTGACAAAAACTATGTTAGTGAAAGGGACAACAGCCTTTGTATTTTGCTATCATGGATATCATGTGGTAGGTAGGTAATACTGCTCCAGAGCTCCAGAGCTTGGTTCCCTAACCACATTGGATGACACAATGTGACATGAGTACAGTTATCATAGGGAGCAAAAAGGTCAAAGTGACATCCAAGACTGAAACCTGTAGAGATCTTTGGAGGATAGACTAGAATACTGACAGTCAGTAATTACATTTCTTATTTTATGTCATTGAAAGAACCAAGGATGAGTAACTCAGAGATTAAGGATGAAAAACCAACAAAAAGTCATAGTCCCTTGTCCAATTTATAGAGTTGAGACAGTTTTTAGACATAGAAGCCATTGTCTGAAGGAGAGGCTGGTCTTCAGAAGGAATGAGCCTGTACGATCTTGTATACTGTCATGAAACAATGAAGGAAAAAGTCCCAGATATTTTGAGAACTATTGGGTACAAGTTATAAAGTGCACATAGAAACAGACTTGATGTATCAACAGGGTCCTCTTTTAAAGTCGAGTAGGAGCCTGGGGGGGGCATGTTACAAATGGAGTTCATGTCCACTGTTCCCATAAACTCATGTGATGGTTATAAGCCTAGTATGTATTCAATTTAATCTCCTGTACCCAGGAGAATTCCATGAGCTTTGGAAGGAACAATTACACCTATGGTTTTGCCCCAGGGCTGTTAATTTCTCTACCGTTAGCCATATCATAATCTGAAAAGATATGAACTGCTGAACTTTTACCATCACAATGTTTTATTACACCAGTATATTATGACTTTGAACTAGTTGGACTAGATGAAATAGAAGTTCAAGGAGGCTGGAGGCTCTAGGAAGTAAGAAATAATGTCTATAGACAATACAGAAGCCTATTATATTGGTAAGTATTTTAAAACTTCAGAGGTTTGGGAGATGTCCTCCAAAAATCAAGGAAGTATTATCAAATCATGAACCTTCCATCCAGTAGGATGGATCCTCAGTGTCTGAGGAGACTCTGTCGGTTCTGATGGTACCTTATTCCACACTTGAATATCATATACAGTTCTTAAACAAGAAAAAGTCTAAAGTAGTGGCAAATATCTCAGCTATTTGATCAATGTCTGTGAGAAATGTTGGATAAGTTGAGAACAAGATACAAACTGTAGATCTATGAGAGTGAACATGAGGTAACAAATGTTTGAATTCCTAGGATCTATATGATGAGGAAATCAAATTAAGCCAATAGACCTACCAGTTGCCATAAACCAGACTCTGAAACCAGCCACTCCAGCACTTACACAATAGGCAGAAATGGAGACAGAAATGAAGCAATGAGTAGACCCAACAATATGGTTTTTCACTTACTAAGCTGGTAGAGATGTTGGTGATTCTGAATGCCATACCTCTCAACCACTGGTCCAAGAAACAAAGATTATAAGTAAGAGTGACTCTAAGTAAATCTCTTGGGAAATTTGTGCTTTCTCTCCCCATAATTCTAGGCTCTAATAGATAGAGTCTTGATTTCTAAGAGTTCTTGATTTCTCATTTCTGTAAGAATGTAGCAAGTTTAATTATTCTATAACCAGAAGTCACTCTCCTGGCAACTACTGGTGGTCTTTGTCATCACGGAAGGCAAGGGGTTCTGTTACTTAATGCCATAGAATGAAATATATTTGGCACCCAGGTGACTTGCTGTAGTATCTCTTGGTTTTCCCTTGCCAAATTGTGATTCCAAATAGACAAGTACAACAGCCAAGTCTTAAGCTTAGGCTCAGAATGCTGAAGACTGAGCCATATGGGTCATATCAAGCCACCTAGATTGGCAGAAAGGCTTTCTATTTCAGGGTAGCTGATAGAGGAAGGATATGGACTATCTTGAAGAGGAGAGATGCTATGAGTCATCCTTCTTTCCCATTTTAAAATTGCCAGAAAAGAGATCAACCACGATCTTAGAAGCACACATTCCAGAGCTTCCTACATGACGCACATGGATCTGAATGGCAGAAGGATGGGCTGAGGTGCTGTGTGCAGCCAGATGCCACCCTGGAAAGGAGAAGCTTATTCCTCAAGCTACTGTGAGTACTGATGGAGTACAGCTTTCTACAGAGTTTCCCCCCACACCCGAAGTGGTTTTAGATAAATTTCTTCAGAAGGCAGATGGCATCTCAAGGTGGACGTGGAGATAGAAAGGCCCAGCCACGTTTTGCTTTACTCAGCAAGGGGAGCCATCTAGGTTCCAGAACTCCTTATAGAGCTAGATGAGGCCTTTGCTGTGACTGTGGCCCAGTCTGAATATTCATAAGACTATTCTGAACACCAGTCTCAATCACAGTCAGTTCTGGAGAGAACTTGCTGGGTTGCTCTTTTTCTTGCTTTTCATTGCCCTCCTCTGTGGCTGGCAGCACATTGGAAGCAGTGGTAGGTAGAAAAGTGAAATGTCTTTGCAGTTTTGGACAGGGGTCCTCTGCTGACCCCTCTGGAAAGAGCCTCTCTGCCATCTTGACCCTTCTTTCAGGGGCTGGGATGCTGAGATCTGGCTGTTGAGCTCCTTTGGGAGACCAAGATGAACCTGAATACATAGACTGAAATTATTCACCTCCCTAGATGCAGGGAACCAGCACAGTTGTGTGAAGCTGATGGCAATCTTCTTATCACAGTTCCCAGACCCACCTGGGGCCAGCAAATCTTCTTGGGCTATGGTTTTCCAGAATAATTGCCTTTGTGCCCTTGCTCTAGGATGCTCCCCCACCTCCCTCCTACCCCAACATTGCTTTCCCTCAGAGGAAGATTTCTTTGTGGTAGTTCTCTCTATTAAAGGCAAACCAGGCCTCAAGGCTTCCTGCAAGGTGTTTGGTTTAAGAGAGACAGATGGGATTCCTAAGTACATATATGGATGATGAAGGGGGAGTTGAATTCAGATCAGTTTGTTCCCAGAATCTTCTCTTATATACCTTTCTTAAATCTTGCATTTTACTTTGTGTTTCCCCAATTGGAGTTGAGATGACTTGTTTGCCCTAGTTGTGTGTAGTGATCTTCTTTATGAAAGATGACAGACTTCCCTGGAGAACTGGAAAGAATACTTAATTACCAAGTAAATTTAGGAAATTCAGACTTTTTTTTGGCACTCCAAATAATGTTGTTCTTCAACTTTCTAGTTCTAGCCTTAAACTTTTACTTGAGCAAATATTAATAAAGTCTTTAACATAGCAGATTTAGCAAATTCATGTAAACACTATGAATTCTTTGTATATTTGATTAAATGACAGTAGTGGATATTTTAATTGGGTTCATGTTTACTTTAAAAAATAAGGACAAGGCTATGTAAGTGATTTACTTCCAACCCTTGCACTTAAGAACTTGGAGAGATACGTTTTAAGCTAAGCAGATATTCTAGTTATAATCTGAGGAAGATGCACATGGCCAAGTTCTCTTTCATAACAGAAAGGTCCTCCCAGTGATTTATTTGCTGGTGTCCACCGACGGAGGCCACCCTGAGCCATTATTTGTGACCTTCAGAGAACATTGCAGTTAGGGAATATCATTTGCCTGTCACAAGAATTTGTAGTTATAATAGAATGTCATCATTTCAGGAAACTATAAAGCAATGAGCATGTTTATTTTCAGCCACAAAGGAAAAAAATATCCTGAGAACCAGATTTTCTTGGCAGTTTGAGGTATTTATTAGAAAATCTGTAATTTCTGTTTGTAATCCCACACTCAGTGGGCATCCCTTTTAATGGAAGTATGTCAAGCCTGGAGAATTATATGGTACATTGTGAGCTTGCTTTGCTGGGAAAAAAGGACTCATGACTTAATTTATAGGCTTTTTGAGGCCACCACCCTTCTGGCTCTTTGGAAGGAGTTAGGCCTCCTAATAGCTTAAAGGGGCCTAACATTCTCTTAAGTGACCTGAGACATCTGGAATAAGAAGCACTAAATTTTGATATTTGAGTTCGGCCTTTGTCATGTGTAGTTCCAAAAGACGTTTTGCACAAAATGAATCCATTTAAGAGACTTTAGAGAAATCCCACAGTGAGATGGTTTACATTTTTCTATGCCTCTTCCATGTTTTCAAGTTCTTCAGGATGTGGAGGACAAGAATTGTAGTGCTGGATGATCAAACCTGGTACTTCCCTAGACCTGGAAATGTATTAGCCCACATTTCACCTGTGGAAATTGTGAAATAGGGATTATTTTCTCCTTGTATGATCATGACTTTAGTTGGAGCCATGAAGATGTTTTGGATAGATGTCTTCATCTAAGCCTATTTTGTTTAATCTTTCTTTTCTTATTTGTTGCTTTTATTGTATTTTTTATCCATTACATTGAAACCTGCATTCCCTTTTGTATGTGTTCTGATATGTGCCTGCTAATGTCTTCTAAACTGCTCTCCCTTTCTCCTCATGCCTCAGTCTAGAGCACCCAGCTCTTCTGGGGTTCTGGAAGAGATTTGAACCACACAAGCCACCAAAAGTGTAGGAACATGTCCTTGACACCCTAAAAAGCCCAGTTCTTCTAAACTGTTTTGAAGCTTTTGAAGGTTAATTTTTTGGGGGGGGGGGTCTGGTCATAGGGCCTGAACTCTGGCCTGGGCGCTGTCCCTCAGCTCTTCAGCTCAAGGCTAGCGTTGTACCACTTGAGCCACAGCGCCACTTCCGGCTTTTTTTTTTTGCTTATGTGGTGCTGAGGAATCGAACTCAGGGCCTCTGGCATGCAAGGCATGTGCTCTACCACTGAGCCACCTTCCCAGCCCTCTTGAAGGTTAATTTTTATAACATGAATTTGCCTAGAAAACATAGTTTTTGGGAAGACTATGACCAAAGCTGAAAACACAGTATCCAGATATCATGTCAAAAATTACTCTAGGTGTTTCTGTTTAGAAAAGAATAAAACTTAAGTCAGCAGATGTTGAGTCTGAGCCAATTATCCTCCATAAAATAAGTGAGTTTCATCCAATCATAATATAATAATAATACCTCCCTTGCTTCCCTTGAAAGAAAGAATTCTGCTAACAGACTACCTTTAAATTTGAATGCAATATCAACTCTTCTCTCACCTCCAACCTGTTGGCCTACCTTGCAGATTTTGTGCTTGTCAACTTCTACAATTGCATAAACCAACTCCTTAAGATAAATCATATCTCTTCTCTTTTGTCAATACTCCATATGTGCTAACCCTCTCCAATAAATAATACATACTACTTATTCCCTGGAGAACTCTGATTTTTACAATGAATAATACATTTCTCTGTTTTTGCTAGTCTATAACATCATCAGCCTCAATATCTGAATCAAATAGTGAGTGGGATCCACCCAGTATTTTCAGAGTATCTATATAATCCTCAGTTTTAGACTATTTTCCCTTGCTTCTTAGCTTCCTGTGCCTGTTGACTTATAGGCTGTATGAAATTTGGGTAATATAGTGAACAGGAGACATTATGCCTAGATATTTAATTAAATCCCACATTCAGATGGAGAATTTTTAATGCTTTGAACAAGATATGCCACTTTATAAGAGGTAGCATTCTTGCTACCTTTTATTCATGGGACAGAGATGTTAGGCTGTTGGGTTTGACAGAGTGCAGCAAATTGGTATGGTTAACCCTGAAACAGATGTTGAGAGATGTTGTTTTGTGACATATTTCAGCCTTGGCTAAAATGTGCTTGTTAGAGTCAGGTGAGAGACATATGTTTCCTGCTTGACACTGAGGCTGAATTTAGAGTCTGAGTGCTGTCCATAGCTTTTTAAAGCTCAAGGCTGACATTCTACCACTTGACCCACACTTCCAGATTTTTTTGCTGGTTGATTGAAGGTAAGAGTCTCAGAGAACTTTTCTACCCAGGCTGGCTTCACATTGTGATCCACAGATCTCAGCCTCCTGAGTAACTGGGATTACAGGTGTGAGTCACTGGTGCCCAGTTCACAGCCAATTATTTAATGCAAGGTACGTGACCATATGCGGCAAATGTACTCTTTCCAATCCTTCTTGGGAAATAGGAGCAAAAGCAGTTTATATTCCCATGGAACAGGTAACACCACATCTTCAAAGTCTGCCTCAGGGCTTGCCTCCCTCTAATAGGATCTGCAGTTATAGCCTGGATCATCCGAATACCCTGAAAATCATCATGTTGACCACCATATTTATAGTATCTTATGAACTGACCCAGAGGACCAAGAAGGGGCAGGTATGCTGGAAGCCTTGGTAAAACACATATGCTCCAGAGGGTGAAACACAAACACAAGAGTGATTAGGAGGTTTTCTGGAATGTGGAGAGGATTCAAATGCCTGTACATAAATACACAGCACGATGTCTGCCTATGTGTCAGGCTAGTAGGTATTTACTCAGTCCTTAGTATGTTCTAGGCTTTGGACTTTGAGGAGGAAGTCTATGGTGTTGTAAAGTGACTTCACTTATTCTGATTCTGCTGTTTTAATTGTGTGTAGTATTTTTTTTAAGATCTAAATAATATAAACACTGGTTCTCTAGAAGGCAATTGTAATATCGCTCGGGTATTAGGTAGTGCAGAAATATGCTTCTGCCTAGAGTTTAAAGAAAAGCTTTTCATTTAATGAGCTAAATGGCCATGCATAATACATTTAAATTATAACTTACACTTTCCTCATTTACCATTGGTTTTTGTCCTTTTGTGCCATAAGAAATTAATGAGGCTGAGAGTCTTAAACTGTGTTTTACGTATTTAAAATAATTATGATTAAAGACCTTTTACACATATGTATTTATCATGAATTCTTGTTCAAAGAACTATTTTTCATGGTTCAAGAAGCAAAATTAATTTAAATCGGCAGCTAATGCAGTTCTCAATTCCATGAGTCAACTGGATGCTGCTGACATTTTTATGTAGAGCCTCCTTTAATGTCATAAAACTATAACATTTAATGACGTGTCTCATAAAGGAAGGGGTGGGACATTCATTTTCTGGCCCCTAGGCCCACAGGCCTATGTTCCAGGTCAAGTCTTGAGTCATAGCACTCCATCCTCCACCATCTTCAGGCTCTCTATTGTTCTACTGTTGACTTGTGACTAATCTGAATGGTGTAATCAAGTGCTATTTTTTATGTCTATATCTAATAGGGCGACTATGTAAAGTAACTAATCTACTACTGTCTATGTCTATCGTTCTCCATCACATAAAGGGGTAGATTCAATTATTGCACATTTAGGATCCCTGACATATTACCAGTAAAAGGATTGAGAACGTAGATGCTCCTTCATTGTACGTATATACTGAGGCCTTCTGCCTGGTTTGAATGTTCAGAACTTTAGTATTTAATATGAAGAGGCTGGATTCCATGGCACAGTTAGAGCTGGCATCTCTGTGCCTTCTCCCTTTGCATCTTCCTGGCAGCCAGTGCTACCTTGTAGGGCAGAGTTTATAATGATGATTATTTCCAATGTGGGTAGTTGAACCCTTTTCTGTTCAGCAGGTAGCAATGAGTGAAGCTGCAGACAATGGCCATGATACTCTTTGTGTTAGCCTGCATTTATCTAAGAATATTGAAGAGCCAAAGGGCTCTATTCTTCTCTTTCCAGATATGCAGGGAAGAATAGACTCTAGTCTTTGTCATGGTGGTTCATTTTTTTAACTGGCATGTACAGGAATGATTCATGGATTACTAATGCTGGGGTGGGGGAGGGGAGAATATGTTTCACTAAGAAGAAATAGGCTCCAGTAAGATGAAGTGAATTTCTTGATAAGAAGACACTGAATAGTAAAAACTAATATCAAATGCAATAAGAAGTGCTGTTTAAAAGTCTAGCTTTGGGCTGGGTGCTGGTGGCTCACATCTCGAATCCTGGTGACTCAAGGCGCTGAGATCTAAAGATCGTGGTTCTAAGCCAGCTGAGGCAGGGAAATTTGAGACTCTTATTTCTAATTAACCATGACAAACCTGGAAGTGGAGCTGTGGCCCAAGTGGTAGAGCACTAGCCTTGAGTGCGTGCGCGCGTGCGTGCACGCACACACACACACAGAGCTTTGGGTTTAGGTTTCCTACTCAGTGACTGACATCTTTGGGCTATTAAGTCACCTTTAAGTGTCAGTTTTCTCATTTACCACTATTGAGAAAGTGTGCAAGATTGTCTCTGTATATCCTTTTTAGTCTAGTTGTCTGTGATCCTAAGACATGCTCTTAGGATTTGTGGTGAACAGGGACTCATACCTCCCTTCAGGAAAGGAGTGACCCCCTCAGCTCAAGAAAGACTTTTTGACTGGGCATGGTGGCACATACCTGTTAACCCAGCTACACAGAAGACAGGAAGATTAGAGGTGAAAATTGACTGTATGAGACTGAAAAACAAATGGAAAGTCCAAAGAACTTGTTTCATGTCCAATCCCCAGTATTTGGAAAGAAATGAAGTTTGTGTTGATGTTGTTGAGGGGATGATACTCAAACAGTGAAGGATTAAATTGTTAAGTTGTAAAGGTATATACAAGTTGAAAAGTAACAATGCTATATGTGGTGAAAAAGAGACTGAAGCTAAGCATACATTGTAAGGTGTAGGCTAAAAACCATCAGATGGAAATAGATCAGTGTAGATGCACAAGTATGAAGGGGAGGTTCTGACTACAACACAGGCTGAGCTCTAGAAAATAGGTAGGATTTCAGGAGGTGCAATCAAGATTAGTTCCTCATTGGAAGGACACTCAGTTGAGCCCTAACAAGAAATAGTTGATTAAAATCACACAACTGAAGATTGCTTAATATGGAGTTTCTTTGCACATGTGTCATAAGGGCTTAGGTGAACCAATACAGGTGGTATAGTACCTAGGCCAGCAACGGTGGGGAGCCAAAACCTCTGAAGCCTAACGAAGCCAGCGGCTGGAGTGATGTCTATAACTGTGTGAAATGAAGAAAGTCTTGAGTAGGTGACTCCATGGAAATCACCCCATTGCAATCTAAAAGCAGGAACTTGGGGACACGTCCACATCTCTCTTCCTGTCTTCAGTTTCCTTTGAGAGCCTATACCTAGCTAGATCTAGCTGGAAGATCTTGAAGGTCAGCTCTGGTGGGAAAGGGTGAAAGTGCACCTGGAAGATACCTAGCAGCACAGGAGACCATGCACACTCACAAACACAGGTGGGAACCAAATGGATGGTGTTGGTCTCTCTGAAGACAGCCTCTCTGAAGCTGAGAAGGGAAAATGCACACATCTGGCTTCTAAGGCAGAGTCCGCTGATGGTGAGTCCACAGTGTATTGCTGAGTTTTGGGTTTGGGAAGAGTTTGGGAGAGACCCTGACAAAGACTCCTAACATACCTAGCTGCCAACCCACTTTGTAGAGGGGCAAATTTTAACTGTTCATCCTTTGTCATTCATCTCAAGAGCCCAATATGAGCTAAGCAGACAAGGAATTCTGAAGCCTCATCAAATAGCAATGAAAGTGGAACCCATATGTTTCCATTAACTGGAGCTGTTAGGCCTCTGGTGCCCGGCTCACATCTTGCCATCCACCTGGGACTCGCCTTCCCTGGGCTTGTGTTAGCAAACCAGATACCGACCATTACTCCCTTTTGTACAGCATATATTAATTTTGTAAAGTAGTAGATCATATGATGACTTTTCCATGCATGTATATAATGTATTTCAATCGTATTCACCCCTATATTATCCTACCTTTCCTTCTCCATTCACCTCCATAAATTCCAATATAGAAGAAATCATGTGATATTTGTTTTTGAGAGAATGGATTATTTCACTCATCATAATCCCTAATTCCATCCAAACAGAAAAACACATACTTTTTGTTCTTGTTTTTGGCTGAATAATACTATGTAGTGTGTATATACCATATTTTCTTTTGTTTAATATTTTTTATTTTAAATTTTATTGTAAAGGTGATGTACAGAGGGGTTATAGTTACATGATTCAGGTAATGAGTACATTTCCTTTTGAACAACGTCACCCCCTCCCTCATTCTTTCTGAGTTCCCTCTCAACTTCCCTGCTCCCAAAGTTGTAGAGTTCATTTCCAACATAGTGTCTAGTGGGTTTCACTGTTGAATTGGTTCACCTTTGTCCCACATTTCTGTGCTTTATCCTTTCCCTTCCCAGATCAAATAAACTTATATACAAGACAAAGTGTAGAGAAAGAAAAAAAACCCAATAGTGTGTATATATCATATTTTATTTATCCATTAATCTGTTAATTGGCACTATTGTGGATAGTGCCATGATAAACATTGGTGTTTAAAGATAGTATCCTATCTTTAGTTCCTTCAAGTAAAAATATACCAGGAGTGGTATGGCTGGGTCATATGGTGGTTCTATTTTTAATAGAACTTAGGGCCTTGTTATAGTCTTGCTTGGCTTTTTTGCTCATGGCTGGCACTCTACTACTTAAACTACACCTCCACATCTAGCTTCTTGCAGGTAAATGAGATAAGAGTCTCTCAGATATATCTACTAAATTTGGCTTTGAGCAGTGAACCTCAGAAATCACCCTCCTAAATGAGCCACTAGCACCCAGCTTATTTTTCATTTTTGGATGAGCCTCCATAGTGACTAATGTAATTTCAGCCCCCCAACAATGTATAAGAGTGCTTTCTCTCCTGCATCCCCACCAACATTCGTTGGCTAATGTCTTTTCTTGATGGTTGCATTCTGATTCAGGTGAGATCAATCTCAACAGAGTTGTGATTTGTATTTGTCTGGTGGCTAATGATGCTTGAATGTTGCTTCAAATATTATTGGAGATTTATACTTCTTCATTTAGAAAGTGTTCACTTCATTTGCCCATGTGTTGATTGGATTCTTCACTCTTTTTTGAGTTCTTTAAGTTTTCTGGATATTAATCTCATATCCAATGAATAGCTGGCAAAGATTTTCTCCTGTTATATAAGCTGTCTTTTCACTTTGTTGTTTTCTTTGCTGTGCAGAAGCTTTTTAATTAGTTGGAATTCCATGTATTAATTCTTACTTTTAGAAACCTAATCAGAATACTGATTTTTTTTGCAGTGTTTCTCTGATATATTCCTCTAGTAGTTTTAAAGTTTCATGTCTTATATATTAAGGTACTTGGTCCATCTTGAGTTGGATTTTGTACAGGGTAATAGACAGGAATCTAGTTTCAGACTTTTCCATGTAGATAGCCAGATTTCCCAGCACCTCTGTTAAAGAATCTTCTTTTTTGCAATATATATTTTTTGCTAAAGCCAGGTTTACTGGCACACATCTGTAATCCAAGCACTCAGGAGACAAAGCTTGATGCTATCTGGTCTACAGAGAGTTCTGGGCCAGCCTTTTCTACATAGTGAGAACCTGGCCTTGGAGAGGGGGGCAGTGGGATGGAAAGAGAGAGAATTAACTCCTGTCAGAAAGGAAATGGAGAAATTACAAAGTCAGTTACAGAGTTTACCTTGCTCATAATGTTTCTATTGTCAAGAAAAACTAAGTGGAGCCTAAGAATCTTCCTTTAGACAACCACTGAGAAAACTTTTTTAAAAGGCACTTTGTCAACAAATCATCAAAGAAACAACTGCCCAATAAATAAGTGGGTGAAAGACTTAAAGAGAAACTTCTCTGAAGAAGAAAGAAGGATGGCCAATAGACACATGAAGAAATGTTCAACATCCCTAACCATAAAAGAAATGCAAATCAAAACAACATTGAGATATCACCTCACCCCAAATAGAACGGCAAAAATCAAGAACTCTAACAACAACAGATGCTGGAGGGGATGTGGACAGAAAAGAACCTTACT
>NW_012267217.1:36808069-36882227 GCF_000151885.1 Dipodomys ordii | reverse complement strand
GGGGGGGGAGGAGAAGGATTGGGATTGGGGGGGAGGGGGGAGGCTGGGAAGGGATGTGAAGGATAAACCAAAGGAGGAGGTTGCAATGCTTGGTAAGAAATGTATGCATTATCCTGCCCGTGTAATTGTAACCCCTCTGTACAGTATGTTCACAAATAAAATAAAATAAAATTTAAAAAAAGGCACTTTGTCAAGGGTGAACAAATGCAGCAGACACTATGTTGAAAATGAATTATACAACTTGTAGGTGGGGATGGGACAGAAAACTGGGAGAAGGCAAGGGAAAGAGTCACAGTGTTCAAAAGAAATGTACTCATTACCTGACTTTCCTAACTATAACTCCTCTGTGCACCACCTTAAAAATAACAATAAAAATATAGATAAGAAAAGGCACTTTTTAAAGGCACTTATATAAAATATGTAACACAAATAACATATTGCAAAATGATTTAGAAAAGCTCTAAGCTCTTTGCTGCCCCTGTGATCCTATAGTTTGTGGTGTGTTGTGTGGCATTGTTGTGGAAACACAAGAATGCTATATTGGATTTTTTCTGCATGCAAATATAAGGCCAAATAACACAATATTTCATGCAGGATAGTTTTTAAAACTTTTGTTAAGAATTTATAGCCAGCCATCAGTGGCTCATGTCTATAATCCTAGCTACTTGGAAAGTTGGGAGGATCATGTTTCAAGACCAGCTTGAACAGACAAGTCTACTCTCCACAGAGGGAAGCTGGATATGACATTGTATAGCAGAGATGATAGACAAAAGGCCTGTAAATAGATCACAGCTCAGGGACACCAGAGTCACGAAGCCAGACCTGACACTAAAAATCACAGTAAAACAAGGCACTTGGTGTGGCTCAACAGTATCACACCAGCCTAACAAGTACCAGGTCCTGAGTTCAAACCCTCAATACAGCCAAAAAATTTTTTTACACCTTCGACTAATCCTAGAATAAGTATTTTTCATTCCCACATTTCAAATCTCCAAACCATAAACATTCATATTCTGTTAAAATATGTCTAATGGGGGCTGGGGAGGTGGCTTAGTGGTAGAGCACTTGCCTTGCATGCATGAGGCCCTGGGTTCGATTCCTCAGCACCACATAAGCAAAAAGAAAAAAGCCAGAAGTGGCACTGTGGCTCAAGTGGTAGAGCGCTAGCCTTGAGCTGAAGAGCTGAGGGACAGTGCCCAGGCCCAGAGTTCAGACCCCATGACTGGACCACCCCCAAAAAAATGTCTAATGATATACAGACCCTCCATGGTCCATGTTAGAGCCGGCTTGCCGAATTTAGAAAATGGATGCAACATTAATACACATTACAGGATAAACAGGACTCAGTGCTTCTCATTGAGAAATATCTTACTTAGTAAATGCTATTTTAAATAAAAATTTAAAAATGTTTATCTGGAAGTTTTGAAAGTTAGATTGTACAAAACTTAATGGTTTTAGTTCACGCCTGGTACTTTAACAAAATATGTTAGACTGAGTAATTTAGAAGTAACACAATTTTTTTCAGAGTTTTGGAAGCTAGAAAGACAAAATCAGGGTGCCAGCAAATTTTGTGTGAGGTCAGGGATTACATTCTACTCTACTTCTTAGTGAGCAGACACCTGGATTGTTGCCTTTCAGAGAGGATCTGTATGTCCACACATGGTAGAAGGGACAGAGGGATAGAAGAATAAAAAAAATCTCCCTGAAGACTTTGTTAAAAAGTGATATCATTAGTCCCATTCATGAGAGCTCTAATAATGAGGGCAGAGCCCTCCTGGCCTAGGCAAAGTCCCAAAGTCCCACCTCCTAATATCATTACTTTGGGACTTAAGTTCTAACATAAGAATTTTGGATTCTTCAAAGCATTGATGAATGTAGTTTTTCTGTTGTCCTGCAGGACTGACTTAGACTAGTGAGTAAAAGTTAGTTTTATTTAAAAAAATTTTAACTGTATTTTTTTAAACTGTATTTTTTGGGGGTACTGGGGATCGAACCCAGGACATTGCATTTACTAGGCAAGCGCTTTGCCACTGAGCTACATCCCAACCCCCAAATTTTATTTTTATTATTGTGGAGGTGATATACAGAGAGATTATAGTTACATGAATCAGGTAACAAGTACATTCTTTTTGAGCCATGTCTCCCCCCTTCCCTCACTCTCTCCCAGTTTTTCCTTCCTGTTCCCACCCACAAGATATACAGTTCATTGCCACGTAATGTCTAGTGAAAATCCACTCTTGTATTTGTTCACCCTTTGTTCCACCTTTTCTGTGTCTACCCCCCACCCTTTCCCCTCCCCTTCCCCTCCCAAATACAAACTTGTTAGTATGTTCTCCTCCATTTTGGGATTGACAGTCTTCATTTTAGGCCCTCAGCTCCACCCTATTCCCCAAAGTACAGGTCTCTCTAGCCCCCAGCAGCATCAGCAGAATGCTGCCTTACTGTAATTGTGCAATCAGAAAACCCCACACTGGCTATGTGCATTCAGCTGCACACACACACACACACACACACACACACACACACACACACACACAGTACTTCCAACCCCTAAAGGAATTTCCCCACCTCTAGTCCCCTGACTGCATAAAAATGCCCCTGAAGAAAAGACAGGCACCGATTCTCCCTCTCCCCAGAGAGAATTGGCCTTGTCAGCCCCACTGGCAATAAACTTCTTTTGCTCTAAGTGACCGTGTCCATGCCCTCTTCTGAGATGGTTGCTTTCAAAACTAACAAACAAGACAAAGGAAAAACAAGACAAAAACAGCAACAGCAGCAACTAAAAAAATCTCTTGTTTCCTTTTCTTGGAATTTATTTCATAAAATATGATTTTATATGGTCATATGCATATGGCTATTGAGCCTTTGTCAACCACTCCTATGCATATCCTCCTTTGGCCTCAATGTGTCAATGTCTAGAATCCTATTAGTTTCAAGCAAGCTGTTGAAATAGAGTTTGGTGGTGGCTAGAGGAATTCAAGCCAAGACTTAGTTGGTATTGGCCATTACAACCTTAGAGAATTTGGATGTTGGAACAGAGATCAGGCTCCAGTAGATTGTGGAGCCTAAGTTTCCAGGATGACCTCAAAACTCAAACTGATAACCTCATTCATGAATACTCATGGGAAGTATGGTGCTTGCTGTGGAAAGACTCTCATGTTTAAATGACTTTATTTTCCTCACTGAAATATCATCACTTTACCTTGAAACTTTATAGAAAATTATTTTGATGCTATAAGCTTCTCACCTCTGGCGCTCACATTGTCATCTTGATGAGATATAACTCTTTTATATTGGGATGTTTTGATCATGAAATCCTATTTATATAAAATTGATTTGATCTTGAAACTTAGTTCCAGGCCACAATAATGCTTTGTTTCCTCTTTCTTCTCCTACCCCAAACTTCAAATATATCATATGTTATAAGGCCTTTACTTAAATTGATCCCCAAACATTTCAGTAAATCATTATTGTCTAGACACCAAAAGAAGGTCAGAAAACATTGCTGGAAGTGAAAATTCTTTAGGGGCTTTTATTCAATAAGAGAGCAATTTAATAGGACATATTATTGAACAATAGAAAGTACTTTCTTTACAATCTGTACACTTAGCAGATACATCATTAAACATCAAGCTGATACTTAAATTCAAGGCCACATACACTGAAAAGCATCATTTTGTCTGTGAATGCATTATCTTTTTTATAGGAAAAACACTATAAGTAGAAAAGGAAATACTGAATTTTATATTAATATGATATTGTGAATTGATGTATTTATTTATAAGGCAGAAAAAAACTTTTAAAGCATAACAATAATCCTATTCATTTCTTTAAAAGATACATGCTTGGTAGATGCATTCCTTATACAATCCAACCACCGCATGGTTCAAGGCCAGTCATGGAAGGATGTGGGCTACTTGTGTTCATAGACTAATATGGTAAGGCCAGGGCATTGGTTTAATTCAGTGTCCAACTTATCCTGTTATATCATTGTAAGATGGGTAACAACAATTGTTTCTTTATGGAAGATACACATTATTTGCCAATTTGTGTATAATGTGACCTTCTGTTCATATGGCTAAAATTGTGGAGCCCTGAAATCACACAGTTTGTACCATGTGCAAATTTGTATTTGCATTTTTGCCTTAAAAAGCGACTCTCTTGCATGAATAGAACCTGCCGTGATTTGACATTTTAAGGATGGTTTCATGTAAGGCTTGCCCAGGTTGTCTGTGCTTTGTTGGGCTGATGGAGGTATGGGCCATTAGCAAAACTGAAAAAAGGGAAAAATGAAATGACATATATGAGAAAAGACTTGCTGTCACTGGGGGTACAATGGAGAAGTGGAGGCTGCATTTATTTATGAGCCTAGAGGTAAAATGAGCAACACAGAGAGGGACAGGGAATGAGGAGACTCACAGAGAAAGTCGAGGGTGGAAGCCGGAGAACCACATGGGTGGCCTGAAGTCCAAAAAGAATGAAGACATAAAAGAGATCCTACTTGACTAGACTTTCAAGATACAGTCTTCCAATGCTGAATATATATCTCAGTAGACAGAGGGTAGAGGGAAAGCTTAGCATGTTCAAGGTCTGGGGTTGATTATCAATACTGCAATAACAGCTAGAAAATTTTTTTTGCTTCTTTGATCATAGTTTATTACTATTTTTTTAAAAAAAACTTTGTTTTGAAGAGCAATTTTAGGTTTTCACTAAAAGTATACAAGCAGAGAGTTCCAGTGTTCCTCTGTATTTCATATGTGCGCACATGCGCGTGTGCGCACCCACCCACCCACACACCCACCCACACCCACACACACCCACACCCACACCCACACACACACACAGCCTTCCCTGCCATTAGCATCTCCTTCAGGGTGGCCCATTGAGTACAATGAGGACTCTTCATTGGTATATTATGATGCCCAAAGTCCATGGTTTACATTGGGGAATACTTTGGGTATTACACGGTCTGTAGGCTTTGACATATAATGGCATATATCTATAGTTATAGTAACTACAGTTATAGTAACATACAAAATTAAGTTTCATGGTTCTAAAGCCTGAACTTGTCCTTTCTGCTATTTCTTAGTTTTATTCTTCACTGACTATTTTGGGATTGACCTCCCCTTTCTGATCTTGAGGTGGAGAAGGAAAGCCTAGAAGCATCAGGGCACGAAGGTGCTCTGTTTATGACAATAGCAACTGTACATACCATCAGGTCTTCCAGTCTCCCATAGATCTGTACTTAAATGACACAAGCCAGTGGCATCATGGCTGTATACCTTTCAGGGCTGAACACGGGCAGGTCTGAATGCTAGCAATTGGAATGAGACAGTGGGAGTGGGGAAAGAGCTGATGGTCTTGGCATAGGGTCTTTAAAGGTCCAAAATATGCATGTGTTGTTGCAAAAGGAGGCTCATCTGGAGTCAGGTTTTACTGTGAGTTTTTGTTTGTTTTGTGGCTTCATAGCAAAGTGTCCTCCAGTAAAGAAAATTGCAGGAAGACTTCTTTGGACTTTCGTAAGGAATAGGTTTCAATACCTTTGAATGTCCTAGGACAATAGAACTCTGTATCTCATATCTTCTCCCAGAGTATAAGGTGGAAGTAGGAAGAATCAAGACAAATAACCATCCTGTTTTACAAATATTAGATACATTAGAACCTGGTAGAAACTAAGGCTATGAGGGAATTCAGCCATGAATATCAGCACCTAGAATAGTTTGCTTTACCTCACTTTATCACAGTACCCGAGATGATGAACTTACACAGAGGGAGGGTTCATTCATAGCTTTGGAGGGTCTAGTCCATGATTGATGGATTCTATTGGTTTGAATCTGAGTTGAGGCATGTGTTGAAGCAAAAATCACTCAACTTATCAGCTAATGAGCAGAGAGAAGAGCGAAGGGCTGAGATTGCAACATCTCCTTCAGGGGCATGCCCCAGTGACCAAAAGACTTCCCACAAAGGAAGACTTACCTTTTAAAGGCCTATTACCTCCCCTAGCACCATCCTGAGGACCAAGCCTTCAACACATGGACTTTAGGGGACATTTAAGAACCTAACCATCAAGCCCGGCGCCGGTGGCTCACGCCTCTAATCCTAGCTACTCAATAGGCTGAGATCTGAGGCTCACTACTAGAAAACCAGAAGTGGAGCTGTGTGTGGCTCAAGCGGTAGAGGGCTCGCCTTGAGCTGAAGCGTGCAGGGACAGCTCTCAGGTCCAGAGTTCAAGCCCCAACACTGACAGAAAAAAAAGAATCTAACCATCGCAGCATAGTAAAGATTCAGGGTGCAGGGTGGTGCAGGTAGTAGTCTTGAGTGCAACCACAGTGGGGGTTGACAATGGTCCCCAAGCCAGTTGGCTTGGGCTCAGTACCCAGGTTTTCTGTTTACACATTTGTGTGATCTTTGATGTGTTGTTAAACTATCTGCCTCATTTTTTTTCCTGTGTAGCATGGTAAATATTGGTGGTTGCTTAAAACAGCTTTGTGCTCTTCAAAGTAATATTCTGGCAGTTGAGTAATATTTTAACCATGTTCATCCCAGTGGACCTAGCCTGTTATATAGTGTGTTGCCAAGGGAGTATTTGTTAAATAAATATTCTAATCTTTTCATTTTAATAGCTACAGAAACTTCTCTTAGACATTCTGTATTTCAATTATTTATTTATTATTTTATTTTATTTTTATTTTTATTTTTTTGGGTCCGGTCATGGGGCCTGAACTCTGGGCCTGGGCACTGTCCCTCAGCTCTTCAGCTCAAGGCTAGTGCTCTACCACTTGAGCCATAGTGCCACTTCCGGCTTTTTTCTTTTTTGCTTATGTGGTGCTGAGGAATCGAACCCAGGGCCTCAGGCAGGCAAGGCAAGCCCTGTACCACTGAGCCAAAAAGCCAGAAGTGGTGCTGTGGCACAAGTGGTAGAGCGCTAGCCTTGAGCTGAAGAGCTGAGGGACAACACCCAGGCCCAGAGTTCAGGCCCCACGACCAGACCCCAAAAAATAAATAAAATAAAGGTTTAAAAAATATTTATTTATTTTTATTGTGAAAATATCGTACAGAGGGGTTACAATTACATGGGCAAGCATTGTAGCCTCCTCCTTTGTTTCCCCTTCCCATCCCTTCCCATCTTCCCTCCCACCCCCCACGCCAAAGTTGTAAGGTTCATTTTTGACACAACATCTTGTACATCTCATTGATGCCATGGGTTCACCTGTATCCCTATTTGAGTCAAGTTCTCATGGAGTTATTACCAGCTGGGCTTTGAACTCTCAAGCCTCCTGCCTCAACACCTCACATTCTGAGATTACAGGTGCTCCCAACCACATTAAGCCATTCTTATTTTTTAAAGATTAATAGACAAATTTTCCCTTTCCAGTACAGGATTAACTGTAATAGCATTTATAAAAGAATGCTTCCTCATTCATTAGTTTAAACACTGTAAAGATACACAGTGAAACCTATTTAGCTTTGTTTTTCAAAAACATCACGTTATAAATTTGAGCTGACACACTTCACTTGCATATACTTGTGTTTGTTCTGGGTACATGCTGCAGTAGCACTGGCCTAAGAGATGAAAGCTGGGTTCTAGTTTCACATTTGTAACCAAGTAGTGATAAAATCCTGCTCTTTACAGCCCCTCCGGGTTCATTTTTGTGCTTGAACACTGCTTTGATCAAGAAAGTGAGGCTTTCAGCTGGGAAGGTGGCTCAGTGGTAGAGCGCTTGCCTTGCATGCATGAGGCCCTGGGTTCATTCCTCAGCACCACACAAGCAGAAAAAGCCAGAAGTGGCACTGTGGCTCAAGTGGTAGAGCTCTAGCCTTGAGCTGAAGAGCTGAGGACAGCGCCCAGGCCCAGAGTTCAGACCCCACAACTGGCAACAACAAACAAACAAACAAACAAACAAAAGAAAGTGAGACATTCTCTCCTAGAAGCCATCTAAAGTTTATAATTAGCTTGTCCTTACTCTGCTTTTTAGTGGAAACTTGTTTTTCTCTTTAATTCCTCTTTAATGAACATTCTTTAATCTAACCCTTTGAGAATTCTGGGCTTTTTTTTTCTTTATATCTTAGTAAAAACCCTTTCAGATGCACTCATGATACAAGCTATTTGTCTTTCTTGATTTTTAGGTGATTATAATATTGAAGGTAAACAAAGTGATTGATATGAATCCCTACTTCCATTTTTTATTTGCACATATTATTTGTGCATAGACATTTCACTGTGATGTCTCCATGTATACAGACAATGCATCCCGCCAAACTTGTCCCCTCTGTCTCTCAACAGTTCCATCAGGTCTCATTGTTCTACTGTTACAGATATGTACAAAATACAGAAAACGTACTCACCACAGCATCCTTTCCTTTCGTCCTAAGTACTCTCCTCCAAACAGAACCTTTGTTGCATTCTTATCTTTCATTTTTGAAGGCTAGAGTCCACATATGGGAGAGAAATGAAATATTTTATGTTCTTACTCTGGCTTACTTCACTTAACACAATAACCTCTAGTTTCATCCATTTTCCTGCAAATTTCATTCTTCTTTACGAATGAAAAACAATCCATTTTATATATACCACATTTTCCTTATCCACTTATCGATGGATAGGTACATAGGTTAATTCCATGTTTAAGCTATCATAAACACTGCTGCTGTAAACAGAGATGTGCAGATATATTTACTCTATATTGTGCTATATTCCTTCCTATTTATGTCCAGGATCATATGGTAGTTCTATCTTTAGATTTTAAAAAATTTTTATTTTATTGTAAAGATGCTGTACAGAGGGGTTACAGTTACATGAGTAAGGCAATGAGGACATTTCTTGTTGTATAGAGGGGTTACAGTTACATGAGTAAGGCAATGAGGACATTTCTTGTTGCCCCACTCTCCCTTCCCTCCCCCACTCCTCCCCGCACCACCCACCCCACCTCTCCTCCAAAGTTATGTGGGTATCTTTGTTGCAGTGTTTTATTATTCTTCCCCTCCCCAGATTAGGCAAATGTGTATACAAGATACAGGGCACCAGTGTATACAAGATACAGTGACAACAGGGGATATGTCACAGGGGAAAGAACATACAAAGGAAACAACAACAAAAATCACATGGTACATTTAAAACAATAACAATAAATACAGACCTCTTGTGTCCATATTTTGGAGTTCATTTCACTTAGCATCATCCTATATGTGCATGGCTTTTGAGCTTTTCAGCTCATCTGGCAAGATTATCCTATATGTATTTTTAATGGACCTCTATACTGTTTTTCTTTTGTGGATACACAAAATTTACAGTTTATTAAAGGTCCATTTCCTTCCAACTTCTCACCAGTATTTGTTGTTTTCATGATGATGGCCATTCTGACTAGGGTGAGATGGAATCTCAGTGATGTTTTTAATTGAATTTTGTTTATGACTAAAGATGTTAAACATCTTGGCCATTTGTACTTCTTCCAAAACCTTGCAAATTCATTTGCCTATCTTTCAATAGAATCATTTGTTCTTTTGATCTTAATTTTTTGGTGGTATTTATATGTTCTGGATACCAACCTGTTTTCCACTGAATACCTGTAAAGATTTTCTCCCATTCTGTAGGCTTCCTTTGGATTCTGGAATTTGCTGTGCAGAAGCTTTTTAATTTGATGCTATTTCATTTTTCAATTCTAGTTCTTATTTTCTGAGCAATTGGAATTCTATTCAGCCAAATGTTACCAATGCCATATTTTCAAGTGTTTTCTCTATGTTTTCTCTTAGTAGTTTTAAAGTTTCTAATCTTACATTAAGATCTTTACTCCGTTTGTATTTAATTTTTGCACACAGTGAGAGTTAGGAGTCGAGTTTTAGTCTTCTGCATGTGGATTTCCAGTTTTCCAAAACCATATTGAACATAAAGTGTGTTTTTTGAAACCTTTATAAAAAGTCAAATGTGGCTGTATGGCATTATTTCTAGATTGTTTATTCTGTTCTATTGGTGAGTGTGTGTGTGTGTGTGTGTGTGTGTGTGTGTGTGTGTGTGTGCATGCAAGAACAATGCTGTTTTTGTTAATATGGCTCTGTAGCAGCATTGCTCTTCTTGCCTAAGATTTCTTTGGGTATTTGGTGTCTTCTGTACATCCAAATAACTTTTTAGGATAGATTTTTCTACTCCTATCAAGAATTAAATTGGAATGTTGATGGTGATTGTAGTGAATTTGTAGATTATATTCATTGCTACTTTTTCAGAGAGTCAAAACATAATGCCATTGCCATAGTTCTTGGACCAAATGCTTGTGCTATTATCCTGTATATGACTATTCTCTGTACCAGTGCATTCTTCAATGACAGGGGTATTATCTGTGTTCACATCATGCTCACACATGATGCTACTGAAACCAGGGACCTAGAGTCACTTAGATGGAAACTCCTGGAAAATGTGTGGAATGTTTTCAAAACTCAGGACTTGAAACTTTTACTTTAAAAAAATAAAGAGCTTCTCATATTTAATAATAACAATATTTAATAATAACAGAAACCCTCATGCAAGTCATTTGTCCCATACTGATGTGTAGAATAAATTATTTTATTGGTTTCTCCAGGGCATAGATTTATCTGCTTATTTCTCTTGTCAAGATATTTTAGGAAACCTAGTTTTCATCTAAGTGTGGTGGTGTGGCCTGTAAGCTTAGCTACTTGGGAGATGGAGATCAGAGGACTGTGGTTCAAGGTCAGCCCAAGCAAAAGGGTTTGCCGTCTCTACCAATGGCTGGATGTTGTGGCAAGGACCTGTCATCCAAGCAACACAGGAAAGCATAAATAGGACAGCATCCAAGGATAAAAGTGAGACCCCCATTTCAAAAAACAAATACACAGCTAGTGAAGTGACTCATATAGAAGAGCCCCCAGTAGCAAGTATGAGGCCTTGAGTTTAAAACACCAATATTGAAAAAAAGAAAGGAAGGAAGGAAGGAAGGCAAGTAAGCAAACTGGTGTTCCCAATGGTATGGCTCTAGCAAGAATCTCTGATGTGATTAACTGTCTCTCACCCTGTTGAGCAGGTGATGAAGGTGATTGCAGAAAATAGACACTTGTCTGTGCACAGCCAGCTCAATGGTCTAGATGCCAATCACTTACTCTTAGTAGTTCTGTTCCTCTTTTTTTTAATGGAGAAAGATACTTGTTCTTGTTAAAAACAAATAACCAAATGATAAAGAAAAAGCTACAGTCTTCCTGAACCACTATGCCAATCCAAACATTTTCACTGGAGCCTCCCCTCCATTTCTGATATTTCTCACAAGCTTTCAGGACTATTAATCTCATTGTCAACAGCTGTACTTTGAGTAGTATTGCTGTAATGAATATCAGTGCATAGATGTATATAATATTTATATTTACATACATATATAATTTTGAATATCTCCACTGCAAAGGACTTTCTAGGTCATAGCACATGTTCATAGATGCTGGGAAATTATCTTCCAAAATAGCTATACTATCCCCTCACCCCAGCCAGTGCACAGAATGTGAGAGGACTTGATTCCTCAATACATTTGGTGTGAATAGCCTCTTTCTTTTTCCCAATTACTAATGGAGCTCATTGTCATCTCATAATTATACAGGCCCTTTGACTCTCCCCTTTTATAAACTGCATGTTTACATCCTAAGCATATTTAAAAAATAAGTTTTTCTCAATGACTCATATCAACTTAAAAATATATTTTGGAAACGAATTGCTTGCTGTTTCATAAATCTGCATTTTTTCAGTTCTTTCCCTTATGTAACACAGTTATTACTTTACTCCTAACTTTTAACTACCACCTGCATGCTACCATCCCAGAATAAAGCATTCCTTTTATCTTCTGGAACCTTATTTCAAATCCTGTGCCTGAACTTCTGAACCTGCAGTGGGGAATATGTTGGAGAAGCTCCCTTTGACCAAAGGGTACTCCTTTGTGCAGGGGCACTCCAAACTAATTCAGAGGAATACAGCCCACATATGTAGTGAAATAAAGAAGCCGCTACCTTGTCAATATGGAATTTCTGTAAGCTCCCGGGGAAAAGTTCTTCTAAGCCACTTTGACATAGGATTATTCTCTTTTGACATATTATAAACATTAAAGAAAATTTAATGCCCATCTGGACAGTTCATTTTTGCCAATTGCTACCACCAACAGCTGCAAAACTACGCCGACTACAAGCCATCCAGCTGCCATGTATTCTCAGTGCCAAGAGAGAGAAAGCTGCCAATGCTGCTTCAAGTGGCTGGGCTGGTTTGTAGCCAGGATTTGAGGGAAGATGTACTGTGAAACACAGTAGTCAGGATGTGGATTTTTCAATGGTGTTATTTGTGTTTGCTTCTTTTTTTTTTCTGGTCATCCACTGTGGGAGGCTGCTGGGGACACCATCCCTTTCCTGGAAATGGCAGCAAAACATGTTGATCCTTCTTCCTCTGCCTTTTATGTACTTGCTGGCATCCTTGGCATTCTGCTTGCACACAGTCATTAGCTGGAACCGCCTGGAGCTGCAGAAAATGGTGTCATCTCTCCAAGACTGGGTTTCCCCAGCTTTAAATCGCTCTCAACATCCTAATGGCACCTATCTCTTTGGATTTTTTTTCTTATTTGTTTGACATTTTCCCCCCTCACAAAATAGCAAAGAGAAACTGCTTACTCTGAGAACATTTTCCTATAAGTGTTCTTATAAATTGTGTCCCTGGGTTCCAAGCATCCCTATGTGATGTGCATCATTGGCAAAGGGGATTCTTTTCTCCAGATTGCGAGATAAATTCTCCCTTGACATTTGTGGTAGATTATAAGACTGTTTGCTAAATATCCCATTCTCTTTTCCTTCTCATGCTTCCCTTGATGGGAGGACTGATTATTTATCTCCTCCTGTTGAAGTCAGAAGTCATGTGACTCACTTTGACCATTAGAGGTGATACATGTGACTTCCACACAGCAGTTAGCAGAGGCAGATGGTGATTTGAAATGTCTCGGCCAGAAGAATAGCAGTAGGTAGGTGCAGATAGCTCTGTCAGCGTGGGTCCTGGGATCGGGAGAACCTAGAATAAAGCTACACCTGAATGTTGATAGACATGCACTGTTGCTTAAAGTAAGACCAACTTGTTGAAAGCCACTGTGACAGTTGGATTATTTGTTACTGCAAGATAACTGAACGTATTGTGATGGAGGCAATATCCTTTCATTTTAAAGTTCTTACAATAAAATAGTCTAATAGCAAAAAATAAGTGGGAGGTAAAAATCCAGAAAAGGTATTGTTAAAAGTAGGTAGTGCTGGTTGCCTGCTAATGTGCATAAAATCTAAATTAAGAAAGGATCTTAGAATGTAAGGAAGTATACAGATCTTAGTGATAATAAACCACCTTATTCTGCACTGAGGAAAAGTGAGGGTTTTAGCTGTGAAGTTATACTCTTAAATCAGCAAGTCAGTTGATGGGAAGACATGGTCCAGACTGGAGTACACTGAGTCCCAATCTTTTCTGCTATGTTCTAACTCTTTGGTCTGAGGTTTTCAGTTTAGGTAAAATTGGAGTAAAGACAAGATTCTCTGCCTGCTCCTCCTTGTTCCTCTGCTTTCTCCTCCCTCTTCTTTCTTTCTCTTTTGCACTGCTAAAGATTTCTCACTGCCAAATGCTTTACCACTGAGCTTTACCCCATCCCTAATCTTCAATAAAATTTTCTGTTATATAAAATATTTGTCAAAATCTGAAACCTACTACACTTTTATTTGCTCAGATTGCATCCCATTCTCTAGATTGCTGCTTCCAGTCAAGGACATCTAATATCACCCAAGTGAAAAACCTAGAGAAAGACTTAGGGTCATGGTTCAAATGATAGAGCACTTGCCTAGTAAGTGCTAGGCCCTGAGGTCCATTCCCAGTATGGAAAAAAAGAGGAAGAACTTCGAGAAAAACAGGTTTCTTCTGAAGGAAAAGCAAAAGAGTTATATCTTTTCATCATTGTAGCCAATAGTCACATGCAGGAGCTTTTCCATTTTATCAAGCAGGTGACAGTTGATTTTGTTTTTTCTAAGTCAGTCCTATCATGTCAAATGTCTGAACATATCAAATGTTTAGTTTGCTGCTTGGCTAACAAGCTCTTTTATTTAGTAAGTTATTATGAAGTAGTACTCTTTGGTAATAATGGAAGCTAAGATTTAAACCTTACTCTTAACAAAGGTGTGTTCAAAATGCTTCCATCTTTTTATGTGCTTCATTCTCACAGAAAACATGCAATGTGTTTTTATCATCCATCATTTCCAGGTGGGGGAATGAAGGCACTGGTCTAAGGTCAGATAAATGGTGATCCTGGAATTCAAGGCCCAATGCATCTGACTCCAGAGTCCCTTTTCTCTCTACTTTGCTATGCTACCCACCTCTCATGTCACCTCCATAATAAAGCAATGTGACAGAGGAAGGGCATCATTTTTAGCTGAGCCAGTCTTCACTGCTTTATGCATCAGATCCACTAAGTAGTGTAACAGTCAAGTCTCTACCACTGGAGACATAAATTCCATGAAGAATAAACAAAAACGTACTAATCAAGGAAGCAAGGCAGAGAATAAAAGCGTGCGATGGGAGTTTGGACCAGTTGTTCAGAATGGCCCTTCTTGCTTAAGCTACTAAGAGGCCACAGTCCTCATAAGGTTCCTTAGGAGAATTGTAGTCATCCTTCCTCTGGAAATAGAAGTTCAGCATGGTAAAGAGCCTCTGATGCTACTTGTGGGGCTGGTAGTAAAACTTAGGTCCTTTTCTCAGTAATCACACTGTGTGATGGATTTCACAGTTTCCACTTGTTAGAAATGCCTTTTGCAGAGATTTCCAATGCTTGGCTAGACATTTCTACCCCAAATGTGTTGAAACAGTTATTTAAAAAGAAAAAAATAGATAAATACAGTTTTTATATGTGCATTGATTTTTTTTAAATGGCAGCTAAGGAAATGATGACAAAGGTATGGAATGCCAATCACTATCTGTAACCATGGGCACAATCCTGGGATTCAACCTGTCAATAGGGTGTAGACAGAATCTACTTCTCTTCCATCCACACCTCTAAGATGGGAGAGAATGACAAATTTTTAAGGCCCTGGACTGAATTGTGTTGGTTTCTGGTGTGTCAGTCAGGACTCTCCAGTGAAACGGAACCTGTACCTCCCTTCCTTTGTGTGTGTGTGTGTGTGTGAAAATGGAGGAGACAGAGATAGAGATTAGTTTCAAGAAACTGGTTCACAGATTAAAGAGGCTGTGAAGTTCAAACTCTGCAGAATGAGTTTGCAGGCTGAGTAGAATCCATGCTTTAATTGAAGTCTGAAGGTTCTCTGCTGGCAGAATTTACCAGGGGTGGCAAGGAGCAATCTTCTAGGGATGGCTTTACTCAAAGTCAATCAATTTGAATGTGAATCTCATGCCCAAGACATGCTCACAGATACATCCACAACAATGTCTGACCACATATCTGGATATCTAGCTTAGTCAGGTAGAAACATAAAAGTAGCTATCACTATGTACAAGCTTTCTCTGCAGGGGAAGAAAAAGTCCAGTGCTCTTTTGTGAACAAGAATGAAGTTCAGTATTATGACAGAGAATGTTGATGGGTTGAGGTAGGAGGAAGGGGAGGGCTAGCTGTGTAGAGAACTTGAGGATGTCCTAGAAAAGGCTTAGTGGGAAGAGGTGAGAAGGAATCACCGTGGGGAAAGATGGAGGAGTGGGTGACTGCAGGGTCCCACACGGCCTTGGGTTCAGAGCTGCTCCCCTTTGCTGTCTGGCAGTCTGTGCTGGCCCCTCCCCTTCACCCTTCCTCCATCTTTAGCGATCCACCCATGGCTCCCTGCCACTAGGTTTATTTGGAAGCAATAGATAAATGTCAGCACTTAGAAGCTATGAAACATCCTAACTGGCCCCTCTAGACTAATAAACATTAAAAAAAAAAATCCTGATTCAGGCAGCCTGATGGGCTCATTGGTGAGAGCAGAGCTAAAGTTTCCCTTCAGGACATTTATAATTTACATAATAAAAAGCTTTTCACCTTCCAGTCAAGGAGCAAAATTAATTACCGTGGCCCGTTACCTCCCGGAACATTTTTTGCCTAAACTGGCAGGAACAGTTTGTGAACTCTTAAATAAAGGGTGGGGGTGGAGTGTGGTACCTATAGTTGCAGGGGAGGGAGAAGGTATGAAGACAATGCCTGAGCCACCCTACAAAAGTCTGGAAAGGGCAGGCAGGCGGAGCAGGGGTGAGTCTGCATGAAGCAAAGCTGTCGGAGGCCTAACCTGTCCTTTCAACCCGTCCAGCTCCAAATAAGGCACTAATGAGAATGGACTCCTGCAATCTGAGGCTCCCTAATCATTTCCCTTTGGACAGATGTTGAATGGATGGTCACCAGAAGGGCTGTCCTGACCATATCCTTCAGTCATGTCTTGTCCTCTTCTCTTTTGGGCACCATTTCAACTAACAAATAGAAAATCTGGTGTTCTCGTGCCCCTGGTTCTGAAAATATATGGATGGCCCTGAGGTCCTCTAATTAAGGAACCATATTTGATCTCCGTGCAAGCCCTTGCAATCCAAATCCACAGAGCTCTTCTGAAAGCTGACAGTATTAGACTAATATCATTAATTCTCACCACTCTCCTGTGTGGGGAGCAGGTGGCCCACATTATTTCAGCTATTCTTGCAGCTGGAGAGATAGAGGCGCAGGGAGGTTAAGTGCTGTATCCACTCTGCTCTGATGAGTTGGGAATAGAATTCAGTCTCAGGCCCACAAGGTTACAGGGGCTCCTGATAGATGGAAAAGGCTCAGCTGAGGGTCCTGGAAAGCAGGTGGGGGCTGTGGAGGTGAGAATGGGAAGCTGAAAGCCTTCTACTTTCTGTCCACCAGGAACCTAGGAACCGTGATTGGATGATTTTACTGTGAATTAGCAACTGATGGCACTTTTCACAGAGCCCAGGATTCCAGAAGGAAACAACAAAGGATGGCCTGGTGAGAATTACCTTTGTCACGCCTTCTAAGCCTGATTTTCTGTCTTAGATAATAGCATGTGGAAAGACAAGAAAGGTAGTTGCTTTTATTCAAAGGGTCAGAAGTGTGATGGGTGAGCAGGCTGTGTGGTCAGTTAGTACTGAGAAACTACCGCTCCTTAGGCACCGGCACCCTGGTTCTTGGGCTGCTGAGCAATTCCCATGGCTGGTGTTTTGTTGGCCTTTGCTTTGGTGGCCTCCATGCAGCAGAACAACCCTACTTTTCACTCTCTGGGTGATAATAGATGTTCTCAGAACCAGTTTTGTGGGGACAAGGGCAAAAGGCAAGCTCCTTCCATCAGGTTGGAAACAACTTGACTTTTGGTGTGTTCTGTTCATTGAATAAGTTAACCAGTGGAAATGTTGAGATCTAGATATAGAGTCCATGGGATTTGTGATAGCTTTGGGATCTGCGTGAGCGATGGACGTTGTAGGTAGTTTAATTAGAGTTCTGCACTGGAAAAAAATCTTCTGCTGTTCCCAGTGATACCTATGGAATGTCTATTTGCACCCTCAAAGATAGCCTATGGGGAGGAAACCTGGGTTGTACAGCCTAGTCTGTGTTCTCAGCCCCAATCTGCTGGAGCCTCTGGGTAGCTATGTCATCTATTACATGGGTGCCATAAAAATATATGGCATAAGCTCAATACTAGTGGCTCATGCCTATAATCCTAGCTACTCAGGAGGCTGAGATCTGAGGATGGAAATTTGAAGCCACTCTGGACAGGAAAGTCCATGAGAATCTTATCTCTAATGAACCACCCATAAAGGTAGAAGTGGAGCTGTGGCTGAAGGGGTAGACTGCTAGCCTGGAGCACAGAAGCTACAGGGACAATACCTAGGTTCTAGTTCAAGCCCTAGAATTGGCACAAAACAAAACAAAGCAAAACAAAACACATGTCTCCCAGAGTTTCTAAAGGATTTGTTGTACACATAAAACAAGACTATCTGCTGTATAGCAAATATTCTAGAGACAAATGATGGTTGGTATCTCCTTTATATTTTTAAGAAGAGTCTAATTTCAGATGCTATATGATCAGCAAATGCCTAGTCCCATTTTCATGTTGCTATGGTTTGAATATGGCTTGTCCCCTCTGAAACAGATGCATGAGCATGGTGGGTTCTTGTGCTCTAGCAATAAAGAAATAAAACCAGAAGCCAAAAGAGCAATTATAATAAGGTAAAGGCCACTTAGAAGAGTGAACATTGGGAGAGGAAACCTGTAATCCAGGACTGGCTGTTTTGTATTGTCCCTGCCTTTTCCTCCTCCCCTTAGGTGATTTGTCAGATTGTGATTGGTTTGTTTGAAACAAGCAAGACCTTTCATAGGTGGTCTCTATAGGATGGTGGTTTTCAGGAGGGCCAGCCTGAGTTGTGGCAGGACTCAAGACCTTCTCTAGGGTGATGGCCGTTGCTTAAGTGGGGAGACATGCTGGCCTCAACTAGTTGGTTGATGGTTTTGTGCAAAACTAATATTGAAATTTCAACCCACTATGAGATAAGAGACAGGGCCTGGTCAGACCCTGAAGAGGCAATTAGATCTCTTCTCTCATTCATGAATTAATTAGCTAATGGGTTAAGAGTTGTCTTCAGTGAGTCTTTATAAAAGCCAGCCTGGCTAGTTCTCTCACAAGTTCCTGGTTACTCATGGACTCTGCCAGCATAAATCATAAATGGGCATAGAAACTTATAGTAATTATGTCTAAAGGTTCAGACTATTCATCTGTGTGTGGTATTGTTATTGACAATAGGAAATAAACTCAGGTACCGGTTAAGATAACCAAAATCACTAACTGGAGCATAGATGAGCCATAGTGTGGCTGATATTGAATTTGATTATAATAGTATGATCATTTAGACATAATTACTATAAGTTTCTATGCCCATTTATGATTTTACATCCACTTATTCTTTCAAGCACCCCTAAGCATCTATTATGGGGAACAGAGATCTGTAAGGTCGTCCACTCACCAGGAAGTGCCCAGCTGAGGAAAAGAGACAGGTGATTCGGGTTAGAGCATCATCAGATGGACCAGGTATGCTCCAAGTGATGAAGGCACTCCACCAACGAGGAGAAAATGTATGAGGAGAGGGGGTCTGGGTAAAGGATGGAGCTGACTGAGGTGGGCTGTGCATGGCCCAAGGCTGGGGAGGACAGCCAGTCCTCAAACCCATAGTGCTTCCCCTGCTCTGTGAGTCTGGACTTTTTCTTACAGGCACGAGGGTTTGGAAGTCAGCAGGGAGACAGGACAAAGAGTAGAAAGAGGGAAGAGAGAACTCAGGATGAACCAGAGAACCTCCCCTGTGCCCCTCATACTAATTGGGAAGTATGAAGGACAGTTATGAAGGAAATGGTGCTGAGTATGAAAATTCCCTGTGGGACATCTAGTAAATTCATTTCCCCTGTATTCTTGGATCCCCTGGAAACGACCTTCCAGGGTAATGGGGAACATGAAGTTTATCAAATGGGACGGGGACACTCAAATACATTTGAGGGCTCTCAGTATTAGTGTAGATACTGGGCAGCCTCCCTGGAGAGGAGCAGATTAGGGTATGATTAATGTACAAAGTCAAGCAGAGAGGCTCAGGTGTGAATGAAATGGGAGGCAGTTAGATTGGGACCTCTTTTTGTGGGATCTTGGCCATGCACGTGGAAAGGGGCTGCTTCATCTGTTTCAATGGGTGGCTGGGCAGGGGTTGAAATAGTTGAATTTGTTTTAGGTGCCAGTGTCTCTTCTTATAAACACTTGGTTAGCAGTTCAGAGGAAAAGATATCATGCAGAAGAGAGTTTTTAAACACTGAAAACAAGGTTTCAAGTTTAAAACTCTCTTCTACACTGTCTGAATATCAGTCAAGATCTCTCCTATGCTTTCGCTAGCATTTATAAGAATAATGATGTACATAAAGACATGAAAGAATTTCTTTCCCTATGCAGAGTATATCCTAGGAAATTCTGGCTATTGATTTTACTGGTACTGAGATTAGAAATCAGAACCTTGTGCTTCCTTGGCTTGCTTGCTTATCTGGTATTCTATCACTGGACTCAAGTCTCCAACCCAGCTTTTTTGCTGCTTACTTGGGGGGATGGAAACTCTGAAACTTTTTTGCCTGCGCTGGCTGGGAGCAGGGATCCTCTGGGTCTCAGCCTTCTGAGTCACTAATATTACAGATGGTACCAGCTATTCTAGGTACTTTCATATCTTCCAATCAGAATGATTTTTCCCCAAATATTAGAATGATTCCATTTCTTCTCGCTCTTTCAAATTCTCATTCAATATCAAGTTTTTTTTTGTTCAGTTTGGCAAGGTGAAAATTCAGAGGTGAGGAGAATTTAAGAAAGTAAGAACATTGTGGAAGCAAATGGCAAGGTTAAGTGAGTGTGTATGTGAGAGAGAGAGAGAGAGGGAGAGGGAGGAGGAGACAGAGACAGAGATAATTAATAATCCAGATTTAAATTAAACATGAAATAGAGGCTTCTGGGTCAAGAAGGGTCTTGGGAAAGGGGGAGAAAAGAGAGACTGCGTGTGCTCGTGTTGATGTTCTTTTCTTGTATAAATTTTAAATCGAATTTGGCTTTAAATTTCTGGCAGCACAGGCTCCATGTAGGATGAGCTGGAACATGGAGACGTCTTGCCTGCTACTTTTAGCTCCCACCATTCTGCTGAGACAACTTCTCAGTGGGTTCAGTGTATGGCAATGAAATGCAAATCGTAAACGATGAGAGCTGGCCTCCAGGGAGAAAAGGGGGTCCTGGATGTGATCCAAGGTCTGTAACACAGAGAAAAGACATATTTCTTTGTCACACACAGTAGATTCTCCCTGAGGGTTTCAGCGGTGGGAATAAAATGATGGTGGTGGGGCGGGGGGGGGGGGGGGGGGAGGAGGAGTGAGTGGTAGTGGAAATCATTACAGCATTCTTCCCTCATATGAAAAACCAAACACAAACAAACCCTCTGTGAGTGTGAACACAGACAAGCTGGAGGCCCTGTGGTCCCACTTCACGGCATATTCTATCTACCAGGGCTATTACCGTAGGCCAGCAAAGACACATACATGAATATTTGGAGAAATGTGGGGAATTTGTCGTGAGATTTGACTTGGAGTGAGGAAGCTGTCAACTAGGTTTCAGAGTGTTTTTTGAAAATTTTTGTATTCAGAAAAATTTAGAATACATCTTCCCAAGCATTTTCCCTCTGAATATTTAAACTTATGCCTATCTGAGGAAAATTGATTTAACCCATACATTTCTGATGGTTCTGATTAGTTTTCCTTTAATTCATCAAATTTTTGTTTGTACGAGTCATTTGAGGTCCAGAGAACTTTTTTAAATACATATGTACCTTCTTAACTTGAAACAGGATATCCATCGTGCCAAGCTAGCTACACAAAATGCAAAAAAAAAAAAAAAAAAGTCAGTCTGAATCTGAACTTATAGCCTGAGAGGTGTAAGGCAGTGGGAAGTATGAAGGGAAAGAGGACCAGAGTAGTGACTCCATCTGATAGAATACAAGGAATATTCTTTCATCTTTAATGATGATGTTGAGAAGAGACTCTTCTTTTTATTTCTTATTAAATTTCTTCATGTGTGTGTGTGTGTGTGTGTCTGGGGGTATGTGTGTATATGCCAGCCTTGGGCCCTGAATTCAGGGCTTGGGTGCTGTTCCTGAGCTTTTTTGTTTGTTTTTAATGTTGCTATATCTTTAATATTCTTTAGTGGAATGCATTTTATTATTTATTTATTATCTTTAAGTAGTTGTACAAAAACGTTGCCATTTGGCAAAGCAGTTATGTCCCTGAGGTTTTTCTTCTTCTTCTTTTTTTCTCTCTCAAGGCTAGCGCTCTACTATTTGAGTTCCAGTTCTACTTGTAGCTTTTCTGGTGGTTCATTGTAAATAAGAGTCTCACAGACTTTCCTACTCACAGGCTGGCTTCAAACCACAGACACTCAAATCTGTCTCCACAGTAGCTAGGATTATAGACAGCAGCCACTCTGGCCAAGTTGTCACTAAATTTCTTAAAGTAAAAGTTAAGAGTACCTTATACGTGAAGAGGAAGGAGGGAAGAGGGGGTTCGGGGAGGGAGGGGAGAGAATGTTGAAAAGGGTGACATTGATCAAGATATATTGTGTTCACAGACTGCTTTGGTGAAGGGCAACTCATTCCCACAACTACTTAAAGATAATAATAAAAAAAATGTTGGGCTGGAAAGGTGGCTCAGTGGTAGAGTGCTTGCCTTGCATGCTTGAGGCCCTGGGTTCGATTCCTCAGCACCACATAAGCAGAAAAAGCCAAAGTGGCTCTGTGGCTCAAGTGGTAGAACACTAGCCTTGAGCTGAAGAGCTGAGCTGAGGGACAGTGCCCAGGCCCAGAGTTCAGGACCCATGACCAACCAAAAAAAAATTTTTTTAAGGTTTTTAAAAAAGACTTGGAAAAATTTATTTTAAGTGAAGTAAGCCAGGGCCCAAAGAAACATAGGTCTCATGGTTTTCCTTATTTGCAATAACTGGTATATGTCTGGAACAAGCAGAAAAGGTCAGATAAGTTGATGTTAAGCGAAATGAACCCCAAGATAGAGACACAAGTGGTTTTTTTTCTTTCTTGCTTTTGTTTCTAACGAATTTATAAGGTACCATGTGATTTCTTTATTGCTTTGAATGTCCCTCCCCCACAGTATAACGCCTGTTTTCACTGTATTTGATGGGAGGTGAAGGGAAAAAACAAATTGTTTACATAGGGATACAAGTGGACCCATTGCAACAATGGGATGTACAAGACGCTATGTTGAAAAATAAACTTTACATTTTAGGCGGGGGGGGGGGGGGGGGGGGGGGAGGGGAGGGGTGAAGCAGAGTTGAGGAGGTGGGAGGGAAGGGGAAAAACAAAGGAGGAGGCAACAATGCTTGATAAGAAATGTACTCATTACCTTGCTCATGTAACTGTAACCCCTTCTCTGTACAGTATTTTCACAATAGAAAAACTTATTAATAAAAAAATGATGCTAGTGAAGATTTTGAAAAAAAGAACACCTCATCCACTGGAGATTTTAGCTTTGGGTTCTGCTAACCCTGCTAACCTTTGAGCATTTCAGTGGATATTGTTTTCCCTGGTCTTGTTTATAAAGACTTTAGGCTTTTTTCTAGTTTTTTATAGAACCTGAGCCTTGAGTGAAGAGATTATCATTTATTTTCAAACCTGGTTTGATGCTCAGTGGCCAAATACCAGTGATTTTTCAGCCACAACAAATCATTTAAAATTACGTTTGATGCTGCCTATCCAGTGCTAGATCATAGTCATGAGAGTCCAAAAGGCAAGGCCTAAATCCCTCTGACTTCTCCACCAGGCCACAGATGTCACACTTTGACTTGATTTTTCTGATTGGCCTGACTGCACACAGGCCAAATTGAAGCATCATAGGTCTTCTGGAATTAAATCTTATTGTAAAATTCTCCTCCACCTTCTACTACAACTACCAGTACCTTGTTGTAGTTCTGGACAGGGCGGGGGTGCGGGAGTTAGCTTTCCAGTACAGCAAAACTATCAGGAGATTTAAGAAAAGATTCTAGATACAAAGGGAGTGATTGATTAGCCACAATTTAGAGAAATTTCCCTGCTTTAACTTAGACCCCTAGGACACTGACAAATTGTCTATTCATTTGGACAGGAGAAAGAAATTTTTAGCTTCATATGCACTTACAATTGTGATGAAGGCCCTTTATGGGTTGGTTGATTTTAAAGACATTTTTTGTCATATAAGATCAGATCCGTGTTGCTGAATCATTTATATTTAATATGTACGTGTTACACATAAGTATAAGTTGGCTTTTAGATGTTTTCAAAACACAGGCCTTTGAACCCAGGATAGCAATTTGATTGAGACTTGCTATAGTCAAAAATAAAATAATTATGGGGTAAATTCAGTGTTTTGGCTTTAAAGCCATGCTTGTAACTCCTATCCAAGGTTTCTGATCAGCGTGCAATATGCATTTCACTGTTATGACCTTGGTTAATTTTGTCTGAACCAGTGCAATTGAGTTATAAGAAATCAGCCAAGGAAGTTCCCTATGGAGGAGTCATGGGGAATTGGGCTTGTATTTTTACCGCCAGTACAGGGTTTAAGTGGAGACAGAATATGAAGCACTTGTGTTTTGCTTTCTGATGATGAATCTGTACTTCAGACTTTAGAAAGCGCTGCTTTATACACGATGTTGAGGAGTGATATGGGGAAGGTAGGTTCCACTCTTCTGTGCTTCCTGTTTCTGGGGGTAAAATGGAGCAATGAGAATGTTCTTCACATTTTTAAGGAAATGTGAAAGCAGATAAAAAAATGGTTAGTAACAGAAATTCATCATAGAGTAGGAAAAGACTTGGGGGAGGGGGAAACAAAACAAAAAGCAATATTAAAACTGGATAAAAGAAAACAAATCCAATTTGATTAGAAGATGTTTACTGAAGTGGAGATGTGGCTCCTTTGGTAGAGCATCAGCCTTGAATGACACAGCCAAGTGAAAATTCAGGACCCTGAGTTCAAGCCCCAGTACAGTGCACGCGTGTGTGTGTGCGCGCGCGCACACACACACACACACACTGTTTAATTAGAAGCATTTGCAATAGAATGTAAGCTTATGAAGGTGAAGATTTTCTCTGAAACCCATGCATGGCAATCATAGGCCAATAAATATTCACTGAGTGAAAGAGTAGATGGATTGATCTAGGCAGAACAGCCCAGTGAGACACCCTCCTTGAGCAAACCAGTAGCTGATATGGGGGAAATGGAGGTAGGCTCCCACAGAATCGGAGCTGGCCCTGTGGGTGGCTGGGCCCTGACAGTAGCGTTGGATGGCTGCTATCTGAGAGGCAAGTGTGAAGTCACCGGAAGTTCTCTGCTGCCCTCTGCACAGTAGCCTCTTCCTGTCTTCTGGCCTGTAGCTAAGGGTTAAAGTGGTGATAATGGGTGGCAACTCACGGACAGTCAAGACTTTTATTCCTAAGAAGTTCGGGGTGCTGATGAGTAAGGACATGTGGGGAGAATTTCAAGTTTTGCTTCAATTCTCAGCCTCAGGAATAATAAAAAAAATGAATAATAGGAAAAGTTTTGATGGAAGTGACTGCAAAACCATGGGAGTTTGTGTAAGGGACCGCAGCATGGCAGTCTTAGGGGCACATTAGTATTCCCTACTTGCCATAACTGAAAACCCACACACTGGGTGGCTTTGGCAGAAGACGTTTATTTTCTCTCGGTTCTGGAAGCTGGAAGTCCAAGATCAAGATGGTGGTAGGTTTAGTTTCTCCCGAGGCTTCTCTTCCTGGCTTGCAGATGGGTCCTTCTAATGCTGTGTCCTTGCGTGACTGTGTGTGTGTGTGTGTGTGTGTGTGTGTATACTAGGAGAGGAGTGGGGATGGGGGGAAGGAAAGGAGGAGGGGGAGAGAAGACAGAAAGAGGGAAGAGGGAAGAAGGAAGGGATGGGAGGAGGGAAGGACAGAAGAAGGGAGGGGTGTAGCCAAAGAGAGGGGAAGCTGCGACTCTGGTATCTCTTCCTTCTCATATAAGAACACCAGACCTACTGGATTAAGGCTCAACTCTAATGTCCTTATTTAACCTTCACTATCTTCCTTTAGACCCCATCTCCACACAGTCCCAGTGAGGTTAGGACTTACAGGAACTTGAGGGGGTCACGAGTCAGTTTATCACAGGGGGTTAAACAGTTCAGCTCCAGGTTGGAGGCCTTACAGCCGTTTTCCTGACACAGCTGTAGTTATTGGAAACGAGAGATCGTCTCCTGTCTCTGATCTCTGGCTCTATTTAAAGCACCATTATGACTATGGGATTGTGGCAGCACTCATACCACAAGATATATATAAAGCCTAAGGCCTGCTTTGTGGTTGAGAAGCCTAGCAACAGGCATGTTCAGTAGGAAGAGAGCCAGCCTATTTCTTTATCCATTTTATTTTTAAAGGGAAGCTATGCCCTGGGAAACGTGTACTTAGTTTGGCTTTCAAGTTTCTATGCAGACCACTGAAAATGCAAATTATTTACCAGTCTTGTCAGCATTCTTGGGAGGAATTCTGATTTCCCTCAGTGCTGAAGATATTACTCTGCACATTGAAGGTTTAGGAGGACTCTCTGAGAAATCCATATCCCCATTCTATGCAGAAGACTCCACAGAACCAGACAAGTTGAAAGTGAATGAACTGTCTTGCAGCGAAGCATCGGGTTCAGTGTGGGAAAAGTTCCTGTCCTGCTAAGAGGGTGACCACCTGGACAACTTGGCCTTGTACATTTCCTTTTGATGTTCGCTTAATCCATCCCTGGACACATGCTCAATGATGATGCACTCTGTGCTCCACTAAAACAACAGAAAACATCCTCTCACAAGAATGACAAAGTCCACTTTGGGATGATCAGACTAACATGCAAGTAAAAGGTTACAGAAACGTAGTCGGTTGCATGGATGTGGTTACATTCTCAGTGGGCTTTTAGAGACTGGTTCCCTTGGAGTCTTTTGAGAGGCTCTCAGATCAGATCTGGACTTCCGTTCAACTGTATTCCTCTGTGGATGACCTTCAGGACTCACTGGCCTCATGCAGCCTCAGTTTCCCCCATTTGTGAAGACATGACTGAAGGGTCAGGCGCAGACAAATCCTTGCATATGGGATAGACACTGTGTTCTTGTTACTGCACACAACACCCCCAACTATTAGAAACAGCTGCCGCTGACACTCCTGTGCACCCAGGAATAGGTAGCAGAAGGCCGATGCACCGATCCTCCTCCAGCGGGCTCTTGAGTACCCTCCGAAGGCTACCTCACTTTTATGGAACCAATAACATTTCCCATCTCCTTTATAATACTCTTACTTTCCCCAAGTTCCTGACAGGTGGGTTTTTGTGAGACCCATTTGTAGTTCCTCTGTGATCCTTCTTCATGACACCGTAAATATCTAAATACGATTCTGCTCCCTCCTTGGTGGCTTTGAGGAAAACCTGAACGTCATCTACTTCTGTTGTAGTAAACTTTTTCTGTTTGAGCAAACACATTAGCAGTTGACAATAAAGGAATCAAGAGGATCTTTGGGTATGCGTCTCAGCTCTGTCTCTGTAGCTGGATTTGATCTGGAGCAAATTACTTTTATGTGCCTTATTTCCTCATCTAGAAAATGGATACGATCATATAGCTATGCCATATAGTTGTGATTATTAAGCAAACTACTCCATGAACAATACTTAGCCTGCAGCTTGCCAAGTAAGCACTGCGTTCAATAAAAAGGAACTATTACTATTAATATCAAGGAATAAGGGGAAATGAAACTACTTTGTGGTAGACTATTCTGAATAAGGCAAAAAGTAAAATAAAAGAGGTAATCTCAGAATAAAACAAAAATCCTCTGGGCATTGGTTCATGAATGTACCAGGCACTAGTTTAAGCCCTGGGCTTGAGAGGCAGCTTACAGTGGTTTCCTCTTAGCCACTAGGGATATATTCCCAGATGTTCCATCGTATTTTGAAACTACCATTTCTTTTTGTACATATACATAGCTAGGATATAAAGCTCAATTTATAGCAGATGTGGCCTGTAGGTGCATGCCTGTAACCCCAGACACTCAGGAGGTGGACATAGTAGCATCAAGACCCAAGGCCAGTTTGAAAAAGTATGTAACTTCATCTGAAAAACAAAACAAAAAGCAAAAGGACTGGAGCATGGCTCAAGTGATAGAGCACTTGCTTAGCAACTCAAGGACTCAGGTCCCTGAGTTCAATTCCCTGTTTAATTTTTTGTTGTTGTCGGTCGTGGGGCCTGAACTCTGGGCCTGGGTGCTGTCCCTCAGCTCTTCAGCTCAAGGCTAGTGCTCTACCACTTGAGCCAGCTTTTTCTGTTTATTTGGTGCTGAGGAATTGAACCCGGGGCCTCATGCATGCACGGCAAGCATTCTACCACTGAGCCACCTTCCCAAACCAATTCCCTATTTAATTTATAAGGTTAACTTGGGAAGTTTAATTAATAAATTAAACTGAGTAGACTAATAATAACTATTCATAAAAGAGGACAGTTTTAACAGTATATTCTAAGAAGTTATGTGCATGTGAGCCTTCTCTCTTGAAAGTTCTTCTGTACTACTATTGTCTTCTTGTAATGAGATGAGATGATGCACACAATGCCTCCAGTGGTGAGATGAAGCGGGAAGGGGGGGTAGAGGGGGAAATGACTGGCCATTGGGATGTCACATCAGGTGTCTACATATAGATACTAGCGCAGAAACACTGCACTATTTCAGTAGCAGACCTTATAAATGGCTACTAAGTAGCTAGTGGGCAGGTTGTATACAGAGCACGATTCTGCTGGACGAAAGCATGACTCAGGACCCAGGTAGCATAGAGTAGGCCAGTGTAACAGACACAACTGAGAATGGTGCATAATTCAAAATATATGGGTTGTTCTAAATTAAATTATTTCTGAAACTTCCCATTTAGTCATTTTAGAACACAGTTGACCTCATAGTAAGACCACAGCTCTGTGTGTGTGTGTGTGTGGTGGGGTGGGGGGAGGGTGGGGTAAGGGGGAATAACTACTGAATATTACCTAATACAAAGGAACTGGTGATTTTAAAATAGTGAATTTGTTCTTTTGACAAAGCATGGTACTGCTATACTGGCCAATGCTATTTCCTAAAGGAATTACCAAATGGGTTGGCTACATATTTAAGAGAATCCTTGCTTATCCAGTGTGGTACATTGCATTCCCTCGCCTACCCCCAAATACATGCATATGCTCCTTAGCAAACTTGAAGAGGCATCAGCATGTCTGTTCTGCCCATTAACTGCATAGATACAAGCACGTTACTTCATCATAATTCCAAAATTTTTAACTGATAAAGGGTACCTCACAGAGTTGTATTGATAGGATGGTAATAGAATGGCCTAATGAACAGTAACTAGAGACTGGAGCAAGCCAAGCCCATTACACAGTGGGGCCTCGGTGACACTGGCCACAACCCCTAACAGGAAGAGACAGTTCAGTGACTGCAGATCCCAGCTCTGGGTTCTAGCATTGTGAAGAGGGTGTGTACTCCATGCGCACAATTCAAAACCCACACCGGGACCAGTTAGCTTTCAGGACTGTCACCTCCCAGTCAGATCAATCTGATCTGGTCTTGCCAGGGTCCATCCAACAAAGTATCCCCCCAATTTTCCTCACTTATAGAGGCTTCAAGGATCAATGTAAAGCCTGACCTTTGAGGTTGCAGGAAGATCAGGCTGCTGTCTGATGGAGCCCTTACAGCTCGCCCCAGAAAGTAGGGAGGGAGTTGATGGGGAAAGCACTTCAAGGTGCAGTGTTCCAAGGCCTCCTCAGAATGGGTCCTCAGCCCTGCCCCTCATTCCTCTGGGAATCTGTTTTGATACTTGAGGGGGGGGGGGAAATGGATGGGCAGAGAATGGGTATCGGATCCTGCAGAGAGCTCTCCGAGGACTCTTATTTGACTTAAGTTCTCATTCTACTTTTTTTTTTTTTGGTGCTATAACTGCCACAGCCAAACCATAAGCAATCAAAACCTTTTGTAAGTTTTCCCTAGCTCCATCTCAAAGGCTGGTAACCGCAGCAAGCTGCCTCTGTCTCTCCTCACCTGTCAGTGATGATAGTTCATAAAAATAACTAATAGTGTTCCAAGTTATCTTATTGTGTGGGCTTTCCATCCTTCAGATGTCCTGGTGGCAATGCCTCTTCTAGACAGCAGGGGGCACTGTTCATCTTTAAATAACATGAGCCTCAACCTGCAACCGCCCACCCATGTTCAAAGATCCCAGGCCTTCCAGAGCAAACACTGGAGCTTCTTCCAAACACAATTTTCCTAAATACAAATCTAATGGTTTGGTAAATCTAGATTTGTTCTGAGCTCTGACATTAAAACAAAAAGCACTTCCATAAAACAGAATGACAGAGACTTTATGGCAACATGTAGCATTATCTTTATTGTGAATAATATTTTGATCATTTGGGGTTTCACAGAGAAACAGAAAACCTCTCTTATATAAGCAGGACAATAAAATTGGTTTTCTGAGTTTGGGTTTGGTTTTACTTGTTGTAGTTACCCTGAGGGAGTAAGGATAACCCAAGACAAATGAAGCAAGTCCCTACCACCCAGGAAAAGCCCGGGTGGAGGTGGAGGACACTGGGCATATGCCAGCCTTGCAGAAAAGAAGCAACTTGTCCATGGCATGTTGACTTGGATTTTGAGTGATAGAACTAGAATCATGATACAAGTCAACTTTTAGCCAACTGGAGTAAATCCAAACTAAGTCAAGGTTATAGGCAAATAAATAAATGAGCAAGTAAGTACATAAATAAATAAATAAATGCAGTTATGAAGGAAAAAGCTGACACCTAGCACCTTGGCAACTGTACTCCTCTGCAAAGAGGTGGGGTAGAATGGAATAGTGTGGTTTGGGGTGGTATAGGGCAGGGAAGTGGGGAGTGGTGGGTGAGGTGGGGTCCTATGGAGTAGGATGGGTCATTTTATCTATAGTAGTAACACTCAAGAGCCCCCCAAAAGCTGGGCATACATCTAGCTACTCAGTAGGCTGAAATCTGAGGACCCCAGTTCAAAGCAGTCCAGGGCAGACAAACCCAAGAGATTCGTATCTCTAATTAACCAGTAAAAAGCCAGAAGGGAAGATGTGGCTCAAGTGCTAGAATCCCAGCCTTGAATGAATAAGGCCCCGAGTTCAAGACTGAATACTAGCACACACATAGGCACACATAGACACAGACACAGACAGACAGACAGACAGACAGACACACACACACACACACACACACACACACACACACACAGAGGAACTCAGTAAAGTTAGGGAAATTAAAGCTACACACAGTGCTGTAAACTGAAATATTAGTTAAAACTTCCAGTGCCTAATTTGTTTCCATGAAAAACACACATTTTAAGAAATCATTTAGTGTGAAGACTTAGAGACTGTGTTGAAGGGGCAGAATGATGCAGGTTCCGGCCTCAGGATTACCTGAGGACTGTGTTTGTGTATGTGGAAAGCTCTTGGCATGCCGGGCTAGAGAGGGAACATGTTCTCTCTCCCTATCTCAAAACACATGTCACAGACCCCTGGGAGCTGAGGAAGTGGCTCTTCTGCTTGCTTAAGCATAGATGAACAGCTGGACAAGCATTTTCCTGAGATTGAAGAAGTGGTTTGAGCTTGCTCTAAAATAGTTTAGATAATAATATACCAAGACATTGTCTCATAGGTTAAGTAAAAATGTATCTGTTGAAATTCTTTGTGTGAATGTCTCCTGACTAAATCTTGGCAAAGATCATGCTTGCTTGTCTTTAAATACCCCCTAACAATAAAGCACAGCATGCAGTGGCAATTGCTGTTTGCACTCTGCATTCCCTGTGTCCTGGTGATTTCGTGACCCTTACCCAGGGACCCCAACGCACTAGACGTTGACAATTTAGGATTATTTTTTCCAATTCTTAAAAAATTTTGCCTTTTTCCTCCTACCTTCTAAGACCTGAGTTCTAGTAACTTCCCATACACTTGGTGCTTCCTGGGACTGATAGGTTATTGCAACACTGGACACATTTTATGGTGCTATTACAAAATTTAACTGAAATATGTGAGAATGGCATGTTTACTAAGATTGAGTAATCCTCTAAGCTCACAGAAACAAAGCTCCTTTGGAGAGTGAAATGGTAAGGCAGAGACTTTTTTGCTTTTCCAGTTACCATCATTTTTAGTCAAATTTAGGTTTCATATTTAAACATCTGTGCATTAAAACTTTCTTAAGATTTAAGTACTTCTAAAGCACTGAGACTTTGGACTTTGGGAAACACAAAATTAGTCATTTTGACCTTGAATTGCATATCACAATCCCCTGTTTTAGCATAAAGGCTGCATATGTACACATTTAACAAATAAGACCCTTAAGGTTTGAAGAAGAAAAAAAAAAGCAACACCCTAGATTTATATATTCCATTAAACATGATCTTCACAGGCTAATTAGTTAGTAATTTCACCCTTGCTTGTAATATAAACCATTTTGTGCTCAATAATAATAAAATCTATGTAAACCAGGCTCTTTATTAATAAACATTATGTGCTTCTGGCTTTCAAATAAAATAATGCTTTATGTGCTTTCCTCTTTATCATGCCTAGACTAATCACCCAGTAAAAACCCAACAGCTAAAACAGAGGGTTTTTTTTTATCATATTGTAGAAAAGAACAATACAGAGCACAGAGAGAGGCTCAGAGGAGACATGACAGAGAGAAAGTTGGGCTTGGCTTTTGATGCTTGATAATAATTGTTATTTCCGTACTTGATACTAGGATATGTGTAGGCTCTTGGAAGGATGCTGTCTGCAGTTCTGAATAAGAAGGTGGCAGCAGTGAATCACAGGTCAAGGAAAGGGCTGAATGCCTCTGCTCCTCTGCTCTCCTGTTCCACCTCCAGCACCATCCCTAAGAACCCCGGGTTGCAGTGATGGGGAAGCGGGTGGCTTTCTGCTGCCAGGCTGTGCCCGGGCATCTCAGGCTGTGGGAGCATCCCAGGCAGTTCGTCATGGGCAGTGACCACAGGGAACCCCATGTTTCAGCTGGAAGTATCACAACATCTGGGTTAATCAATATCTTATTCATCTTCTCACATGTCTCTTTTTGGAGTGTGTGTGACTGCAACTGTCAGCAAGAGATCACACCTAGGCAGGACCAGATGCAGAATAAACGTGGGGCCTTTTGTTTAAAAGTTCTGAGTACCTTTAGCGAAGACAGCAAAGCATGAGGACAAGTGCATGGCCCCTCGGTGAGACTGCAGAGGGCAGCCGTACAAGTCCATGAAGCCAGCATGGCAGCACCCACGAGGCACAGGGCCATCAAAGATGACTTACTGTGGTCAACACAAGAACAGCTCTGGTGCCAGGAGCCGGTGGCTCACGCCTATAATCCTAGCTCAGGAGGCTGAGATCTGAGGATTGAGGCTCCAAGCCAGACAAATTCAAGAGAATCTTATCTCCAGTTAACTCTCAAAAAAAAAAATCCAGAGGTAATAGAGCACCAGCCTTGAGTGAAAAAGCTAAGGGAGAATATAAGGCCCTGAGTTCAAGCCCCAGTATTGGCTTTAAAAATAAAATAAGGCTCTGGAAGTTTTGATATCGATATCAACATTTTTAGCAAGAAAATTCCATGTTGATGCTAAGAACTCTGGAGAAATAAAGTAATCAACATGTTATTGTCTCTGCTGATATATATATATATGTATATGTATATTCTTGAATTGAACTGTAATATTTTTGTCTCTTCTTTTTTGGTAGTAGGGATCAAACTCAGCATTTGCTAGGCAAGTACTTAGTCACTGAGCTATAAGCCAGCATTGTTCTTAATTTTAAAGCATCCATGACACTGGACAGTTCTACATCTTAGTTTGTTACAATAACAATCACAATGGTTGGCAGATCCCGTTTACTAAGGGACTTATATTACTAACCCATTGATCCATCACACACCCTAACTCTTTATGATAGTATTTGGTCCAATTGTAGATTGGAGACAGAGGGATGGAGGTAAGGCTCTCATAGTCGCACAGATGCTAAGTGATGGGACTGAGATTTGGATCCAGGTAGTTTTTTTTCTAGTGAGAAAAGACTGAGAACCCAGAGTGAAGTTGCTGTGTTGGAAGTTAATCTGGTGGCAGTACAGACACTGTGGCTAAGCACTCTGGTAGAAAACATCCCGGCCATTTTCCCCAGTCTACGGTGCTCTGGGATCATCTCATCATGGGGGAGAAATCTGAGTCCCCTGAAAACTGAATGAATCAATTCAATCGAACAATCATTCAGCTTAGGTGAGTCACTAGTTCATGTGACTTGCTTGGATGATTGAATTCAGTGAATGGGCAGCTCAGTTGTTGGGGACAGTGTAGACAGCTTTAGAGTGAAGCAATCTCTCTACTGAAATGCTGAAGGACACTGCTGAAGTTCTCCTGGAGCAGGTCAACATCTGAGGTTGGACACTGTGAAGGAAATTGTGTGTGTGTGTGCGTGCGTGTGCATGCATGCGCGTGTGTGCAAACCAGTACTGGGCTTGAACTCCGGGCCTAGGTGCTGTCCCTTAGCTGTTTTGTTCAAGGCTACCACTTAACTATTTGGGCCACCGCTCCACTTCTGAATTTTTGGTGGTTAATTGGAGATAAAAGTCTTGCAGATTTTTCTGCCTAGGCTGGCTTTGAGCTTAAATCCTTAGAGCTCAGCCTCCCAAACTCAGCTGGGATTATAGGCTTGAACTACCAGAACCTGGCTGTGAATGAGACTGCCTCTTCTGTACAAGTGCTTTTCCTCTGTAATGGCTGCTCAATGAATTGAATAAGTAATACAGAAGGAAAGGCAAGATAAAGGCCATATTGTTCTCTATATCTTTTAAAAGGTTATTGTAAAGGTGATATGCCAAGAGGTTACAGTTCCATAAGTCAGATAAAGAGTACATTTAATTTTGGACAACGTTTCCCCCCTTCCCTCACTCTCCCAGTTTTTCCCTCCCATGCCCCACCCACAAGTTGTACAGTTCATTTTCATCACAGTGTCTAGTGAGCACCACAGCTGCATTTGTTCACCCTGTGTCCCTCCATTTCTCCCTCCTGATTTTTTTTATATCTTTATGAAACGATGCTGCTACAGTACTTGGGAAACTTCTTCTGTCTAGAAAGTCAAGGTTAATGTCTGTGTGTGACTTTTATAGTGAGTGGGCAAGGTGGCATCCCCCACAATTCTGGAAGAATGAGTTGGAGGCCAGAGTGCACACAGGTATTTGCTTAAGGTTGACTTGGGCAGGTAAATGATCCAAGGAAACCCAGGGAAACACTGAAGGGCTGAAGACTGAAAACCCGAGGAATGTTTTTAAGAGTCTGGCGAATCATCTTTTTGCTCCATAAAGATCTGAAGGGTGATTCCACTTACCTTCACACATCGCTTTATCACTGTTAAATATTTACAGATAAATGTTTTAAGAGCCTGGAACTTTGAGGAGCTTTGCTTATCAGAAAGCCTTTTTTAAAAGGCTGTTAACACTGAGCTGACAGACCAATAGGCTCTCTGTCTCACTGGCTTCCTAAGAGCCACAAAACTAGTCAGGGTTGGCATTGGTCATTCTAATGACTTTGCTAGGAAGAAAAATCTTGTAACATTCTCAATAAAGGGCTGGGTAAAGAAAGGCTCCAAAGGAAAGTGACAGATTTGTCCACTATTTGTGACTGTAGTTGAGAGAAAATTGACATGTTATTCTGATTCATGCTTATATAGGACCTCTTTTTATGTATAAGTATTCAATGGCTATTTATTGAATACCTTATCAATGCTAATAATACAGATAGAGCTGTGACAATACCAGACTAGAGTATTGCTTCACAAGGTCTCATTGTAAGAATAACCCATAGCCATCACACACAAATACACACACACACACACACACACACACACACACACACAGACCACCTCACATTTGAAAACAATTTGGAACTCACTATTTATGTATTTCCTGTTTTCTTCATTCATTTTTATAAAAGAAATTTCACCTGAACAGTATATGTAAATTTATTCTGTCCATCACTAAAGATATACCTAGGAAAAAAATCAAGGAAACATGGACTAGAACCCAATAATAATTTAAGCAGTGAACTTCAATTTCTTATACACAGTAGACAAGAGTGATATTCACCATTGTGTAAGTCAAACCAACCATTTGTTCTGTAAAATACTTTTATGTATGGTGGATCTCATAAAGTTGAACATTTAATCTCTTTGGTTAATGTTGTTGAGCTTGTACCAAAGCATAGAACAAACAATGTGTCATGTGGAAATTTTTCTCCTATCTTTCCCAACATTTTACAATTTAGAAGTCAACGTTGAGATGATATTAGTTAGCTACATAATCTACTGTCCTTTAAAAAGTAAGCTATTCTTCTAGGTACCCATGGCTTCACACTTACAATTTAACTACTCCAGGAGATAGAGATCTGAGGATTGTGCTTTGGAGCACATGGGGGCAGACAAGTCTGTGAGACTATTACCCCTAATTAACCAGCAAAAAGTTGAAAGTGAAAGTGTGGCTCAGTGGTAGAGCTCAAGTCATGAGCAGAAAATGCCAAGCAGAGAATGAGTTCAAGCCCCAGTATTGACAAAAGAAATTATAACTTTCATAGAGTTCTGTGTTTGTAGCAAGAAATTCAGCTTTTCTAAAGGTAGCACTTTTTTTGTTGGACTATTAAAGGAGCTTAACATTCTAACTTTTGTAGTCTTGATATAAGTTCTCAGACACCTTTGTGGTTAAGGCCTGGAATATCAGTAACCAAGTAGAGTTTTAATAGTTGTCTCATTTGTCCATTCTCTGTGATACATTGTAGGGTTTGGCAAATCCCGTTAGCATATTTTGCCAGCTACTTTCTCCATCATTTTGTCAGCCCATGTGTGTTTCAAGAGCAAATTAAGCTACCTATTTCTGTTTCATTGACACCTAGCTCACTAGATGGTTATTTGGGTGAGTGGAGTTTTCTTCACTGACTAGGTGATTCCTCCAGCAACCTTTATTCCCTTTCCTGTCACAATGTCTGAGAATAAACAGATTTTGAACTCTGTAGATCTGTGTTCTTCAGAACCAGCCATTCTGGGAGCCACCAGAATGTTCACAGCCTCTGACTACGGTGTATTATCCAAACGTGTTGAACTCAGACTAAAAATAAGAAGAAAAAAAACTTGGCTTAAAGATGAGTTGCTCATGTAACTGTACCCCCTCTGTACAGTATTTTCACAATAAAAACTTATTTTTTTAAAAAAAGATAAACATCAACTCCAAATGAAGACTTTTTTGGAAATGGGATATTTATGAAAGTTTGATAATCTCCAAATATCCTGCCTACCAAAAAATCATTAGAAATTGATCCCAAGAATTAACTGAATCAAGTTGAAATGGATTCACCTGAAATACATTTACTATCTACTCAAGAGGCTAAGATGGAAGGATTGTCATTTGAAGCTAGCACAGGCAGAAAAGTTTAGGAGACTCTTATCTTCAACTAACCAGTAAAAGATAGGAAGTGTTGGTGTGGTTCAATTGGTAGAATGCCAGGCTTGAGCAAGGGAGTTCAGCAAGACCTCAGAACCCTGAGTTAAAGACCAAGTGTGTGCATGTGCTCACGCACACGCGCGTGCACACACACACACACACACACACCACACATATATTCTCATGATCATACACAGTAAAAGTGCCTTGGAAACTTTTTTCCTTCTATTTAACAGTACCTTTAATTTGCCTCTGGAAATTACTGCAGCATAAGTTTCATGTTTTAAAAACAAAAATGGCATATCTAGCTCCTAAAAAAAATGTTTATAGATATTTTGGCTTAGCATCACAAACCAGCTTTCCAGACCTTCCATTTTTTCTGTGACTTAGGAATATTCTAAATATAAAATATTTTCTTGTGTAAAATTGAAGAAAGCAGACTTGTATTATTTATTTAGAGACATTTTCAGGATAAAATTAAATAACAAATAAAAAGCATATTAAAAGCTGTAAATGTGAAACACTCTGCAGTGATCATTCTCAAACTATTCTCAAACGCAAAATTTTCTGTCATTCATTGCAACTATGTCTATAGTCCTAGCTACTTAGAAGGTTAAGATTTGAGGATCATGGTTCAAAGCCATCTGGTACAGAAAAGTCCATGAGACTCTTATCTCCAATAAACTAATCAGAAAAGGCTGGAAGTGGCATTGTGGCTCAAGTGGTACATCACTAGTCTTTAGCAAAAAGAGGCTCAGAGACAGCATCCAGCCCTGAGTTCAAGGCCCAGGTTGGGAAAAACCTAAATAAATCAATAATAAAAGAATAAAAGAAATACAATGGCAAAAAATGTAGAAAGCGAGATGAAAAGACTTGTAAAATATAAGTCGAATTTGAATGAATGTTAGATCTAAATGATAAATATATATGTAAACATATACAGGGTTCTACGCATATGTACACAAACATATTGATTAAATTATGATGTATGCAGAGGAAAATGCTTATGGTGTAACTATTTTGAACAACTAGCTTATAATTTAACAAAATGAATACCACGAAACTGTAACAAGCTTGTGGGGGGAGTTAAGGTCAAGGGGAGGAGTGTAGATGAATGGACAGAGGGAAGTGGGCAAATATTTTGAATAATATTCAATGTACATATGTGAACATGAATGTGGGAAAATTGAGGAAAGGGGTGGGGCTTGGAGAGATGGAGGAGAATGATAAAAGGGACGATATTGATCAAGATGCCTTATACTCACAAACTGATGTGTTGAATTGAAACCTCTTTGTATACTTAAGGAATAAAAAATAAAACGAAATAATAAAAACTGTTCAATCCCCTTCTGCATGGCAAAGGACATAGCTAGCAAGATCAATAGAAAGCCCACGGATTGGGAGAAGGTCTTCACTAGCCATACATTGGACAAGGGTCTCATATCTAAAATATACCTGGAACTTACAAAATTAAATCCCCCAACAACAAATCTTCAAAGAAACAACTGCCCAATAAATAAGTGGGCTAAAGACTTAAAGAGAAACTTCTCTGAAGAGGAAAGAAGGATGGCCAATAGACACATGAAGAAATGCTCAACATCCCTAGCCATAAAAGAAATGCAAATCAAAACAACATTGAGTTAGAATGGCTATAATCAAGAACTCTAATAACAACAGATGCTGGAGGGGATGTGGCCAAAAGGGAACCTACTGCATTGTTGGTGGGAGTGGAAACTTGTTCAACCACTTTGGAAAGCAGTATGGAGGTTCCTCAATGACCCTATGACCCAGCAATCCCACTTTTGGGCATTTACCCAAATGTTTACAAACAAGACCACACTAAAGCTACCAGCACAACTATGTTTATTGCAGCATTATTTACTATAGCTAAGATATGGAACCAACCCAGATGCCCCTCAGTAAATGAATGGATCAAGAAAATGTGGTATATATACACAATGGAATTCTATGCCTCCATCAGAAAGAATGACATTGCTCCATTTGTTAGGAAATGGAAAGGCTTGGAAAAAATTATATTAAGTGAAGTAAGCCAGGCCCAAAGAAACATAGGTCCCATGATTTCCCTTATTTGCAATATCTAGTATATGTCTAAGTCAAGCAGAAAAAGTCAGATAAGTTGATGTTAGAGAAATGATCCCTAAGATATGTATTCAAATGTTTTTTTTCTTTCATGTGATTGTTTCTAACACATTTATAAGATTATTTCTTTGTTGCTTTGTGTGTCCCTCCCCTGCTTTCACTGTATTTGATGTCAGTATAATTTGTGGAGGGGAAAGGGAAAAACAAATCATTTAAATAGGGATACAGGTGGAACCATTGCAACAATGAGATGTACAAGTCGTTATGTTGAAAACGAACTTTACAACCTTGGGGGGGGATGCGGGGGAGGCTGGGAAGGGATGGGAAGGGGAAACAAAGGAGGAGGCTACAATGCTTGATAAGAAATGTAGTCATTATCTTGCCCATGTAATTGTAACCCCTGTTCAATCCCATAAACACACTTTGTTCAACTGGTTCCTAAATTCATAGAGGACAGCTTCTGCACCAGTGCTGGGTGTGTCCCAGCGTGGAGCCCCGCCTCTACCAGTGTAGCTGGGAGAACCTGCCTCTTCCTGTCCTGATGATGCTCTCTTTCAGCCACTTGACATTATGGTTCCTAATTTCATGTCACACTGTAGTTTTGAACTGCCATCTCTTTCCCTGCTTTCCTAGATATAGTTACTTCATTTAGGAGACATATTTCTAAGCAGTTCGCATTTGAATTTTCAGTGATGCTCTTTTGGGCTCCCTGCCTTGGCATCCTCATATTCTGCCAGCTCCTTTTACCTAATTCTCTCTAGCTTCTTAGGCATCTTTCCGCTCTCTATTCCTGTTGCTGCCCTTCTGGGCAGGTTTCATGCTTGGACCATTATTGGCTTATGTCCAGTTTCAGGTATTCTTCAGGCTGAGGCTGAGTTAGTATTCCTCAGCTACTTCCATAATTATGTCAATCCCTGGCTCATGGACTTCTAATGCTCCATGCCACCCTTCAAATTAAGCACTGCTTGTCTTGATCATCCTTGTCTTTTAACCTCTTTTCATGTTACCCCCCTCCCAGCTTAACACATTTCTCCAGCCCCAATACCCTGACATTTGTATTACCTCCCTCTTTCCAAGGCTCGGGCCAAGGAATGCCTTCCCTATGCAGCCTTTGTTAGGGAATGTGGTCTATGATTCACCACATTGATCTATGCCCTCACTGGACACAGAGGCCATTCTGGCCACTACCACAATGTGCTTTGTGGAGTTGATGTAATTACTACCTTTTCTTCTCCTCTACCCATACTGCAACTCAATTGTGTAAATAATTTAAAGTGAAGCATTGTGCTAATCATTTACACAGAAGTTATTACTAATTGCCAAATAACATATAAATGGCCTTTGCCATAAAACAGAAAATTAATATGGAATATGGAACTATGAGAAAAAGTTGCTTGCTAAGTCACTTTTCCTCATCTTGGTCTCTTGGGTGATCATGACCATGAATTGGGTGATTTGGGGACATTCTCTGACACCTTTTTCCTATCTCTTTATTTACACTTTTGATTATTGGCACTTCCTTGTATTGTGTGCACATGCAAAAGGTACATAAGTGTTGGCTACTGTTACTTTTGTCGGGCAACTTGTTCTTTTTATTCCATGATTTGACTTGGAGACCTCTTCCTATCACCAGTCATAGGTCTCCCTCAATTAGTACCTGCCCCGCTGCAGACCAGGAGTGGATGAACTTGAGTTCATTTAACAGATACCCTACTGGTGGACATTAGGATTGTTTCTATGTATGTGTTTGTGGAACGCGTGGGCAGCAAAGATGGCAGCTGAGAGGGAGTTGAGTGGGCAGAGCCGGATTTGTTTACAACAAATCGTGGAAGCTTAGGTGCATGATAGGGTGTGACCTTTTACAGTGATTGGTTGGTTCCTTTTTCTCCCCATGCCACCCGGTAAAAAAGTGCTTGCTGTGTGTTAATAAAGGAGTTCCTGCTTGACTTGCGTCTGATTGTCTCCCGGGTTAAGGGAGGCTGGGGAACAGGCTAGCAGCGACCTACCTTTCCTCGGGTAGGTCTTTCGTGGGACAGGCGGAGACCCGACATGTGTTGTTACAAGTATTGGTGTCTCTTGTTTTTAGAACTAGCACAATGACTTTTACATGTGAGCACTTTATAAATTATGTTCAGAATTCACTTGGTTTCAAGGAGTTTCCATGCTGTCTTTTGAAACTGTTTTTTTTGAAGATATGAAGAATGACACTCAGTTGAGGTGAAATTTCCTGGAACATACTCCTATTTGGATTTCACAGGTCAGATGTGAAGAATAGGATGTCCTAAGGAAGCTAATGATAACAAGAGAAATAGTAAAGAAGGCCTAGGAAGAAAGGCCAACATGTGGTATAGACCAAACTTGCTCATGTTTTTCCTGAATGAAGAGAAGGAAACAGGAGAGGACTTTGCTTTATCCAGATGATTAGGCCCAGGATAATCACGAATCCCCTTTCCCCAGAAACTTTTAAAAACATATTCATTTCTCATTCTCAGGAAGCAGTATAGCAGTGGCTTTTTTTTCTTTTGTGGCAATCCTTAGGTCCTGGGCATTGTCCCTGAGCTTTGTTGCTCAAGGCTGGCACTCTACCACTTGAGAAACAGCCCCACTTATAGCTTTTTAGTGGTTAATTGGAGGTAAGTCTCATGGACTTTCCTGTCCAGGCTGGCTTTGAACCGTGATCCGTAGACCTCAGCCTCCTGAGTAGCTAGGGTTACAAATGTGAGCCACTAGTTTCCAAGAGTAGCTTTTTATCAAGGAGCTGGAATATATGCCTTTTCAGGAATTCTTACATACAGCAAACTTACTAGCTTTTTTCTCTTTAGGTCTTTTGCTCATGCTATTGTAATTTGTTTGACAAATGAGAAACTTCTAGAGGGAATATGATTATTATGGTAAATGAATGACTGAAAGATGAATGTCTAAGTCATTCACTTAAATGCTTTCTTTGTGTTATTATTTCTTCAACATTTGAGTTTTCCAAAATGAACTCTTTCGGGTAGGTTGGTTGTTGAAACTTGTCATTAATTTTTCAATTGTTATTTGGGCTAATGTTCCATCAGCAGCAGTTTCTTATGTCATGGAGGAACTTTCAACAAAGGCATAACCTGAGTATATGTCAGGTGTCAGACCTGTAGCTTTTCAAAGGCTATTCACTTATGTTGTCTATATGTTCAGGGTTTTATTTCCCAAACAGAATTTATTCCATTATCCCATCCCAGAGTAGTTGACCAAGTAGAAGTGAAGCTCTAGGTCATTTGTCCAGATTTTGACAACAGCTGCCCCTTCATGCTCTGTTCAGTCCTTCCCCGACTGTCTAGAAGGACAACTGTGTGCTGAGGTTTTCACTCTGAGCACTTGTTTCTACAGGGCTGCTGGAAACTTCAGATCTCAGCACAAATGAATTAGTCACAGGCTGCTGCTGTTCCTTTGTTGTTATTCTGAGTACTGCAGCTCATAGCTTTGAGGCTCAAATTTTCTTTTTCTTTTTCTATTTTTTTCCTATTTTTTGCCGGCTGTGGGGCCTGAACTCTGGGCCTGGGCACTGTCCTCTGCTCTTCAGCTCAAGGCTAGCGCTCTAGCACTTGAGCCACAGCGCCACTTTGGCTTTTTCTGCTTATGTGGTGCTGAGGAATCAAACCCATGGCCTCATGCATGCGAGGGAAGCACTGTACTACTGAGCCCAGCCCTCAAATTTTCTTTTAAGAAAGAAAGTGACTTGAGGCTCTACACTGTTAATGGAAGAATCAGTGCACCACACCCTTAATGTGATCAGGTAATAGATCCAGTTCAGCTGTGATCATGGCCTAATTTCTGTTCTCTAGCATCTATTCTTCCTTTTATGACTTTCCTTCTATTCCTTGATACTGCTGAAACTGGAATTCATTTTCATCAGCAGAAGTAGTAAAGCTCATGCTGAAATTTCTCTTAAGAGCAAAGTCACCTCAGATATTACAATTCCTAGTTGAAGCATAGCTAAAGAAGAAAAAATGATACCATACTAAACACTTTTCATATATTGTAAAGTAAATAAATGAGTTTTAGTAGGACAGGGAAGAAAAGGGCCTACAGACACCAGGATCCTTCTCAGGCTGAAAAATGACACTCCTTTAAGGAAGATAAGTCTAACAAAAAATCCAGAGTAAAAAGTGAACCCCTAATGACATTGCTTGGTGATGGAGGAAAGAAAATAATCTACTAAGAAATAAAGAGGGAGGAGAGGGTGGTTCTTTTTTTTTAATTTTATTTTATTTTATTTGTGAACATACTGTACAGAGGGGTTACAATTACATGGGCAGGATAATGCATACATTTCTTACCAAGCAAGAGAGGGTTGTTCTTAAACGGATATGAAATAGATACGGTCAAGAATTTAAGAAAAAAAAATTCTTAAATTTAAGAGGGTTTGCCTTCCTATGCTAAACCCTTTTTTTTAACCGAAATTTGGTGCAATCCATTATTTCTGTAGGAAATGAGTGAGATGAGTCATTTATAATTGAATAATTAAAATTCAGTATTGAAGCTCAAAAACAGAAAATTTGGTTTCCAAATCAATCAGATAAGAGGAGGAGACACAAAGCACACAGTGAAGCATTTCCTGAATGGAACTCATCCAGGAGAGCAACTAGCCCCATCCTCATACCACACTGCTGAATTTGTCGAAACTCTGCAGGAGGATTAGACTTTTCCAGGGTAGAAAAATGAAGTTCTAATAAACCACATCTATGACTAAGAGAAGGAAGACCAATGAATATCCAAGTTATGGGCATTTGTAGTGTATAGAACAACACTTTCTGAAATGTATAAAATCTAATGAAAAGGATCTATAGTCTGGTGTTGAATGGTTCAATATCTATGTCTACTTAGAATCTGAAACTGTCCTAACTTGAAAGAAAAGCACTTTTGAGGTCTCATCAGTTAAAGATCCTGAAATGATATCTTTCTGGATTGGGTTGAGCTCTAGATCCAAAGGTAAGAGCTAAGAAGGGGAGTAGACCCAGAGATAAAAACCATGAGGAGATGCAAATAATACTGAAATGGTCCTGCTCCCCCAAGCCAGGGAACGCAGGCACCACAGAAGCAGGAAGAGGTAAGGAAGAGTGACCCCTTAGAGCTTGAAAATGGTCATGGCTCTGTAACTTGGCTTTGCACTACTGGCATCCAGAAGAGTAAGACAATACCTCCCTGCTATTTGAAGCTTTCTAGCTTGTGATAATTTGTCCTGGAAGCCATTGGAAACTAAGGCAGGTTAGAACCACCACCATACCCCATTGTTTATCATCCTGTTGTCTTCATTAGCCTGGCCTAATGTTTACTGCTAGGGGTTAAGAATGGAAGAGCAGTCTCAATGGAATCATAGAATTAGGAAATTCTCAAGCCATCTGTGCAGGAATATTAAGTGACTTTCAGTGATGAATCCAGGATGTTGGTGTTGAGCTGTCCTTGTCACCCAGCTGTTTCCTGTGGTGGGTTTGGATAAAGTGGCATATTGGAGACTTCAGTGTGGATATTCTTTCTGGGTAGTCACCAGGATCTTGTTCTTTGGAAGTAACTGGACAAACATGTGGATGAAATGTATGTGAAAAGTGCCTGAAGCAATTGGGAAGATTTAACTAGTAAGGCCTGAAAGCAGAGTCCTCTTTGAATAGCTTAAGTCAGGTCCCACATCCTCGCCCTTGTTCAGGACATAGTGTTCCTCTGTGGGGGCCTCCATTATCCTTTGAGAGGGAAGATGCTTCTGTGATGACTTGCAAATAACTCTTGTTAGTTGTAATTTTTTTCCCTATGAAACAAAATAGCAAAAGTCTTACCCTGCCTGAAGATCCAAAAACTCTCTCAGCAGTATTTCTGCTGAAAGAGTCTATCACTTCTGAGCAATTGTAAAGAAACTGGGATAAGCAAAATAAGACAGACTCTTGGAAAGACAAATCTTGCATGTTTTCTGTCAGAGGTGGAATCTAGACCTCAAAAAACATATATAACATGAATGGAAAAGAGGCACTCTTTTGTGGGGAACCAGTGGGAGGGAAGAAGGTTAAGGGGACATGGTGGAAGGTAAACATCATTGAAGTACTTAGTATGCATATATGAAAATAGAATAATGAAACGAAACTTTTAAAAAGGGGAGCATTTATAAGGGTATATGATCAAAGCACATTATCTGCATGTTTAGAAATATAATGAACTCTAATTAATATGTGGCAACAACAACAAAAGAAATATATGGATTCTACTAGCTGCAAACAACAAAAAATAAAGTTAATCAGTAAAACAGAAACACCAGGATGGAAATTTTGGAAGTAAAGGCACATCTAAGGATGGGCATTATTATTACTGAAATAAGGATTGAAACAGTGTTCAAACATTTCCACACCTTTATAAAACATAAAAATAAAAATAAACCTTATGTTACTGGGAAGCTGAGACAACAGGGAAGCAGTTGTCATTTCTTTGGTGGCTGAGATAGTCAAGGTTGCTAAATCTTGTTAGGTTCCACACACAGCACTAGACACGAGCTACTGGCAGAGAAGGCATTTGGATGAATGAGTTAGATTGTATTAAACACACAAGCTAGATTCACATTCTGTTGCTCTTTGGGCTCCTGAGAGGAATTTTTTTCTTGCGTTGCTTATTTCTGGATTCCTGGCAAAGTTCCATATGGAGGAGATTGCCCACAAAGAAAGACATTAGTCACTCTGACACCTAACACTCGGAGAAACGAAGCAGAACAGCTCAGAGGCGAGGCAAACTCTGAGAGTCAGGACTCCGCCAAACCCTTAATTAAGGACAGAGTAACCTTAGCCATTTCCTTTCTGTGTCTCTTCTGAACCATAGCTACCAACTTGTTGCTTTTTGCTTCACAGGATTTAATACTTACATTTATCCAGGAATTATCCAGGAAGCTGCTAATTTTATTTGTCCTTTGTGCCTGTTATTTCAGGTTAGATCTATAAAGGCAAATTATTAGGCCTGTAACCCTAATCCCTCAAATTTGCTTGGGCCTCCTGGTAAGTTGCATTATAGTAAAGCCCCATTTAAGCAGCTACTAAATAATCAGGAGCTTTTATTAATCTGAGGTGATTTTAACTGCACTCCACTCTCTTAGAGGGAATTTGGGTGGGACATAACCAATGAAACAATTTCATCTCAGGAAATTTAAAGGGAAGTAAAATAACTCAGAATGCATCTTCTATAGGTTCTTCCTTTATGAGTGATGATCATAACCTGAGTCACTGACAACTAGGGCTAGTAGAAGCCATAAAAAATGCAATTGACTTCAATCATCTTTCTCCCTACCACCCTTCCTTCCTTCCTTCCTTCCTTCCTTCCTTCCTTCCTTCCTTCCTTCCTCCCTTCCTGTCTTTCTCTCTTTTTCACTTCCCCATTCTCCCTCCTTCCCTCCCTCCCTCCTTCCTTCCTTGCTTTTCTTTTCTTTTCTTTCTTTTTTTTTGCCAGTCCTGGGGCTAGAACTCAGGGCATGGGCACTCTACCACTTCAGCTCACAGATTTTCCTGCCTAGGCTGGTTTCAAATCACAATCCTCAGATCTCAGCCTTCTGAGTAGTTAGGAATATGAGTGTGAACTTCTGGTGGTTGGCTTCAGTCATCCTTCTTAATAAGTAGGGCAACAGGGAGAAGGGATGCAAATTGTAAATTGTGTCTGAGGCCTTGAGATCATCAACAGGCTTAATTCCCACATCCATTGCTTTATCTGGTGAAACAACTTGGAGCAATTTCTAAATCATCATTTGTCATATAAAATTTCCATTATCTTCATTATAGTTAGTATAAAATTGGAGAATTAATAAATTTTTGAAGAGGAAGAGATAGCAGTTTACTGCTCAATCTTGAATGAAAGGGAACTGTTGATGATCCAGGAGCACTTTACCTTAAAAGTTGCTATTTGAGATTCTTGATTTTCACTTAATTATTTTATGGTGAATTTTGTTAATTTCTTTGTTTTTCTTTTTCTTTCTTTTTTTTCCCCTCTCTTTTTGCTGTTTGTGAGGCTTGAACTCAGGGCCTGCATGCTGTCCCTGAGCTTTTTCACTCATGGATAGCACTCTACAACTTTGAACCACAGTGCCATTTCCTCAGTGTGTGTGTGTGTGTGTGTGTGTGTGTGTGTGTGTGTGTATGGGTGTGGGGGTGTATAGAACATAGGATCCCAAGTTTTACATGTGGGATAAGTTCCTAAAAATGTCAGTTAATTCGTGACTAATGTTCATATTGGACAAAATATAAGTTAAAACCACATATTGTATAAATTTTCTGGTTTAAGGGCCTGTTCCTATGCCTTACTCTGATAAGAAAGTTATTGACTCTTTTCTGTTCCTTTCCATTTTTCTTCATGTTATTGGTTCTCCTTCTTACCAGACATGTTATTCTGGACAAATAACTTTATTTTAATCTTAATACATATATATATATATATTATTTTTACTGTAAAGGTGATGTTCAGAGGGGTTACAGCTACATAAGTCAGGTAACGAGAACATCTCATTTTGAACCCCTTCTCTTTCTCTAGCCCAGTTTTTGCCTTCCTTCCTCACCCACAAGTTGTACGGTTCATTTTCAACATAGTACCTAGTGAGCATCACTGCTGAATTTGTTCACCCTTTGTCCCTCCCTTTCTATGCCCTCTCTTATCTGCCCAAATACAAACAAAATAACCAACAAAAGGCAAAGAAAATAAAAACAGCAACAAAGAAAAAAGACCTTTTGTTTCGATTTCTTGGAGTTCATTTTAATAAATGTTATTTTAGATGATCATATGCACTATTGAGCCTTTGTGATCCTCCCCGAAGAATATCCTCCTTTGGTCTCACTGTGTGATTATCTAGAGACCTATAAAATTTATCATGTTTCATTGTATTTTTTGTCTTTTACCATCCAGTGTGTTTACTTGTAGATTTATAGGCACATTTTAGTTACCACAAATGAGGAAAACCTTACAGCCTGTTTCTTTGGCTCTGACTTTACGGAATATAATTTTTTCCAAGTCTTTCCATTTCCTCCTGAGTGGTACAATATTGTTCTTTCTGATGGAGGAGTAGAATTCCATTATGTATATATTCTTATTTTCTTGATCCATTCGTCCATTGAATGGTATCTGCATTGATCCCATGTCTTGGCTATGTTAAACAATGCTAGAGATTGAATAAATGGGATTGCATCAAACTGAAGAGTTTCTACATGGCAAAGAACATAGCTAACAAGAAAAGTAGAAAGCTCACAGAATGGGGAAAGATTTTTACAAGCTATGCATTGGGTAAGGGCCTCAAATCTAAACTATACCTAGACTTCAAAAAGTTATCTCCCCCAAAAAATAAACCCTCAAAGAAACAACAGCCCAATTAATAAATGGGCTAAACCCTCAAAGAGAGACTTCTCAGAGGAAGAAGTAAAAATGGCCAATGGAGATGTTCACTCTCTGGCCATAAAAGAAATGCAAATCAAAACAACACTGAGATTCCACCTTACCCCAGTTGGAATGGCCACTATCAAGAACACTAACAATAACAGATGCTGATGGAGATGTGGTCAAAAGCAAACACTACTATACTGTTTGTGGGAATGTAAACTTGTTCAACTACTCTGGTAAGGAGTGTGGAGGTTCCTCAAAAGACTAACCCCTATGACCCAACAATTGCACTACTGGGCATTTATCCACTTGACCACAAACCAGACCACACTAAAGCTAGCAGCATAGCCATGTTCATTGCAGTGTTGTTTATCACAGCCAAGACAAATAACTTTTCTGTGCCTCAGTTTCCTTATCTGTAAAAGTTATGGTAGGTAGGTCTGCAGGGAAGATTAAATAGGATCATTTATTGTGTCATGTCAGATTCATTTTCATGTAAGGTCAGAAAACACAGTGGCTCAAACAAGGGAGAAATGCATTTCCTACCTGAACTTTTACATTTTGATGATAGGTATCCAGAGCTGGTGTAACAAACTCAACAGGGCCCAGGTGTCCAACCTTGCTGTTGCTATGCAAGCCAAGACCCTATCAACATAGCCCTTACTGCCCTCCTATCTTCTCCACCCCTCCTGCATTCTTTCCTGTGCCACAGAGGAATGCCCAGCTATCCTCAATACAGCTGACTTTCACATAGGGTATTTCTGTCCACTAATAACTGGATCAACCATGTGGAAAGAACAGAGACTCTTAGGTATTGAGGATTGAGAGACTTAATGGATTCACATTTTCACTAATCAGTTCCCAAGAATGTTGCTTTGACTAATTTAAGAGTCAACAGTTAGTGTGTTGGGAAAGAGGATCATTCCTGCCCATACAAGGTGCCTGCAGTGACAGTCGTGCTGCTTAGGCATAATGCTTGCTCTGTATCTTTTAACGAATGATGTCCCTTTTTAGACAATTTGCATCACGTATTTGGGAGACTGAGTGAAAATGATGGATTTTGTAAATGTCTTCATTTTACTTGCAGGAAAGGTAAGGTCTGAGAGGAAGAATAAATTTATTTTAATTTTTGGTTAAATAATTTATTATTATAAATGATATACAGTGGGGTTATCATTTCAAAAGATAGGTAATGAGTAAATTTCTTTTTGGACAGTGTCACCTCTTCCTTTTCTCTTTCCCACTTAGAATAAATTTATTTTAATCATTTGATGCCTGCTTGAGACTAATATTCTAAGACATATATTAGAAATATTGTGGGTTGGGATATAACTCAATAGTGGAGTGCTTGCCTTGCATGCATAAGGCCTTGGACTTGATTACCAGCACCGAAAGTAAAATTGGATAAAAAATATTCAGGAAATTTGAAGAACACTGTTTGAACTACATATCTTTTGCTGATGTAACTGCTGAGTTCTGATAGGAATTGGTACCATTGTGGTAAAGGTAGACTTTCATGTTGCTTCAGATGAAGTCATTTGTACTCTACAATATGGATCCTATGAGAAAGTACAGTGGGATGAGGACTTTCCCTCTGTGTGGGACCAGAGCACATTTTCTTTCAGATGATGGAGAGAATGTAGTATCACATTAAATTGTGAAAAATACTCTGATTTTGTTTCAATAAATTTGATGGTACAGACAGTCTCATACCTGCCTTGCACATGTTTTCTCACAAAGATATTTTTAAAATTCCTACTTTGAAAAGGATTGGTAAAACTAAAATAGTTTTTTTTCCCTGAAGTTAACAGGGACATAATTTTTTAATAAAATCAAGCTGGGCTCTGGTGGTTTATGCCTGTAATCCTAGCTACTGAGGAGGCTGAGATCTGAGGATCGCGGTTCAAAGCCAGCCCAAGCAGGAAAGGCCATGAGACTCTTATCTCCAATAAACCACTCAGAAAACTGGAAGTGGTGCTATGGTTCAAGTAGTAGAGCGCTAGCCTTGAGCTGAAGAGCTCAGGGACAGCCCCCAGGCCCAGAATTCAAGCCCCATGATCGACAAAAAAAAAAAAAAAATCAAGTTTCGTTAAGCAAACTATAATTGTGAATTGAAAAAGCCAGAAGTCACTTGGGAACTCCATTGCAGGAACATGAAGTAAACACTATAGAATGGACTCAAAAGCAAAGGAAGGAAAACATTTGGTTGGTTATATTATACAATGTCATTATTTGGAAGTCCTTAGTGAGTTAGTTGGATGAGCATAATTTTTTTTGTCAGTTATGATACTTGAATGCAGGGCCTGAGCATTGTTCCTGAGCCCTTTTGCTCAAGGCTAGTGCTCTACCATTTTGAGCCGTAGCACCACTTCCAGCTTTTTCTTAGTCTCATGGAGACAAGAGTCTCATGGACTTTCCTGCTCAGGCTGACTTTGAACCACAATCCTCAGAATTCAACCTTCTGAATAGTGAGGATTAGAGGTGTGAGCCACCAGCACCTGGCTTGTTTTACTTTTCTTTAATGTAGGCACATGTAAGAAATAGCTCAAGTGAAGTTAACCTACATTTGCAAATCCAGCCAAGTTAAGGTGAGTATGAAACCTAGCTGGCTTTGTCTACTCAGGAGTTCCTCACACCAGATCGCACTGAATACCCTTAAGCATGAAAATCCGGACACTGAAATGAGTGAAATGAGAAACAAATATGTCCCTGGGTGTCCCCTACTTGCAACTTCATTCATATAGAAGTAAAATTCCTTTGATTCTTTCCTCAGATTTTTATTGTATCACCAAAATTCTAAAAGAATCATGTATATTTTTGTTTCTTTTCATTTTAACCATATTTATTTTTTACCAACTCTGAAAGATGAAAACTCTGGGTTTAGTCTTGGTATGTGTCCCAACTATTCCAGTTAGGTTTTGATTTCAACTATTCAAAGTTAATATACCTGAGACTCTAATGTTGTTTCTTGGTGTCTAGACTTTATTGTGCACATGATCAGTAATCATATTCTTGATAAAATTTGTCAATTTTAAATTCTTCAGCATTAAATTAGTCAAATGTCAGTATTATGAGCAAGATATGTCATTTAGATTATTGTTAAAATCTATATCCTTATTTTTAAACATAGGTATGAATTTTAAATAAGGAAATTTTAGTAAGGAAAAATAGTCCTTTATACTTTGAAATTCTGTTATATATAAATTGATTATTTGAGTACTAAAATGGAATACTAATAATTAACAATGGTTGTAGGAATTTCAATTCTGCTGATTAATAACTGATTATGTTTCAAGAAATTACATAAATGGGAGAATGAATTGAGAGTTAATATTATCAGAAGTAAGTGTTTTAGCCAGATAATTTCCAGTTTGGTCTCCTTCACTGAGGTCCTTTTTCTAATTAGCTTCTTCTTTTCCCCTGAACTATGTCTCCATGGTTACAAACTGACCAGTTAGGACTGTATCTTGTTATTTCCCATCTCTTGGGGATCACTATGCTTTGTACTTTGATGGCCAATGTCTTAAAACTATTTCATATATTTTACTTTACCTGGTGTTTTAGATGTTTCAAGCAGAAAGATAAATACATTCTGTCTTGACTAGAGATGATAGTACTGGAAAGTTAAATTTTATATGAAGGAAAATTGAAATCAAGTAGAAGAACAACTCATGATAAATTAATGTTCAGATCTAGACATAATAAAGAGTTAAAAAGAATGTGGGTGAAATCTTTCTTTCTGATGGATGAGTAGGATTCCATTGTGTATATAGATATTTTCTTGATCTGTTCTTCCATTGAGAGATATCTGGGTTGATTCCATACCTTGATTAGGTGAACAAAGCTGCAGTGAACATGGTTGTGCTAGTAGCTTTAGTGTGGCCTTGTTTATATTCTATTGGATAAATGCCCAGGCATGGAATTGCTGGCTCATAGGGATGTTCTATTGTTAGTCTTTAGAGGAAGCCCCACACTGCTTTCCAGAGTGGTTGAACAAGTTTACATTCCCACCAACAGTGTAGGAGTGTTCTCTTTTGGCCATATCCCTGCCATAATCTGTTATTGCTAGTTTTCTTGATAATGGTCATTCTAACTGGGGTGCAGCAGAATCTCAATGTTGTTTGGATTTGCATTTATTTTATGGCCAGAGAGTGAACATCTCTTCATGTGTCTATTGGCCATTCTTACTACTTCTTCTGAGAAGTCTCTCTTTAAGTCTTTTGCCCATTTATTAATTAGGTTGTTGAGTTTTTAAGGGTTTATTTTTGGGGGTTTAACTTTTTGAGGTCTAAGTATATTTTAGATATGAGGCCCTTGTCTGATGCATAGCTAGTAAAGATCTTTTCCCATTCTGTGGGCTTTCTATTTATCTTCTAGCTATGTCTTTTGCATGCAGAAACTCTTCAGTTTGTTGTAATCCCATTTACCCAGTCTTTCTTTGATTTCTTTCTTTGGATCTTAGGAAGTTTTGACTGGTGCTTGGAAGGCCTAGTGTTTCCTCTATCCTTTCCTTTTCATAGTATCTGGCCTTACATTGAGGTCTTTGATTCATTTAGAATTGATTCTGGAGTCAGTTTATAATTCTACTCATCCATCAGAAAGAATGATATTGTACCATTTGCAATGCAATGGAAAAACTTGGAAAAAAATATATTAAGTAAAGTAAGCCAGAACCAAGAAAAGTAGGTTTCATGGTTTCTTTCTTTTGTGGTAACTAGAATGTGCCTATAAATCTAGGCACACACTGAATGATCAAATACACACATGCACACACACACACACACACACTGGGATATGATGAATTATATAGGACTCTAGACATTCACACACTGCAGCCAAAGTAGGATATGCACAGGGGTGGTTGGCAAAGGCTCAATATTTATGTGCATATGATCATATAAAATATTTTATGAAATGAACTCCAAGAAAAGAAAATTGGATTTTTAATTGCTGTTTTTGTTTTCTTTTCCTTCTGTCTTGTTTGCTTGTATGTGGGTGAATAAGGGTAGGGGACACAAAAAAGTAGAATAAGGGTGAAAAACAAAAGTGATACTAACTAGACACTATATGGAAAATGAATGCCTATTATTGACTCTATGGGGACTGTTACAAGTTGAATTTTACCTTTACCTAAAGGTATTTTGAAATCTTAGCCTCTCAGGGCCTAAGAATATGACTGACCTTTTGGAAAATTCCCATCCTTACAGGTGTAATCAGTTGAAGCCCTGCTTCACAAATATGGGCCCTTAATATATTATGATTAGTTGTCTTTCTAAGAAGATCATGTAGAGAGGAGAGAATGTCTTATCACTGCAGAGGCAGAGACTGGAGTAATGAAGCTGAGATAAAAAATTCCAGGAATTGACAACTGCCAGAAGCCACAAGAAGAGTGACCAGAGTTTTAGAGGGACCCTGGCCCTTTTGATTTCACTTTTTTTTGGGGGGGGATCAGTCAGGGGGCCTGAACTCTGAGCCTGGGTGCTGTCTCTGAGCTCTTCAGCTCAAGGCTAGTGCTCTACCACTTGAGCTACAGCGCCACTTTGGTTTTTGAGTGGTCAATTGGAGAAAAGAGTCTCATGGGGACTTTCCTGCCCTGTTGGCTTTGAACTGTGATCCTCAGATCTCAGCTTCCTTAGTAGCTAGGATTACAAGTGTGAGCCACCGGCGCCTAGCTTGATGCTTTAATTTCAAACTTCAAATCTCCAGAATAATTAGATGGTGAACATGTGTTAGTTTAACCCACCTAGTTTATGTTTCTTAGATATGAAAGCCCTGGGAATCTAATATAGAAATGTGTGTGTGTGTGTGTGTGTATGTATGTGTGTGTGTGTGTGTGTGTGTGTGTGTGTGTGTGTATGTTTGCCTGCTAGTAGTTTGCCTGCTGGGGCTTGCACCCAGGTACTGTCCCTTAGCTTTTTGTGCTGAAAGATAGTGTTCCTTTACTTCAGGCATACTTCCATTTGCTGTTTCTTGGTGGTTAATTAGAGATAAGAGTTTCATGGACTTAATTGACGATAGGAGTCTCATGGAGTCTCCTGCCTGGGCTGGCTTCAAATTGTGATCCTCAGATCTCAGCCTACTGTAGCTGGAATTAGAGATGTGAGCCACTGGTGCTTGGCTTAAAATTTCCTTAACTAATTGATAACTGAAATATTGCATATTCTTAAATTATTACTTTGGTTCATTAACCATTTTCAGTTTTTGAAAATGGTCTAGTTATAAGACCTTCTAGGAGGCATGCTTCTAGAAATATTCTTCTGAACTGTGTATTTTGCATCTAAGAGCATTAATGATATTATTTTTAAAAAGCCAGTTTTAGTGAATGTCTATCATTCCAAGTGGCAGTGATAGAAGGAGCAAGTTAGTACCTGACTGTTCTGAAAAATTATCATGTTCTGTTAAAATTTCACTAATCACAAATTTGGAAATGAATAAAATTTGAATACAATTTCAGATTCTTTATGTCTGTGTGTCAGTCCTGGGGTTTGAACTCAGGGCTTGGGCACTGTCCTTACTAACACTCTACCACTTGAGCCATAGCTCCACTTTTAGCTTTTTGATGGTTAATTGGAGGTAAAGAATCTCACAGACTTTCCTGTCTGGGCTGGCTTCAAACCATGATTCTCAGATCTCAGCCTCCTGAGTAGTTAGATTATAGGCTTGAGTCACAAATGCCCAGTCAATTTCAGATTAATTTTCTTTCTCTGAAATTAATTCTATGATGGTCATTTTAAACTAAGCTAATACTCATTTCTTCTTCTTTTTCTTCTTCTTTTTTTGAGCTAGATACTCATTTCTTCTTTTTGTGTGTACTTTTCCTGGGGTTTGAACTCAGGGCTTGAGCATTGCCCCTGAGAGTTTTTTGTTTGGCTTTTGTTTCTCAAGGTTAGTTCTCTACCACTTGAGCCTTAGTGCCACTTCTAGCATTTTGGTAGTTAACATGGACTTTCCTGACTAAGCTGGTTTTGAACCATGATCCTCAGAGCTCAGCCTGCTGAGTAGCTAGGATTATGGCATGAACTACCAGTGCCTAGCTTTTAACTTTTGTTTTAATAGTCCTTTTAAAAGCCCTCTTGAGATAATTTTATTTTTACCCTCTCTAGCCTACTAACACTGGAACTGATATAGACCAGTTGGTAATCATGGATTCTCATGCTGCAAAGCACCCAGAGATGGTTATGGGAGGTAGGCCCACCCCCTTCAACAACCCAGTATCAAAGTCCATACCAATGATGACGCTGGGAAAACCTAATCCGTTTTCAAACAAAATTGCACTCTTGATTTTCAAGTTACTATTAATGTTTTTGTAATAAAGAGCCAAATTACATAGAAAATATATTTCATGTTTCAACATCCTCCTTGCCCCCTCCCACCCCACATCAGGAAGTCACCCGCTGTCATTACACATATGGGCTTGTATTCTTAACATGTAGCAGAGCCTCATCCTTTGGAAAGAATTGTAAATGACTTTCTTGCTTCTGATATTAAAAACCCTGAGTGTGAATTCAGGTTGCCACCTGACTGTACTCTAGTTCTTGTATTTTTAGTACTCTGCTCATACCTCTCTCAGTCTGGCTGCATTTTGGCACTCTGTATTCAAAGCTGTCATCAGAAGGCTGTACCCTATTTAAACCTACTGTGGCTGTTTTCTTTTAAAAATCCCTCATTAATATCTATTTCTTACTGTGACATGTACTGTTAACACGTGGGGGTGATTTTGATATGACTTCCAAAGTCTTAAGCATCTCTTTTTCCTGGGAAAACTTCCCAGATTTAAAAAAAAAAACAGTGCATGTTATTTCCTCTCTGTGGTACTCTCTAGAACATGGTGCTTATTCTCAGATGGAGAAAGATGGTTGAGTATAAAGCAAAGTGGAGTTTCTTGGGACGAGATTATTACTCGGCGTTTTTCTTGCTGATGTTTTGGGGTCATAGAATGTTAGGGTTTCTAGAGCTTTTGCCAAAGGCTTAAAGAGCCTCACTTAAAGAGCTACATTCAAAGATGAAGAAACCAGAAGAGTTCTAGAATACTTGTCTAGATAGAAGAATTAGAACTACAACTAAGGTCTCATTTTCTTTTTGCACAATACCGCACATGTCAGTTCATTAGTAGAATGAAACTTGATCAATCAGTGCCACTTCTACCATTCATTCTCTTAAAGAAAAACACTGTACAGTTGCTTTTCATTGATTTGTAGTGGTTCTGCAAATATTAAACTATTAACTACTGAACTATTTCCTTAGGGGCGATACAAGGTTAGACTCATGCAAACTTTCTGGTCACAACAGTTTTGTTTACCAACATAGTCATGTTTTTAATGTGTGTTTCTGTTTAAAAATCTCTTCCTTAATACATATTATTGGTTCATTAGCATCGAGATCAAGGTCCACAGCACTAGAACTCAAACCTAAATGAAATGTATCTAATACATACTTTTCTACAATAAGCTTTTTTAATGTTTTTTTATTGTAAAGATACTATACAGAGGGGTTACAGTTACATGAGTAAGGTAATGAGTACATTTCCCATCCAGCATTGTTACCCCCTCCTTTGTTTTTCCCCTACTATCCCTTCGCGCTTCACCTCCGCAACTCCTCCCACCCACCCACCAAAGTTGTAAAGTTTGTTTTCAACATAGTGTCTTGTATGTCTCAAGAAAAACTTGACAACAGTCAGGCACCCATGGATAATAACTGTAACCCTAGTTACTCAGGAGGCTGAGATGTGAGGATGGAGTTCAAAGCTAGTCCAGGTAGAGAAGTCTCTGAGACATTTCATCTCCAATTAACCACCACAAAAACCATAAGTGGAGTTGTGGTTCAAGTGGTAGAGCACTGGCTTTCAGTGAAAAAGCTAATGGAGAGTGTGAGTCCCTGGGATCAAGCACCAGTACCAGAACATAATGTGAGCACGTGCACACGTGTGCATGTGCACACGCGTGCGTGCACGCACACACACACGCAAACACTCACATAAAAGCAAAACAAAAAAATACTAGATAGCACTTCAGCACCACACTGAGGGACCTTTTATTTCTTTTATCTTGTTTCAGATTTTTAAATTTTTTTAAGTCTTTAATCCCCTGACTTAGTTTTTTTCCTTCTTTTTTTTATTGTGAAAATACCATACAGAGGGGTTACAATTACATGAGCAAGGTAATGAGTACATTTCTTATCAAGTATTGTTGCCTCCTCCTTTGCTTCTTCTTCCCATCCCTTCCCATCTCCACCACCACCACCATCCTCCCCCACTGCCAAAGTGGTAAAGTTCGTTTTTCGACATAACATCTTGTACATCTCATTGTTGCAATGGGTCCAACTGTATCTGTATTTAAACAATTTGTTTTTTCCCTTCCCCTCCACAAATTATACTAACATCAAATACAGTGAAAACAGGGGTTATACCATGGGGGAGGGCCATACAAAGCAACAAAGAAATCATCTTAAAAATATGTTAGAAACAATAACTAGCAAGAAAAAATCTTTTGAGTCCTTAACTTGCAGTTCATTTTGCCTAACATCAACTTATCTGACGGTTTCTGCTTGTCTCAGATATATACTAGTTATTGCAGATAAGGGAAACCATGGGACCTATGTTTCTTTGGGCCTGGCTTACTTCACTTAATAAGCCATCATAACCCTCATCCCAAAGCCAGGCAGGGACTCATCAAAGAAAGAGATGATGAACATTGATGCAAAACTTCTCAACAAAATTTTGGCCAATCGACTTCAACAATTCGTCCAAAAAATCATACACCACGATCAAACAGGAATCATTTCAGGGATGCAAAGCTGGTTCAATATATGCAAATCAATTAATATAATTCATCACATCAACAAGATTTTTAAAATTTTATTGTAAAGGTGATATACAGAGGGGTTACAGTTATATAAGTTGAGTAATGAGTGCATTTCCTTTTGAACAGTGTTCAATCCCTCCCTCATTGTCTTCCAGTTTTTCCCCCTTCTGTCTCCCCTCCCCCACAACATAGTGTCTAGTGGGTTTCACTGTTATAATTGGTTTACTCTTTGTCCTAATGTTTCTGTGCTTCCCCTTCCCCTCCCCAAATCAGACAAACTTATGTACAAGGTACAAAGGGTACAGAAATTTTTTTAAAAGTTACAGAAGAAAAAAGGAAAGGAGAAGAAAAAAAGCACCACAAATTAAAAATAAAACCTTCTTGTTTCCATTTATTTCAATAAGCATAAGCATCATTTAATATGATCATGTGCACATAGCTATTGAGTCCTTGTGATCCTCTCCTAAGAATATCCTCCTTTGTTCTCACTGTGTGAATGTTTAGACTGTTGTTTAATTAATCATGTTCAGGTGTGATTATTTGTATTTTACTACCCATTGGGTTTACTTGTAGATTTATAGGCACATTCCAATTATTAAAAATGAGGGAAACAATGCAGCCTGTGTTTCCTTAGCTCTGAATTACTTGGCATAATTTTTTCTAAGTCTTTCCATTTCCTTCTGAATAGGGCAATGGCATTCTTTCTGATAGAAGCATAGAATTCCACTGTGTATATATATGACACAATTTCTTGATCTATTCATCTACTGAAGGGCATTTGGGTTGCTTCCATATCTTGGCTATGGTAATCAATGCTAAAGATTAAATAAATTGGATTGGATCAAACAAAGAGTTTCTGCATGGCAAAGAACATAGCTAGCAAGATAAATAGAAAGCCCACAGAATGGGAGAAGATTCTTACTAGCTAGGCCTCAGACAAGAGCCTCATATCTAAAATATAAGCACAGTTCAAAAACTTAAATCACCCAAAAACAAATCCTTTTTTTTTTTTTTGTCGGTCGTGGGGCTTGAACTCTGGGCCTGGGCGCTGTCCCTCAGCTCTTCAGCTCAAGGCTAGCACTCTACTACTTGAGCCACAGCGCCACTTCCGGCTTTTTTTTTCTTTTTGCTTATGCGGTGCTGAGAAATCGAACCCAGGGCCTCATGCATGCAAGGCAAGCGCTCTACCACTGAGCCACCTTTCCAGCCCTCCTGAGAAACCTTTGAAACAAAAAAATTACCTACACATGCACAGATATGTGAAAATATGACACTAAATAGACCATTTGTTTAGTATCAGGAACAAAACGAGAAGGCATAACATTGGCTAACTCACTTCAGCTTGAAAATATGTGTTGACACCCAATTTTTTTTTTAAACTCTGCATATATTAGTGAAAGAAAAAGCCCCGGAGCATTGATTTAAGCCTTTAAACAAATTTTAATAGGAAGGTGAATTTGTACACATGGAAACCAAGAAAAAATTATAATCAAATATATACAAAAAAGTAATTCACTAAATTTATAAGTGGAGTATTTTATGAATGCCAAAGAAGTATTGTGGCAACACTGTAAAATTTTATTGTAGAAATGAATAATACTTCTCTATGAGAAAGACTTTCAAAAAACTTTTTTTCTATTTTTCTCTAGTTACCTTTCCTTCTCCTTAAAACAAAAATTGACAAGTAAGTTCATCCTGTCCCCTTCTTCCTTCCTCCCTTCTCTGAAGATCCTCTCACTGAATTGCTTATCTCCATCCATGCTACTTCACCCAGGAGACAGCGTTCAGCCTTCATCACATAGATCCTAGTGACAGGCTGTCAACTTAGTCCTCTTGAAACATCTTCCTCACTTGGTTATCAACATGGCATGCTGTCCTGGCTTTCTTCTACTATATGGCACTTCTTCTCAGTCTCCTTTGTTCTCTCTTTCCCCCCCCCCAGCCCCCGCCTCAATCTCTAAAAATTAGAATTAACCTGGGATTAACATTTTTCTCTATTCTTTATACTCATACTCTAGTGGCACAGGTAGAAATTACACCCACATATACACACATGCATGTATATACGCACACACATATGGGACAAATGTAGGAGACCGTGGCTCTTGGCTGTTGTCAGCCATTAATTAGTCCCCACCCATCTACCCTGACTTGGTATTAAAAAGGAGAATTATCTCTATTTAATATGTAACAAATTTGAGAGAACCACTTATGTCCTATGACACCCATATTTATAGCTTCACACAAGACTTCTCTCCAGAGCCAGACTCAATTAGACTACTGCCCAGTGAACAATCTTCCTTATCCAGTCATGATGGAGTAACTAAGATAGACTAATTTACCTTCTATCTTAAACAATAAGTGAATAAAGGATGGGGAGAAGATGCTTTGAGATTTTCAAAAGGAAGAAGCACATTTTGTGCTGTCTGAGGGAGGCAGTCAGTCTACTTTGTATTTGCCCCAGCATTCCCCCTGAAGAGATCCTTGGTGGAAGTCCCAAGTACAGTGTGGTAGCTTTCTTTGCTTGAGTCTTAGAAAATGGAGATAAATATTTGGGACATCTGAGGGAGCTAGAAAGAACAAGACAGAGCTAAAGAGAGGAAGAAGGTCAGGTGGTGGTGGCTCACACTTGTAATCCTAGCTACTCAGGAGGTTGAAATGTAAGGATTGTGGTTCAAAACCAGCCAGTACAGAAAAGTCCTCATGAGACTCTTACTTCCAAGTAACCACTAAAAAACCAGAAGTGAAGCTCTGGCTTAAATTGGTAGAGCTCTAGTCTTGAGCAAAAGAGCTCAGAGGCAGTGCCCAGGCCCTGAGTTCAAGCCCACAACTGACCGAGAGAGGGGGGGGGAGGGAGGGAGGGAGGGAGGAAGGAAGAAGGTACCCAACAAAGAGTTTCAAGGTGTACATAGGGAGTCCATTGAAGTTTTAGTAAATCCTAAGGTATGCATGCATAAGGTTACATCTTATGAGACTCAGCAAAGATTAGCCAAGGAATCACATGGATTTTAAGTTCACAGAAGTCTTTTGGGGATTATTCAAGATTTCAGCAGCCAGAGTGGAGGGCTTTGTTAAAGTCACCAGGAATTTAGTAATCAAGACACCAAAAAGTTATGTCATCACAGTAGAAGCTAGATTTTTCCCTAGAATAAAGACTTAATATATTCCACCTAACAAAAACTGCAAACAAGACTTGGAAGGGTTTACCTCATCCATATGCAACTTAACTTAGAGCAAAGCCAAATTATTTTTAAAGATAGACAATAAAATCCAAGCACTTAACATAACATTCATGATGTTTAGTATCCAATAGAAATTACACCTTTCAGGAATCAAGAAAATGTGACTAAAAGCTAGAAGAAAATACTGTCAATAGAAATAGATTGAGCCATGATAATAGTGATGATTGCTTTCAGTTGTATGGCCATTTTCAAGATATTAATTCTGCTAATCCATGAGCATGGGAGACCCTTCCATCTTCTTGTATATTCTTTAATTTCTTTCTTCAAGGATAAGAGTTTATAGTTTTTAATCACAGAGGTCTTTCACTTCCTTATTTAAGTTTATTCCTAAGGAGGTGTTTTGTTTTGTTTTTTTAAACTTTTTGCTATTGTGAATGGAATTGTTTTCCTGCTTTTTTTCTCAGCCTGCTCATTGTTGTTGTACAGTGAAGGTACTTCCTTTTGTGTGTTGATTTTATATCTTGCCCCATTGTTAAAGGGGTTCTAAGGTCTAGTAGTCATCAGGCAGAATCCTTAGTGTCTTGTAGGTATAGGGCCACATCATTTGCACTCTTCGGTATTATTGAACAACTTTTTTTTTCCTATTTGGAGCTCTTTTATTTCTTTCTTTTGCCTTATTGCTCTAGATAAGAATTCCAGGGCTATATTGGGTAGGAGTAGAGAGCATAGACATCCTTGTCTCATCCTTGGATTTAGAGGAAATTATTTCAGTTTTCCCTCATTTAATATTAGGCTATGGATTTGTTATATAAAACAATCTAACAGTTCAGTGCAATCTCAATCAAAGTCCCAAGGTCATTCTTCACAGAAACAGAAAAATCAATACTAAAATGTACATAGAAGCACAAAAGATCCCAAATAACCAAAGCAATCTGAGGGGGGGAAAGCAATGCTGGAGATATCACATTATCTGACTTCATATTAACAAAGGCAGCCTAGTACTGGTAGCAAGAAGACCAAGAGAAGAGAATAGGAGACCCAGAAATAAATCTACACAGCTACAACTATATGATTTTTAAGAAATGGACCCAAAAGCCGGGTGCCGTTGGCTCACTCAGGAGGCTGAGATCTGAGGATCGTGGTTCAAAGCCAGCCCAGGCAGGAAAATCCATGAGACTCTTATTTCCAATCAACCAACAGAAAACTGGAAGTGGCACTGTGGCTCAAGTGGTAGAGCACTAGCCTTGAGCTGAAGAGCTGAGGGACAATGCCCAGGTCCAGAATTCAACCTTCATGACTGACAAAAGCAAGGAAGCAAGGAAAGAAGGAAGGAAGGAAGCAAGGAAAGAAGGAAGGAAGGAATGAAGGAAGGAAGGAGGGAGGGAGGGAGGGAGGGAGGGAGGGAAGGAAGGAAGGAAGGGAGGAAGGAAGGAAGGAAGGAAGGGAGGAAGGAAGGAAGGAAGGAAGGAAGGGAGGGAGGAAGGAAGGAAGGAAGGAAGGAAGGAGCTCCAAAACATGCATTGACAGAAAGATACCATCTTTTAAGAAAAGGTACTGAGAAAATGGATATCTACATTCAGAAGACTGAAACTAGATCTCTCTCTCTCTCTCTCTTGCTTTATATTAATATCAATTCAAAGTGGATCAAGGATCTTTATGCAAGATCTAAAACTTTGAAACTAATACTGAAAAGGATGGGAAAAATACTAGAACACATTAACATAGGCTGTAACTTCTATGGAACCTCAATAGCTCAGCAAAGAATAAGTGGCCTAGCATCCAACTAAAAAGCTTCTGCACAACAAAGGATAGTCACTGAATAATAGCCTACTGGATTGGAGAAAATCTGCCAGCTATACATCTGACAAGAGATGAATAATCAGAACATGGATCTAAAAAGTAAACTTTGAATCAACAACCCAATTAATAAATGCTGAATGGACCAACCACACAATTCATAAAAGACCAATAAATAAATTCACAAATAACTGATAAATACATGAAGAAATGCTCAACATCCTTGGCTATAAAGGAAGTACAGTGATTTAATCTCACTTTATCAGAAACACAAACAATAACAAGTGTTGGCAAGGATTCAGGAAAAAAGAACCTTTGTACATTGTTGGTGGAAAGTGTAAACTAGTGAAACCAGTATGGAAGTCAGTATAGAAGCTCCTCAGAAAACTAAGGATGGGGTTACCATATAATCTAGCAATATCACTCTTAGACATGTACTTAAAGGAAAGTAATTCAGGACACAGCATATGCATTTACACATTCATGCAGCCAAGCTATGGAAACAGCACAGATGCCCTACAACTGGTGAATACATTAAGAAAATATGCAACATATATATAATGGAATAATATTCAGCCATAATAATATTTGTTCAGAAGAACAAAAATCTTATGCTTTTGTTCATATGTGCATACTATACCTAAAAGGCAAATATATGTAAACACACGATAGATAGATAGATAGATAAGATATATTTGCAGTTATGGAAATAAGTAAGAGTGTATGGAACCTGCATTGAAGTCACATTTGTGGGGTAGCTTTGAAGGTCAGTGAAAAGAAAAAAAATGTCTAATGGACAGAGTTGTAATTTGTGCACATAATCATATACTTTGTGGAAGGAGGCATGGCCCAAGGTGAGATGATATTTATTATCTATATATAATAAGCAATGACCTGGCTATCTGTTTGGGAACTTTTAAGGGAAAGTTTAGAAGGGAAGAAGAAAACATATTTAACCTGACCAGATATCTACATTGTATCTAATGTAATCTAATGCTAAGATCACAATGAATATTTTCATGTGAGGCAGCCATATACAGCAAATTCAGCATGTGTTATAGGTTCTGGCTAGAGTAATAAGACAAGAATAAAGAATAAAGGGCATACAAATTAGACAGACATATGAAATTACATCTATTCAGAGGAGATTACATAAAAAACCATAAGGGATCTGAAAAAGGAACTTATATGAACTAATAAGCTTAGGTAAGACAACAGTATCCAAGATCAATCTGCAAAAATAAAACAAACTTTTAAATACTAGAACTCATGATATGGAAACTAGAATGAAAAATACAAATTATCTCAGCATAAAACCCTGAAAGAACCCATAGATATACATACAGAGACCATTGAAATTTAACATAACCAAATCTTGATCCTTACCCATTTCTTTTTACTATCTCAGTCCTACATTCTCTTTTTTGACCGAAACCCTAGGATATATTCATACCGCATAACAAGTCCACCTACAAGTTTGGTTCCTCTTTTGGTTTCTTCTTTTGCAGCAATCAATCACCATCTCCCTTTCACAACTTTCTAACTTGCTTCTGTGCTCTCACTTGTTCTTAGTTGAGCCCATGACCTCATCAGCAAACAATAATCTGAGCAGAGTCCTAAACAGAGCAGGCTTGAACCATTAATGAAGGCTTTATGCAACCACAGTTCTCTCACTGTATAGCAGTTTTCATCAGTAGGATGAAAATTTTAATTCTGATTTTGTAATATTTCAGCCTAAACAAAGATTGCTTGCCTTTCTACTCGCTTGTCGATAGGAGTGGAACTTTGGAGGTAGTATACAAGATTCTTAGTTCAAGACTTCCCTCTGCTGTCAGTGTAGTAAACTATATATGTATAGTTGGTGGCCTTTCCTCTATTAGAATTACTCACCAAGCCCTTTGCCCTCTCAAGGATATTTCCTTAGTCCACTGAGGTGGGATGGAATATGAGACCTCTTTGGCAAATGGAATAAGGGCACTCTGGTACTATGGCACTGTGGATATTCTGGGCCAATTCCTTGAACCTCTGTAATTCAAAATGTGAAAACAATGTTCCCTAGGTAGTCACTGATTCTAAGAAAAATGATTTCTGAAACAGACTCACACCCAACCTGCAGGCCAGATGCCCAGATTCCAAAGCATCGAGTCTGGTCTAGCCTGGCCAAGTGACAGCCCATCTGAAGACTTGTGACAGGCAAATAAACACTTGTTTTAAGTTAGTTTTCAGCAGTAATTTGTTACTTAGCACTTTTGAAGCATTAGCTGACCTATGTACTCCCTAGGCAGAAGCAGAAAAAAATCTCACGTCAAGGAAATGTCCTAAAATACCCTTTTGCTATCTACTCATGCAGGCTACACTAGATACCAAAGAGACGGGATAAAAACTGGGCTGTAGAATCATCTCTTTATCTTAAATATCCACATTTGTACAAAAGCTCAGGGATTTGGATAAATGAAGCAACACACACACACACACACCAGATCTGATGGGCCTGAAAAGTAGTACAAAGGTGCCCTAACCAGGCAAAGGCAGACTGAACTTTCCTGGGCCTTCTTAACAGTCAGGACAATGTCCATTCTTAGAGCAACTCTAAAAACTTTTCCCTCATATTTACTTCTTCCTGACTGCAGCCACAGAGGCAGCCACAGATGTTGACATGGAACAGTCATCCTTAACTAAAGCTACAAGCACAACTAGGTTCATTGCAACATTATTTAGCATAGCTAAGATAAGGAACCAACCCAGACGCCACTCAGTAGATGGATGGGTCAAGAAGATCCATTGGTATATATACACAATGGAATTCTATGCTTCCATCAGAAAGAATGGCATCACTCCATTCATAAATAAATGTAAAGACTTGGAAAAAATCATAATAAGTAAAATAAGCCAGGCCCAAAGAAACATAGATCCCATGGTTTCCCTCATTTGTACTAATTAGTACATGTGTAGCAGAGTCCTAGCAGAGGATCACAATAGCTCAATGGCTATATACATATGACCATATAAGATGATGTTAGGTGAAATGAACTCCAAGATATGGAAACAAGAAGGAGTTTTTAGTTGTTGTTTTTGTTTTCATGTACTGTGTGAAGCTATTTCTTTTTTCTTTCCCTTTGATTTATCCCCTATGTCACTATTTTTGATTTTGGTACCGTGTCTTGTATAAATGTTTATCTGATTTGGGGAAAGAAATGGAGAATAACAAAATAGTGAGATAAAGGACAAAGGATGAACCAGTGCAACAGCAATAGTCACAAGACAATATGTTGGAAATGAACTGTACAACTTGGGGTAGTAAGAGAGTAGGGGAGGGAAAGTAGAAGAAAAATGAGAGAGAGCATAACAATGTTCGACAAGAAATGTACTCATTGCCTTACTTAGGTAACTGTAACTCCTCTGTGTAACACCTTTACAGTAAGATTAAAATAAAAAAATTCTTCCCAAAGAATTTTGTCCAATGTGTTGTAATCACACAGTGTGCCCCTGATACTTCTTCAAGTTTGTTTCCATTTAGCAATAACAGTTTTTATGGTAGGTGTCTGTACAATTCAAGTAATTATACTTTGTTGATTTTATTTCTCTTGCCAACATCCTAAGATGGGCTGAATAGGTCAGTCACACCCTTTTACAGATGAGCAAACTGAGGATCAGTTAAGACATGGGGCCTGCTGAAGTTATAGAATTTGTAAATAATGAATCTGGTTCGAGAGGCTATCCCCTTTGAAACAGTATAACTGTTTTTTATCCTTTATTATTATTTTCATAGAATTTTCCAAATCTATCTAGATTTCTTAAAATTAAGATCACCAGGTCTCACAGCACTTTTTGAAGGATGTAAAATTTAATACAATTACCACAGTCTAGGTACCCAACCAACATAGGAGACATTAAGCCCATTTCTAGTAAGTTAATACTAATATCTTTACACTTCAATGTGTTACTTTTGACTGTTGGTTTGGTTGGTTTTTTTTGTATTATAAGGATTGATAAGTATTAATCTGACTATAAATGTACTTTATAAAAAAAATCACATTCATATACCATAATTTGGCAAATGAATGCATACAAATCTGATGGACCTTAGCATTACGTTGTTAATAAAGGCTACTTCATTTTTTCACACCTTTTATGCATAAAATGGACATCTCATCTGGTATCTAGAACAAGATATAGTACTTTATAGACTATGTAATCCCTAATACACTGAAGCTCCTAGCAAAGAAAGCATTCTACCGTGTTTCCTTAAATATCTAACTGAAGCTACAATACACCAAGACTTCCTTCAGAGATAAAAACAAAAACTTTCAGCTACTGAGGATGATTTCTTTGGGCCAAGTATTACCATCTTGTTTATAACGAAAGCAGCCATTTTCTTCACTGTATACATAAGCCCTGCAGAGCTGTTTGTTTGGTTTTTAACAAAGACAATACAAAAATAAATTAGGCCTCGATTTGGTTTAGGTAAGCAATCTTTTCAGCCACAGCTGTATTCCTAACTGATCTATAATTGCTGTGCATTTATGAGGTACATAGTTTATTCTCTTGCTTGCCACACAATAGACCATACAAGTGAGAGAGCTCCAAGTCTCAAGGACTGGAGTTTTGGGGAGCCTGCCAGGACTGATCTGTTTAGCAAACAAGCTGGAGGGTGCTTATTAGCAGGTTGTGGCTTTGCAAACCATGAAGTCCCTGAGGCTAGATGCACTGATCAAATGGTGGATCTCTATACCAGCGGAGCCACTGAATGCAAAGGGGAACAGCACCACATTACTGTATCTGCCTCTCCCAGGCTTTAATTATGTCACTGTAAATGGCTTCTTCTGTAAGTCTTTCTGTTGGTCCAGAAGACAGGCTAATAAACATCAACATGGGAACAGTTTTTCTTTTAAATTAAAATATAGACAATGCTGATGAGTTACAGTTCTATTATTCATATTACAAGAACAAGGCTTGGTTAGATGGGGAAAGTGAAGAATCATATTTCTTGTGGAACAAAACACGTCTTATTTTCTCCAGTTGCATTTCTTTGAAAAAAATTGCTAGTCTTTTCTGCCCCCTGCTTAGATCTGTGTTTCTATTGAATGACTCAAGGTGGCTTGAGGCTTTAAATGAATGCTTAGTGGAGTACCATTGAGGCCTTAGAAGAATGAAGCCAGGCTGACCTAGGGTACATTAAAAAAAATCTGGGTAATTCATTTTAAGGTAACTTTCTCTGCATTTTAAGGTAATAACCTAGAAGGTACCATATGAGAGTTGCTCTATTTTAATGCAAGCTATTACAAGGAAACAGATGTATGAGTTGAAAAAATTTTTGAGAGTCAGCCCAGTATGCCATTTCTGTGAATCCTATTAAGTAAAACCTTTTATGTCTCTCATCTGCTATAGATTGGTTAAAATTTTGCTCCTTTAAAGTTAAAGACAGTTGTCCATTAAATATCAATCTCATAAAATCCATGCGCATGTATAAGGTGGAGAGAGAGAGACTAGCACACAAGAAACAATAATATTTACTAAAAATTATATTCAGTGGTTGTAAAAACAATTTATATTCATGAAAGACTCACTGATTTTATATGATATAACACAAGTATAGTAGTCAAATGAGAACTTGAGGGTCTGAGTTTGAGCTCCAGTACCAACACACACACACACACACACACACACACACACACACACACACAGAGTTAAAATTAAGCTGAGTGTGCTGGTGACTTATACCTATAATACCAGCTACTCAGAAAGCTGAGGTGTAAAGATCATGGTTCAAAACCAACTCAGGTAGAAAAGTCCATGACACTCTTATCTCCAATTAACTAGGGAAAAAACAAAAGTGCAGGTGTGGAACAAGTGATAAACTGCCAGCATTGAAAGAAAAAGCTGAGTGAGAGCATAAAGCCCTAAGTTCAAGCCCCAGTTCCTATGTACACAAATGCACACACACACACACACACACACACACACACACACACACACACAGAGGTACAACATAAAAGAAGTTTTGTAAGTGCTGATGACATTTCTGTCCTGATTTTGAGACATTCTGGAACAACTAAATGCAATTTTTATTTCTAGTTTTATAATATTCTTGGATGTAACTTACCACTCTAACATTGGAATGGTTAAAGGGATTTTTTTAGTTATGTAGAAGGAAAGTATTTACCTAGAAAAAACATACTCCTAAAAAGTGTGGCTTTTATCATACTGTAGTTATTTAGTGTTGATAAAATTGGTCATAATTCTTACCAAAATATTTAACCAAAACCAAATGTACTATAACCAATTCCACACTTGTCTTCTTTTTGTTAGACTACAAAATCATTTAATTCATAGCAATGAAGCTGTCCATTTAAAATTTTTTCTTGACTTTTAGTTTATATTTGTACATGTGAATCTGTACTATTTTAATAAACCTATTTGATGAAAATGAGTTGCTTTGAAAGGAGCTTAAGTTTATGCAGTTGGAGTGTGCAAATATCACTGTGTCAAAAGTTCCTGAAGATAATTAACCAGTGACAAAATGGACCATGATTTTCCAGCCTAATGAGCTAAAATGCCTTGAAAGCAGACCTTCTTCCCTCCAGTTTCTAAGACTTGTTTTAATCCAGTACACATCTCTTGAACCTCGACAATACATTTGAGTCAGGAAATGCAAACATGTACTCCATACTTGAAGACAGAACAGAGGAGGTAGTAAGCACACTACTAGTGCAAAATAAAATGCACTGAATACATATAACAAAAATGTTACAAATACTTACATTTGAAAAACTCAGTGGTAACTGCTACTGACATTTTGACCTACATCCTTTTGATCACTTTTCTATATAAATGTATGAGGTAGGTATATATGTATGCACATATATATGTACTTTGAGATACTTTTGTGTGGCAATAGCTGTTTGATAAACATTTTTTCCACAGTGAGCATGTTTTAAACATTTTCTTGCATCAGTTTTGTCCTCTTCCAAGGTGATTTTTAATGACTGTACTGTTCCATCATATAGGAATATACTAATTGAGAAACAAATGGAAAATATTTTATTATTTCTGAGTTTTGTTATCATAAATAATGTCCTGGGAAACATCACAATGCACATACATCTCTGTGCTCATATCTAATTAGGTTCTTAAAATATACCATGAGAAGTTTAATTTCTGGTTGAAGAAGTGGGAACTATTACAATGAAGAGGAAACATTGTGGGCAGTTTCCCTTCAGAAAATGTGGAAACTTTACTGGAAAGTGGGAGGTGATGGGCCAGGCAACATATTAGGAGACATTTCCATAGACCAAGTGAGAATAATTAGAGACTCATTAGATATGGTAGATCTAAAAATGGAAGATATCTAGAATGGTATCCAGCTTCCTGTCTTATATGATGATTCCCTGGATTTACCTAAGAGAAAGAACACATTTACTTAGGAATGAGTATTCTGCCTTATTCTTTGCTTCTTCTAACTTTTAAACTTCTTTGATTCCACATGCTTACACTCAAAACTATTCAAAAATTTTCTCTTTCATTGGCATGAAATAAAAATGTTCCATTTTATTCTGACCATCACAGGATGGTTTACATGATGGTTTCTTTATTCAGAGCTCTTTATGTTATGCCTATCTTGAGTGCAAGAAGAATGGCTGCAAAGAAAAGAAAGGAAAAGAAAAGAAAAGGACATGGACTTGGGAAGGCCTGAAGCAGGCCATTGGCAACATAGCCCTACATGAAAGAATTAGGTATTAAATGAAGCCAGAATTGTACCGATGTTTCTTTTAAGCCTGGCAGAGGCTTTGGGGGGGGGGGAAGCATTCAACACACTTTTAGATCCAGAAAAGATTTTCAACCCTTCCTGTTTTAATCAACAGCGACCACAAGAAAAAAGTCTTGAATAAATGAAATGGTGCTTTGGATGAGTGGAATTCGGGTCTAAGATTCTCACTTTCTTTTCTTTTACTTCCACAGTGCTGTCTCTCCCATTCTGAGAAGCCCTAAGGCCTGAGCAAGCAAAAAGACAGCTCTGTTTTCTTAAGATGAGACCGAGTGACAACCTGAGGTGTCATTGAATTAAGAAGGGAATTCTAATTGCTCAAGACATTTCTAGTTTCAGGAAGGGAAGGGTGCAGATGTGAAGTCCTGGATTGATCAGCACTGTGTGCCAGGCTCAGTACTCTCTGTTAAGGTAAAACAAGGAGAAGATAAAGAAGAGATGCACACTCCCCAAGCCCTCACGGTAGCAGAAGGTAGTTAAACAGGCAGTGGGTGCCATCAAAGCTCTAAGAAGGCAGTGATGCAGGCTGGCTGCAGATATAGCCTAAAGAAGAGACTGGCATCTTTGTGAAGATATGATTGTTAAAAATATTTAACCAGAAGAATAGATGAAGGTAGGAAATATAGTATTCCCCAGACAGGGAGGACAAAGAGGTGTTCGTAGAACTGAAGACTTCCAGCTTGGCTGGGAGGGAATCATGGTGACCCCCAGATTTCCAGCTGGGATACCCATGAGTAGCCCTCTGCTTGGGGTGTCTGCCAGAATGACAGTGGGCAGCCACAAACCTTGCTCCAGGCATGATCCTAGCAATACAGGAATGTGCGGGAAAGTTTCATGCCTATGCCACTGTGTAAGCATTTTCAATAAATGTGGCTGGGATAATAACAACTAGCATTTGAAGGATGCTTGCTATGCAACACATTTTCTTATTTAATCCCCACAGAAGATGCTTAGGATGAGGCCTGGAAATAGGGAACTTTTTTACTTGAGATCATGAATGCTATGAGTGACAAAGAGTCAAAATTCAAGTCCAAATTTAAACCTGAAAAAAAAAGTTATGTGAGTAGTTATTACATAGACGTTTGTCCCACCCTGTTTATACCTTAAAGCTCAAAGGAAAGTACCTGTCTTCTGAGTATTTGCTAACCTCTAAGCTAATCCCGTGATCAAGACTAGAAAGATGGCATGGTGGCACATATGGAATCCCAGCTACTTGGAAGTGAAGGTTGGGACAACCACGGTTTAAAGCTAACACAGTCAAACACTTTAACAACACCCCATCCCAACACACAAGCTAGATGTGGTCACATGTTCTTGTAAGTCCAGATACATGTGACATGTAGGTGGGAGAATCATACCTGGTCAAAAATGATGAGAATCTATCTGGAAAAATAAAACAAAAGGAGCTAGGAGTATGATTCAAATGGCAGAACACTTATTTAGCAAGCACAAGACCCCAAGTTCAATATTTAAAAACTGGAAAAATAACTTTCATGGACCAAGTGATGAAAAAATTCTCTCCCTTCTCTCTTTTACCTTCCTACTGAAGGCTTGCCTTGTCAGGTTCTGCCTTGTCAGAAGGCATTTTTTTCATGTTGATCAAGGTTGGGACTAGTTAGTAAAATGTCCCACTATCACAGTCTTCCCTGTGGAGTAGATTGAGCATTTAGAGATCTTGAAGTCAGGTCAGTTGTTGGCCCATTTTTTGGTATTTTGTAGGATTGTTTCTCTATCTAATGGCATAAAACCACTGAGAATGTAGGGCTCCTACCATCTGTTTAGGCTATGGGACTGGGCATATAACTGGTTTACAGGGGGACTGTTGTGTCTTTGAGCTGGACTATTACCCAGATCTTGGAATGACCAGGAGTGGCCAGAAGTTTCAGGCCTGTCACTTCTGTCTGGGAAGAGCCTTGTCCACTGTACAGATGCTGTCTTCACTGATGTGACTTGATGAGAAACATTGTATCAGGCAGTGGCCTAGATTGTTAGGTTGTTCCTAGATTCCTGGAATCAAATCCATTGGTTTCTGGGGACATGAGATATGCTTATGAGATAGGGCTCCTAATGTTCTTGGTTTATAGATCCAGGTTCACAAGCCTCTGCTCTGGACTTTGGGAAGAGATATGCCTGATTCAAATGGTAGTGCCATCACTACTTCCAAGGCTAATTGGATCAGTTAGACAAACTCATTGCGCCTGTTTTCTCATCTATAAAAATGTAGATAAAAACATGGATGGCACAGAGAAAGAGGTGATATGTGTGGACAATGTCTGGTCCTAATGGGCACTCTGATTTATACAAATCATAATTGTTGTTTCTCATATTTACTAGTACTTCAATGATTAGAGCCAATGCCTTCTATAGCCTGGTCTCATCTCTGTATTTATTACCCAAAAGTTAAGGATTCTGAGCAATCTTCCTGGATCATGTATATTTAGCCATTTGGCCTCCAGTGATCTTGCATTTACAATTCCAGCTTCTACCTCCAGGGGTCCAGATTGCAAAACTGAGAGCAATCCGTGACTCTAAGGGGAGCGAACACAGATCAGTTCATGCAGAAGGTGACCATAGCATTTCTTGCTTCAGCATTGGAACCAATATGGCTTGGGGCTATATCTTTCACAGGTAAGAAAAAAAAAAGAAATCTGAACTTTTATTTTCTTTTTTTTTGAAAGAATAAAGTTAATTTTATTGGATCTTCCTTTCTTGCTTGTTTCCTTCCTTCCCTTCCTCCCTCCCTCCTTCCCTCCCTCCCTTCCTTCCTTCCTTCCTTTTTCTTTCTTTCTTTCTTTCTTTCTTTCTCTTTCTTTCTTTCTTTCTTTCTTTCTTTCTCTCTCTCTTTCCTTCTTTCTTTCTTTCTTTCTTTCTTTCTTTCTTTCTTTCTTTCTTTCTTTCTTTCTTTCTCTCTCTCTTTCTTCCCTTCCTTTCCCTCCCTTCCCCTCCTTTCTTCCTTTCTCGCTTTCTTTTTTTTAATTTAATTTAATTTAATTTGTGAACATACTGTACAGAGGAGTTACAATTACATGGGCAGGATAATGTGTACATTTCTTACCAAGCATTGCAGCCTCCTCCTTTGTTTACCCTTCACATCCCTTCCC
>NW_012267217.1:36623801-36807190 GCF_000151885.1 Dipodomys ordii | reverse complement strand
TTCTTCAGAGAAGTTTCTCTTTAAGTCTTTCGCCCACTTATTTATTGGGCAGTTGTTTCTTTGAGGATTTGTTGTTGGGGGGTTTAATTTTTTGATGAACTTTTCTTTTGCTAATAGAAGTCTATATTTTGTGTATTGTCTTAATTCATTGCATTAAATTCTGCCTTGACTGAGACTTTCCAGAGTATTAATACGACCTCGAGCTTCTGCTAGACAAGTAAGAACCTTCCTCCGTCAAAATTAAGAACAGTGCCATCTTCAATAAGGTTTTAGAAACGAAAACAAAACCAACTACAGCAAATGATTAAAAGGCAGCACCACTTTTAAAGATAAAAGTTTATAATTAGCATGGAAGTTCTGTAATTTAAAATGGAAAGTTTGTGAAGCTATAGGAAAGCAGGATAAACCTCAGCAACAAAATAACAGGTTTCAGATGTTAAAAATATCAACCAGTTAACCCAAAGTGAACCAATTATAACACATTTCCTCTAATGTATGGGTCTGAAACTTAGAGTTAAATCCTCTAGCTTACTGGAAATGTCAGATCCTTAATAGTAATTACCAAACTTAAAATTACCAAACTTCTGCCATATATTGCTCTCCAGATTTCGAGTTCCAAATTGCTATTCCAGTTGAGTTACTGAGTTCAGTATTGTTTTTATGTTAATAGGGCAGGAGAATTAGATCATATAGCACATCTAAATATGTTCATTGTGCAATACCTTCATATCTACTTCTTGTTACCCAGACAAATACATTTTTCATAGTAATCTGGGATTTATCAAGAGTTATATAACTCCCAGCTCTAACACAGAGTTAGACTTACTTTAATATTATTTCACTCTGTATACCAAAATCATACTTGGAAGTGCTACAGGTAATAAACTGCTATCATCCGAGAACTGCCAATCATGTCAGAATATGTTCTCCTAATCAACTGGCAGGAACTTGATACATGGTAGATAGCTTATCAAATGTCTGTTTGCATTCTTTCATTTGGAGTGTGTTAACCGAACCTATGGAATGATGAAACTCAATCTCAGGCTAACGTATTGGAATTTTTATAACTAAAATGTAAGGTTTGGGGGGTGTAGAGGCACGTAGGTGATGAAACGCTTCATTGTGGACTGCCAACTCCTTCTCGCTCCCAAGTGTTAGTTTCCAATTGGGATTGCTGAGCTCCAAAGTCCAACTGTACTCCAGGAAATCATTTCAGCTATGCAGTGGCAAGTATCATTTTCTTCATAGTGCATGACAAAGAAAAATAAATTCGACTACCAGCGGTTTCCTTTTCAAAGGCAAGTTGGGTTTTACCGCTGTGATCACGTATCTGTTCATAGGCACGATGAAGAGTGTGAGATAGCCCGCTGGCCCCCTTCTCAGGGTTGTAGTACCTTTGGGCTACTTCCCAGCCCTGTGGGCATACACACATTAGTTCCCACTTATTAACTGGCATGGTCTCAGTGGGCCTACCCATATCCCAACAGTAGTAAAGCATAAAATTTATGTTCCGTAACTTTCCATGCTGCAAACTAAGTCTGCAGTTCAACCTTACTCACATGTGAAGTGAATAGAAGTCTAAGGTCCTCCAGGAACTTGTCAGGTCCAAGAGTCTGTGATAACTTTAGTTGATTTCTTTGATGTGCTAGAGCTCCCTTCTCTCAACATCTCCCACATTGTAGTCTAATATATTGGAGTTTTGTTGGTGATCACTGCTGTTATTCTGAACCTGTTTTATTTGGAGGGAGGGGATGTGTGTAAACAGGGTTCTGTAGTCTTGTAACATTGGGTTAGGAACATAGCATTTGGAAAAGTTTGACAAAATCATTTGATTGGCTGCAACTTGACTGGACAATTTAGAGAATTCCTTTGATGTCTTCTTTATGTCTGAATTTATAAACACATGGTGTGTATAGCCTTCTTATTTTTGCATATATAAACACATGGCAGTTACAGCAAGACTTTGACCCTGATCAGTTCATAGTAAGAATGGCACTACCTATAAATTCTAGAAGACTCTTGACTTAGAAAATCCTATGCAGTGAAATGAACACAGGGTAGAATGGATTAACTATAGAATTAAGGACATAAATTAAAGATAGAAAGAAGATACATTGGGGAAGGGGAGGTTTTGGAGAAAAGCACTGTTATCCAATCTAAGACTGCCACCTGAGTTACATTCTTGCCAAAGGCACAGGAATCGTGGTCAGTGTAGGCTGGATGTTTTTTTAGGTTGTGGTTTATCCTTGTCTTGTCTCCATGGTGGATTCCTGAAGCTTGGTATCTGATATTCTGGGATAAAAGGTTTTACGTTTTTAAGTCACCATTTTGCTTCCACATTATTTCAATCAAAACAAGATTGGCCTAAAAAAGAGACAATAACCTTTATATGGAGGAAGTACCAGCTCCACAGAGGAGAGAAATGTAAATCAGCATGTGGTAGATTTTAATGAAATGATCATCATAAGAGATTACAGACTGTGGGAAAAGAAGAGGAGCACAGACACCTTTGTGTGTTTGTGAAGAAGCTTATGTATAACCCTCCTGTACACTGTAAATCTATTCCTAGGTACACCACCTGTCTTCCCGCTGCACTTCAAACATATATATGCACTCTCCCAAAACTTGTTGCTTATTGAATCAATAATTTCTGTGGGAAAAAAACTATATGTGTCTTCATGCTTAAAAGTGAAATGCAGCCAGGCACTGGTGGCTCATGCCTGTAATCCTAGCTACTCAGGAGTCTGAGATCTGAGGATCACGGTTCAAAGCCAGCCTGGGCAGGAAAGTCATGAGACTCTTATCTCCAATAAACCACTCAGAAAACCAGAAGTGGTGCTGTGGCTCAAGTTGTAGAGCTCTAGCCTTGAGCTGAAGAGCTCAGGGACAGTGCTCAGGCCCAGAGTTCAAACCCCATGACCAACAAAACAAAACAAAAACAACGTGAAATGCAAACTAGGCGCTAGCGCTGGTAGCTCACACTTTTAATCGTAGCTTCTCAGTATGCTGAGCTCTGAGGATCATAGTTCAAAGGCAGCATAGGCAAGAAAGTCTGTGAGACTCTTATCTCCAATTAACTACCTGGAAACTAGAAATGGCGATGTGGCTCAAGGTGGTTAGAGCACTGGCCTGAGCAAAGAGAGCTCAGGGACAGTGCCAGGCCAGAGTTCAAGCCCCATGACACCATGAAAAAAAGTGAAATGCATCTGTAATCCCTACTTCTCAGGTACCTCAGGCAATAGGATAGTGAATTCAAGGGCAACTTGGGCTGTATAACATGACCCTGTCTCAAAAGAAAAAAAAAAAAAAGTAAAATACTCCTTAAAGATGTTAAGTGCTTTGATACACTATGAAAACTACCTTCTACCCAAACCCTCTTTACTCCGGCTACTAAATTGATATCTAATTTAGGACTTAATTAATTAATTAATCCAGAGGATTTGGGGAATGCTAGTATTAAGTGATGGAGAAGGAACACTATCTCCCCTATGCCTGAGTCTAAGATAATGTAGGCCTTACTCAATCAACACCTCAAATCTGTTTGTCAGAACTGCACAGAATTCAGTCCAAGATACTATGGATATCTGTATATGTGGCTCACTTAAGAGGATGGATGGCAACATTACTGCTTCATTTTCAAACATAGAAAATTTTGTGCCACAATTCTGAAAAGTAGGGTGATTTTTTAGCCCTACCCATGCTCAGTAAAAAAATTCTGAATCCCACTTCCATTCAACCCTGCACTCAGAGGGGTGATAACCAGAGACAGGACTGAAGATCGGTGTAGGTGGTCAAAACTGGGCTCTGCTGAAAGTCATCCTGCTTTGGTGTGGATTCATCTACAGCTGCAGGGAAACAATTCAGAATTGAGATAATCATTAAAAGAGTATATGTAACTTAGTTCATTTGGCAAGTGCCACCAATACTGGAGACAGTTCCCTACCACTACTGATTAAGCATGCCAATGGATCTATACTACAGATATGCAAGCTGTGAAAGTGGGCAATGACCTTGCCCTCTGGATACCTGCTTGGAAGAACAGATAGTCAATGGCTGAATACACAACTGAGCATCTAGTATAAATCCTTCTGGTTCTGAAACTCATGACTTTGTGGGGTACCATATATCCCAGGCCAACTTCTATAGACCATGTGAGCTTTAGAACAGATGTAGGATGATGACTTCCCTGGGGAATTAAGTGTCTTTCTCTTTCATCCAGGTTTCACTTTTTTGTGTGAAATGCTTAGGATTTTGTGATATGCTTAGGACTGAAAGGAAATATACTATCAGGAACAGAAATGGACTGTGCCATCTTCTCACTAGCCTACTGTGGGCTTCTGAAAGAAGGCTCAAGAATGATCAGATTTAGAGCCAGGTGCCAATGGCTTACACCTGTAATCCCAGCTACTCAGGAGGCTGAGATGTGAGGATCATGGTTCAATGCCAGTCCAGGTAGTAGAGTTGTGGCTCAAGTGATAGAGTACTAACCTTGAGCAAAAATAAGCTCAGAGATAGCATCCAGACCTTGAGTTCAAGCTTTAGGACTAGAAAAAATCAGATTTAGCAGAGGTACATAATATCACTTAGCCAATTTCCCCCTGTGTATAAACCCTGACCAAGAGAAGTTTTTATTTGAATATACCTCTAACTGGTATACTGGATTTGACATTGGACTTACTTGGAAATAAAATATCTGAGTAGCATGAAAAGTCTCCAACATTTATAAACATTCCACTTTTATTTATTTATTCATTTATTTATTATTATTATTATTTTTTGCCAGTAATGGAGCTTGAACTTGGAGCCATGCATTGTTGCTAGGCTTATTTTGCTCAAGGCTGATGTTGTACTAGTTAAGCCTACCTCCACTTCTGGACTTTTGTTGGTTAATTGGAGATAAGAGTCTTTTATAGTTGTCTGCCTGGGCTGGCTTTGAACCATGATTCTCAGATCTCAGCCTCCCCAAGTAGCTAGGATTATAGGCATAAGCAACTGACAGGCTCTTCTAGCATCTTTAAACAATAAGTGAAGCTCTTTCATTTGTATTGTGGCTGCATCCCACTCATTTGTCCTCTCTGATATTTATTTTGACAATTTCATCCAAGTAAAACTCCCATTTTAATATGTTAAGTACAATTTATATAACATCATTGGGCTTTCTATGAGCTTATCTGCTATTGGTGATTTAACTGGGAGATTATTCTTGTTGGAAAAGATTGAGATGAGTTAATTGTTTCAGGTCAGTGGAGCTGAATAAGGGAAGAACAGATGAAAAGGAATTCAGTATTAGAAACTGTGTCTTCTTACAACTGAACAATAAGGTACCCAAATGATACTATTCGTGGAATAATCTATTTTGAATTTGAATTCCTCGAGATCAGACTATCTTATCTAAATTCTTAAAAGAGCCTACAGAAAACTTCTCCCAGAAGAATTTTCACTGTTGCTCATTTGATAATAAATAATCTATTTCAGGTAGTAGCTCTCTAAGTGAAAGTTTTGCACAGGACTATGAAAAGCCTATTATATGGATTTTCCCCCCTTAGGCTCTTTTCTTTTACTCAAGAATTTATCCATTTACTCACATATTTTGCTAATATGTCTTGGTTATTATCACTCCATTAAACAATATCTTTCTGAACATTTTTGTTAATTGCGAAGATTATAAAGATGTTTTGAAAGTTGTGATAAGTTACAACCATGAAGACTCTGTGCGTGGAAATTCTGTATGGAAGATGAAGACTGATATATGTAGGCGTGTATAGCAATTTTAAATACAGAATGCCTTTGAATATTCACAGTTAATCTTCTCCAGAGAGAAAAGGGATGGAGGAAGAGAGAGATGGGGGAGAGGGAGGAGGAGTGAGAAGATGAAGGAGGAGGAGAGGGAAAGTGGGTGAGGGGTATGGACAGAGAGGGAGGAGAAGAGGGGAATAGAAGAGGAAGGAGGCGCTGGAGGAGAGAGAGAAAAATTTTTAAGAAACTGGCTTATATGATTATGGAGGCCACCAAGTTCAAACTTTGCAGGGTGGGCCAGCAGGCTAACAACCAAGGAAGAATCAGTTCGAGTCCAAAGGTCATCTGCTGGCTCTGTGGGCAGAATTCTTTCCCACGGAGGGAAGGCAGTTTGTTGTTCTATTCAGGTCTTCAACTGTTTGGATGAAGCCCACCCACATTATGATGGGCAATCTACTCAAATTCCACTGATTTAAATGTTATTCTCATTCAAAAATTCCCTCTCAGGAACATCCTGAATAATATTTGCCCACATATCTGGACACTGTGGCCCAACCAAGTTGGCATAGAAAATTAACTATCACAACAACCAACAACAACAAAGCTGAGACAGCATTTGGAAGGGGATATTACTTTCCCATGTTGCCTTTTTGGGGCAATAGAGTTTTGATTGGAATAGAACACACACACACACACACACACACACACACACACACACACACACACAGAAGGTACATGTAACCACACTTTTTGAAAGCAGAGAATAATTGGTAGAGAGTGAGTGAACCCACATTTTGGTATGCTAGCTCTACATGTCATTACTAACACAAGTATATAAAATCCTTTGTATAACATTTAAAGAGGAAAAGAGATCTGATTTGAACTTCTAATTTCTCATTACTAGGAGTCTTGTGACTTTGTTCTGTGTGAATGGGACCTAGACATTCTTCTAGGCTCTTTTGTTCCTCTTTTATTTGCCCCTCTGAGCCCGCTTTGTCCCAAGCCAGGTAGGCCAGAATATTTCTTTATCTGGGACAGGAGACTCCCTACTGAACTCATAATGTTCTTCCTTTTCTGCCCTGCTCTGTCACATCCTGAAGTTACTCAGTTCTCCAGGCCTTGTAAACATTCACAGACAAGGCTTCTCCCCTCTCTGCCCATTTTATCGTGTTAAAATTATTAAGTAATCTTTTAATGTACTCATTACCTTGCTCATGTCATTGTAACCCCTCTGTACGGTATTTTCACAATAAAAAACTGAAAAAATATTAAGCAATCTTTTAAAAGAATAAATTCTATTTTCCCTATATTTTCTCTTTAGTAATCACAGTGTCTCCACTTTCCTTCTCCTTCTCCAGATTCAGTACTTCTGTACAAGAAATTTCATCCAGTCACTCTTGTTCTGACATTTCAAAAAAAAAAATCTATCTGCCTGAAAAATCACATAAAAATTCCAGGACCCAGAAACAAGAAAGTTCTAATTAATATAAAAGGACTGCTAGGGAACATGAGCACTGAAACCAAATAAACAACTTTTAATAAAAATAACAATTGTTACATTCATACAAATAAGTGCTCTGAATATAAAAAGTATTCTAAAAGTTGTAGAATGGAAAATTAATGTTTTGGTAGTAATGATCTGCATCTAAATTTCAGAAAATATCAATGAAATCCTGAAAGTGATTTTGGAAAGGAGCAGAAGGAGTAAAAACATATCAACTTTCTAATCTCACATAATAAAAATCAAGGATCTTATCGCATTTATGAATTTGATATTTTATGAAATATAGGCTCACATATGATTTAGAAAACTTAGCAGCAGCCATCATCAAAATAAAAATGTAAAATGGCTATGTTCCCAATCACAATGCAAGATAAAAGCAATCAAAACACCAATCACAGAGCAAAACACAGGCTCACACAAAATAAACAGTAAGTCATTACTCCAAACAAAGGAAATAAACAAAATGCTTGCAGCAAGGTCAAATATCAGGTATAACTATTGAATTAAGTTTTGTAAACTTTCCAATGAAAAAGCATTTATCCTTTCAATAAACTTAAAAAAAAAGACAACAGTTTTAAAATAGAATAATGCAAATATTTAATATTAAAATTCTAACAACTAGGGTAGAAATGATCATTATCTTTGGTATATACAAATATCATAAAAATTTTAAGGAGAAAATACATTTTATTAGAGACATGAAATACTGAAATAGATGATTTATAGAAGAAATACAGACAGAAGTGTTCCTATATGAAAATATTTGTTGTCATTGAGTTAATGAAGTCCAAACCAAATTAAAAGGCAGTTGACTTTTTTTCCTACTAAATCAACAAGAAGTTGAGAAGGAAATATGAATAACTATGGTAAGGCAGTCCTCTCTCAGATAACTGTGGGGGTTATGTGAAGTAGTACATGATTTTTTTGAGAAGTAGCCTGGTACTGATTGTCAAGGCATTTAAAACACATTTACCTTTTTATTTTGAATGGAAACGCACCTTATGGAGATAATGTTTTTAAATGCAGATAAGTACTTCTGGGCAGTAAATTGCAAAATTGTTTATGCTAGAACAGATTTAAAAGTTGGAATAATAAAAGAATAATTACATGAATGTATAGTATGTTAGCTCATTAGAAATTATGCTTATAAAGTTTTCAGTGACAGGGAAAAATATTAAAGTCAAATGCAAGTGGACAAAATGTATGATTTGTTTTGTAAATAATGTGCATTTCTGAATTCAAAGGTAGATTTTTAAAAAATATTTTAGTGCTTCTAAAATTAGAATGAGTGAGTTGTATATTTTATATAACATATCTAAATCATTCATAAGTTGATAGAATATACTACAATGAGATACCTTTTGGATTTAAGGCAGTACTGTGTTCATATGCTTAAAAATATACATAGTAAGAAAGTAAGTCATTTTTTTAGAATAAAAAAGTAAATCATTGGAGGCATACCTTTGAAAGTTGTATCTCAGGCACATAAAAAAAATACCAGGTGGTTCTCCTGATCATAGCTTTTTGAGCTCACCTATTTACCGTATAGAACAACTCATTTGGAATGGGTTTTCATTAAGTAAATACTTTAGCTGCTACTGACCAGCATTTTGTTTTGTAAAGTCTAACAACTATCTGCTTTTTGGTTCTTAGTGGAGTTTTGCAAGATAACAAACTTATTTCTAGTTAGGTCCTATCCCCAAACTCCTTATCTTCTCCCCCATCTTCCCACCCTGTCCCTGAAAATTTGAAGTTAATTCTTTCATTCCAGTCTCTTGACATATCCCTGTAGGTCCTAGATTCAGTGATGACTTCATTGTAATGCTTACAAGTTCCCACAAAATCCTGGGATGCGAGATTTCTGGAAAGGGAGTGTGGGGTTCATCCCAGCAGCCTGTTCCCTAGTTAGTCATGTCCCCTTTAGCCCATGCTTAACTTTTAAAATGTGAAGCTAATTTCCTTTGATTGAAATACTTCTCTCATCTACCAGCATTCTACTGTCACCTTTGGTAGTATACGTTTTTCTCTCATTCATGTCAAACAAAAGACTGATAGGGTTTATTGCCTTTGTCACTTGTGAAAGCGTTGGCTTACCAATGCATTAACGATTTTGACAATTTTCTTCTGCATTTCACATGTTGTGTCCTTGCTTATATGGACTTCCTTGCCTTTATATATGTATTCTTTCCAAAAGCCTAAACTCATCAGAGAATTTTTAGTCAGTCTCGCATCTTTATCTCCACATTTATTCATTGTAATGTTGGTAGAATTTCATTTCTAATTTCTCTTAAGCCATATTCTATTAGGAACTTATTTTTTTCATAAATCCATCTTCAAACTTTCTCTAAACTGCTATTCAAAACTTCTTATTGTGAAGGCCTTGGGTGGGTGCCTAACTCTAATCAAATGTCCATGTCTCGCATTATTGGCAATTCCAAGATGGCGTGGTCACAATTCTTGTTGCTTTTACCGTCCCAGAAAATGAAAGGCCCAAATGAATAGTATACTTTGTCAGGATAATTAGGCTAAGTAATTGATATCAGTGAGTAGCTATGGGGCCGGGGAGGGGTCTGGCTTGGTCCTGATTGCTTCATTTTATTCTGTAACACAAGTGAGAGCTGTCAATTTGGGGTTTTGCCCTTGGGGAAATGCAATATGACTGGTCCAGCAACTTCATCTACAGCTTTGTTTGCAAAGCTTTAAAGTCTACATACAAGTTATATAGAAGCCCTGGAGTACACACACAGAACACAGGCACCCAGCCTCCACTGTCCCCCACAGCATACTTCTACAGGGCCCTGTAATTCACCACCACAATGGGCAGAACAGCGGTGCTCCCTGTTTATTCCAGCTATGTAACCCAATAGTAGTAAAATTGAAACTTTGTAAACAAGAAGATGTTGAACTCTTTAGCAAATGCAGCTCTGTTGTGAAAAAAAAAATGCCCAAATGGGTTTTCAATGCAGACATTTTGTCGAGACACTTAATTTGTTTGTCAGACCCAAAATGTAAGAGTTTCAACAATTGTTACTTTTTCCTCCATGTGGGTCATAATAATATAACAACTTGAATTGTTAGCATTTTTTGCTACTCCTCTTTGTTAGGTTTTGGTTGAATTTTCTACTGAAACAATGATATGTGTGATAACTGTAGAGTAAAACTGTAGCGTATTTAACATCTAGTAGGTTGGTGTTTGTCTAAAAAATCTGCTGGTTGTGAGAACAAAATTATGAGAACACTGACTTGTACACTTATCAATTTTAATTGTGCATGTTCTGTAATGTACATAGTAGATGAAAACTGTGCTATCTTTACAGACTATTGTCGGAAATACATTCAAATATGTTGGGAATTAAATTGATTATGGTATGTGATCAAAAGGAGTTGGGAAACAGTAACTCCTCTATGCATCATTTTTGCAATAAAAATTAAAAAAAAGAGTTGGAAACCTAAGAGCTAAAGTTTTCTGACTTTTAAAATTATATGTGTGTGTATTTCCAGAGCTCAAAAATGATGTTTTGCTACCTTAAAAATTAAACCTATAAGTATTTCCTGTGATCCAAGTCAAACAAATATGATAAAGTATGAAAAACAATTTTCTGGTTCAGAATTCTGATCAAAAACTTTTGATAAAAAAAAGTTTTGATAAATTTTGGATCATTCTATAGGAGGGACTTCTAGCTGTCCTTTCTTATTTGTTCTCTTTTCTTCTCTCATTGCAGAACTTGGGATTTTTTAAACTGCTCATTCCTTGGTTTCCATTGCAATGAGGTTATATGTGCCTGAGCGCGACTAGCAGAATGTAGTTAGATGTACGATGTGCAGTTTCTGAAGTGGGTCTTTAATGGGAAGGTAGAAGGCATATTTCCCTTCTCTCTTCCTGATGCCTGGATGAGGATGTGAGGAAGAAGCTACCTAATGGAGCTGATGGAGACACAAAATAGAAGGACCATGGAATTACTGTAACAGCTTTGCCCTGCTTAGCTCCAGGATGCTTTTCTGAGAAAGAGGAGAGAGGGGAGAGAAGGAGGGAGAAAAATTCCTATCTTGTTTAAAACTTGTATTGCTGAGTTTTCTATTATTCATCATTAGTCCAACCTAATGCAGTAGGTGAATTATTGCCCCAGAAATACAAGATACTGAACTTTTTAGTATTGAAATAAACTGTCTCCTATACTGTATATTTCTTTATATATAGTTATTTTCCCCACCTTTATTCATGGGAAATATATACACAGAAAAATGTGAAATGGTCTATATTTAAAATAGGAGATATGAACAGAAAAAACAACTATTAAAACAATAATGGAATGGTGAAAGAACTGTAGTGAAGAGTAGGAAGAACTTTTATAGAAGGGAAGAATATTTATGTTGGCCTGAATGAAACAGAAGATGAAAGAATTGTAAGCAAGGGATGGTCACACAGTAAGAAGCACATTCTGCTGTTGACAAAGCATGAAGTATACACAAGAAAAGGAAAATAGATGGGAAAGAAAACTCTCCCAAATTTGGTCTGGGATAAAACTTTTTGTGTGAGACTATTCCTAACCAACTGTCTTCTGGAAAGAAATCAGCATTCCTGATAATGCTTAAGCAACTTTCTGATAAATGCAACTAAGAGTGCTTCTAAGAAATCAGCCCCTCACCTCCTCCACTGTTGTCATGTAACCAGAATGATTATTTTTCCTGAATTCTGTCTAAAATGTTTATCTAAGCACTCTCTTTTCTTTTCTTTATTGTAAAAATACCGTTACAATTACATGGGCAAGGTAATGAGTGCATTTCTCATCAAGCATTATTGCCTCCTCCTTTGTTTCCCCTTCTCATCTCTTCCCATCTCCTCTTCCTCCTCCCCCCTCCCCAGCCAAAGTTGTAAAGTTCATTTTTTGACATAACATCTTGTACATCTCATTGTTGCAATGGGTCCACCTGCATCCCTATTTAAACAATTTATTTTTCCCCTTCCCCTCCACAAATTATACTATATCAAATACAGTGAAAACAAGGGTTATACCATGGGGGAGGGACATACAAAGCAACAAAGAAATTATCTTATAAATGAAGCATTCTCTTTTCTTATAACTTGTTGGTATCAAGAAAGAGTCATTGACTTATTCTCTTTGGACCCATTTTCTAGCAACCAGATAAATAAAAACTTCAGATCTATCCTTAGAAATGAATTTATCAGAAAAGAGAGTTTCTTTTTAACATAATCATATTTTGACAAAATAAAGACAGGGCATAGTCATTAGTAAATGAGGCTAAGTGAGATTGGAAAACATTGAATACTGGGCTAAGGAATATAGTCTCTTTGGTGGGTTGTGTGGAGCCACTGAAAGTGGCCATGAACACAATACATAGTCAAATGGATGGTTGTTGATTTGTACTGAAGAGTTTATGTGATGCAGGTAGCATTGTAGGGCTACTGGTCTGACCAATATTGTGTTGGATGATCCAGGGCACTCTAAGCTGTTTCTCCTTCATTTGATTAATAGAGTTATTATACAATAATCATCAATACCCCTTTGGGGCTACATTGTGATTTGTGAGCCTCTGATCTCAGTCTTCATTCTTGATCTACATAGCTCATTAATAGGTTGTTTTCTCTCTTTAAGAACAGTTTCCTCTCTTGGCCTGTTATGACATTGTACTGTGTGGACTCTCTTCTTAACTTACTTTGCTTATCTAGCTTTCTGATGATCATTCTTTTGTTTCCCTACTAACTTCCTCTTTCAGCCATGTATTTCCTCTTTCTTGGGGTTTTCACACTCAGTGGTACATGAAGACCTCTTGCAGCACAGAATATTTCTCTATATATAAATTGCAGTAAATGTTCTTATTAGCACTTTTTTTTGGAAAATAGGATAGATTTCTATAGCTTTGGGCCATACTGCAATTTTCCTGGAAGTTTGGTAATGGAATAAACGATATTGCAATAATTTATTTCTAGAATAACATGTATTTATGTTATAGTGTATACATCTTTGTTTGGCATTAGTATTGAAAAACTACATTAAGTAATACTTTCCTCCAATTACTTTCAAAATACTTATTTGAGAGATGGCAACTGATTTGAGAGATGGTAACATAGTTAGTGTAGTGTATCTATTGCTGTATAGAAAATGCTAATATTTAAAGTATGGTTTATGACAAAACATGTGTAATTGGAAGCCTCATTTTTCAAGTCTGTGATGCACAAGACCACAGCATTTTATCAGGTGTTTTTCTTCCTCTAAGCCTTTTTGTATTCTTTTAATGTTATCGCTATCAATGAAACTATAAACTTGTGAATCTCTGGAAAGTGAAAACTATAGATTTATTCTATATCTCAATTTTTCAGTGTATGTCTAAGAAAGTAGTAGATGGAAAACAAAATTGGATCAATTAAATGACAATGAAAATGATGTCATTATGAAAGAATGTAACTGTAACAAAAAAATAGAAACTGTATAAGAGATCAAAATCATACTGAGAATATTTTGAAGGTCTAAATTTGAGTCAAAATTTAAAGCAACGTTAATGGAAATCATGATTAGCTTTTATAATTTGTTATTTATCATTTCCAGTTGATAGTACTACTTCCCATCCTCTGTTTGTGATTATCTAAAACAGATTGACAAATTCTTTGATACTCCTACAATCCAAGTTCAATTCCACTGACCTGGCTTATGTTCCAGTGGCTCTATTTTACCAAATACAACGAGGAGGAAGAAATCCTTAGACACTTCTAAGGCCAGGTTACAAGCAGGTCTGCCTGACCTATGGGGGTGTAAGCTGCCATGTGAGAAGGGTAGATACTCGAAAACAGTCACAACACAGAGAATGGAGTCTGGCTTCATCTCCTCCTGCAGCACTGCATTATGTACTCCTCCACGTGCAATCCAAGAGAGACCTCCTAGCAGAGGCCCAGGGGTTTCAGCCATCAGCTGAGATTTTTCCACCTGATGACAGATGAATGAAGGAGTCTCAACATGGCCCTAGTCTTGGCTACTAACTATGGGTAACCTCACTGTACCCAAACCCCACCCTCAGCTGAGCTACTCCCAAATTCCAGTGCCACCAAAACCTGAAAGGTAATAAATAGTTCTCATTTTTCACTCAACTAACTTTTGGGATGCTTTGCTATGCACACTTGGACTAAATTATCATCCCCCAAATCAGCCAGATTCATCTATTTAAGCTCATCACGCTTTTCAAAATATGTTAAGATTTACATGTAATAAATCTATTTCTATGCTTCTTAATTTTATTCAAATTTTTCATATATCTCCCTGATTAGCTGAAGCGTGAGCCCTCTCATGCCAGTTTGAGAGTTCTGAATGTGGAATTTCAGAACTTGCAGCCTTTCAGGTTGGGTGTAGAGCCCTGCCTGGGTAGGAAGGAATACAGACAGCAGGACAGGGAGCGCAAGCAGCAGCGTGAGTAGAGTGGTAGATGACTGGAGGGCACAGATATCTCTGAGACAATCACAGTTTCTTTTTTTTTAGGGTCAAGACATGCAACCCTTAAAGGAAGACAGCATGTCAGATTTTCTCTGACCCTGAACATGGAAGAGTATCAATCCCAGACATGGCATGGAGCTCACCCACCCTGTGTTAAGTCACTGAAATTCTGAACAAGAGGTAATTATAGGCAGATATAACATCTTTTAAAAAAGATTCTTATTTTGTTTCTTTTGAATGTTCCTCTCCCACGGTATAACCCCTGTTTTCACTGTATTTGATGCCAGTGCCCTGCATCTTGTATATACCCTTCTCTAATTTGGGGAGGGGAAGGGAAAAAACAAAATGCTTAAATAGGGATACAGGTTGACCCATTGTAACAATGAGATTCACAAGATACTATGTTGAAAAATGAACTTTACAATTTAGGCAAGGGCAGGGAGTGTAGTTGTGGAAGTGGGAGGGAAGGGATGGTAGGGGGAAAACAAAGTAGGAGGTAACAATGCTTGATAGGAAATGTACTCATTACCTTGCTCATGTAACTGTAACCTCTCTGTACAGTATTTTTACAATAAAAACATATATAAAGAAAAGAAAAGAAAAAGATTTCCATTTTAGCCCAGCCTTGGGGAACAAATCTTATTTTTAGTGACTTGAGTTTTGTTATAGACACTGTATTTTTTGTCCAACTAGAATAGAATTCTACTTATCTCTTAGGTTACATAGGTGTTGGGGTCTTAGGGTACTGTAGAAGTGATAGAAAAATCCATGGCCAAGAGATTGTCAGGAGAGCCAACTGGAAGGGCAGATTAACTGGTGTTTCCACAGCTCAGTTACAAGTTTAGATGAAGACATTAAATAGGCCACTCAGAAAGGGACAGTGGACATCAGAGGGACAATTCATGAAAACATGGGTTTTGTAAGAATCTTTACTTTGTTTTAGAATCTTTACTTCTGAAACGAACCTGGCATTTATTAATTGTTTATGGAATTTTCAGAAATTGTTATCTACAGTTGGACTTGGTGTGCTTATGGTTTGAATTTTTCGTAATATGTAACATTGGAGGAGAGAATGTCTTTCGTAATATTATTTCTTTGCCTTTGTTTTTGTGTTTTTGTTGTTGTTTTGTGTGTATGTGTGTGTGTGTGTGTATGTCTGTGTCTGTGTCTATATCTGTGTTTTGCCTGGAGTTTTGAACTCAGGGCCTGGACACTGTCCTTAAGCTTTTTTGCTCAAGGCTAGTGCTCTATCACTTGAGCCTCAGCTTCTACTTCTGGCTTTTTTTTTTTTTTTTGGTATCTGATAGAAGATAAGAGTCTCACAGACTTTCCTGCCTGGGATGGCTTTGAGCCTTGATCCTCCAATCCTGATACTCAGCCTCCTGAGTATCTAGGATGACAAGCATGAGCCACTGGGTGGCTAGTTTTTGCCTTATGGTTGTTCTCTTTGCCTGAACGTCCTTCCTTTATCCACATCCCCAGAATCTCCCTTCCCATTATTCTTGAGATGGAGCCAAGGTTGCCAAGGTTGATCACTACGTCATCTGTGATGTTACCAGTGCTACTAATGCCCCTATGTTGTTATTTCTTCATGCTGGACTGTTATCATTTGTTTCATGACTTCATTTACTCATCTGAACTCCTAGAAGACTGGTCCTTAATGTTTTGTTTTGTTAACCATGAAAACATCTTTCCTTGTTTTTTCATTTCAGGCCTTGGGCAAGCAATAAGCACTCTCCTAATGGATCTCCAGAACTTGACATTGGAGACAAACATAGTTGTCTATGAAATCTTTCTGTGTTTCCTTGGCAAGAGCCGGCTGGACTCAGTTATGGTCCTCGGCATCAGGGACAGTGGCTGATCTCAACTTGCTACCAGGTCTCCAAAGAATATTGATGCTGAACTACTGGTATGCACAATACCAGTGTTTACTTTGTCCAGGTTAGCTGGTAACAATACTTAGGTTACCTTCATAGAACCTTATATATTTTTTTGATTCAAGTGATTTTATCATTTAAATCTTTTATAATGTTTATGTCACACAAAAAAGTATGACATGAGTACATCTATCACTATTACAAATTATAACACATTTTAATTTTTAAAATATTATTATTAAATATGGTATATAGAGGCTTACAGTTACATAAGTCAGTTAATGAGTACATCATAGAACCTTATTTAAAACACACACACACACACACACACACACACACACACACAAAACAAGAAGAGAGAGGCTTGGCTTCCTTTCCCACATCACACCCACAAATTATCCCACTATCTATCTGCAAGTCAGACACACTTCTCATAAGATGCCCTGGAAATGACACCAAGTGTCTGTGAGTGGACCTGTGCATGGTGGTCCACTACAGTGGCACTTGTACTGTGTTTAATTGGGCCTCTTGCCTAATGCAAAGGTGCTCAGAGGTGAACACATGTCTGTGCATGCACACACACACACACACACACACACACACATTTGTGTGCTTTAGGAAACAAGCTGTTTGGGGAAACATAAATATTTGAAAGTTTGCCTTAGCCCGTGGCCAGTCTCTTTGTTAAATATTTTGCTGAAGCAAAATATTAGAGACAGGTATCTTACTGTTTCACCCAAATTTCTTTTCTACAATTGCCTTCATTTTGATTGGCAAGTCACTTGATCCCAATCAAAACTGATTCTTAAATTTTTGGCAGTTGGAGAATTGGGAAACTGTCAAAGTTTTTACCTGAAAACAGAGTCCAGTAAGTGGCAACAGATTAATGAACCACATGGAAAGCTGAAATAAGATTTAAAAGGCTGATTACATTTTTCATTTGTTGGTACTTGCTACATTTCTGGCTACTATATTTTGAGAATTTTGTCCTCTAATAGCTGGTGCTCCAAAATAAGACATTTGGGAGAATCTCTCTGACTTTGAGCCTGAAATAAAAACAGACAGGTTTGTGCTAGATATTACCCACTATTTTTTATAAGTTGTTAAAAAGATATTGTGGTATGATTTTTAGTTCAAAAAGGAAACCACTGGGGAATCTAGCATTTTCCATGTGTAAAGCCACGTATGATTATGATTTCAGGTGGGAACATTATGCCTCACTGAAACATGACTTTGATTTGTAATATTATAGCAAGGGAACTATTATATCAAGCTCAAAACCAGACAATGTCTCATCTTTTTAACTCAAGTTATTTTTTGGCGCAGATTTATAACATGTCTTATTCTTAACAATCTTCCAAATTTTATTTTATTATAAAGTTCTCTAAACCTTACATAAAATATTCTTATCTCCATTCAGGTAACATCTGAAAAAGATGACTCACCCATTGTATGAAAGCAGGGAGGGAGGTGGTAGTACCTTGTGGGTCTCTTAATTCTGGTCTGTTGTTATAAATGGCATATTTTACAAACTTTATGGTTTAACGAACAAAAGGTTCAGCAGACTCTTTGGACATCAAATGGCCTTTATGAAACAATGTCTTGATGAGTGAAACAAAAATGAATCAGAAACACATGGACTCAACTTCCCTTGTAATCTAAGAGGGCATACAAATCAGGGAAAAGAGCACTTAACAAACACTGGGTTTGGGTTTCCAACCTGAAATGTTAAAATAATTAACAAGGACTTATTGGGGCTGAAAAGGGATCGGCTCCAGTATCCCTAACTCAAAACTGAAATGAGAAGAGGCAGAAAGGGCCTAGAAAAGAAAGGCGTGGTCATGGGATAGATGGAGACCTTTAGAAACTACCTCCTTCCTGTGAACTTCCCCAAGCTCACAAACTTTATGTTTATTTGCACTGACTTGCAGGTTTCAACTGAAGACTTGAAGAACTATCTACAGTATGCTGAATTATTCCAGCTCAACTTTTTTAGACTGTTACTCAAAGGCAGGAAATGACGCCATTTGGTAAGACAATTCTCTGCTCTTTCTCGAATTGAAGATCAATTCATGCACTTGCCCTTCAGGAAGTTTGGTTAAGTAATCAAGTTGAATTTATTTCCCAGTGGACTCTACCTCTCAACATTTACTAAACCCAGAAAATAAATTCTTTCAGAAAACACGGTGGAAAAAAAGTTGGAAGAATTGTTATGTACTAGAGCGCAGAGTTTTAAATAAGTTTCAAGTCTGGAGAAGAATGTGAAAAGCTTGAATTATTAGAAACTGTGAGACAATAGTTTCCTTGCTTGGCCCTAGGTAACATCTTGAATTTCCACATTCCTCCCTGATACCAATCTGATGCCTTCTCTCTTACTGAGGTCCTCTAGGAACTCAGCCTGCTGCTTCAGCTCATCTTTGAGGGCTTCTCTAATACCTAGGCGATTTTCCTGTCCTTACCACAACTAAAGGATTCACATTATTTTTAACGTATTAGAGACTACAGTAATCAGTGTAGGAAACAAAATAACCAAGGGGGGAGTCTCAAAGCTGAGAGAAGGCTAATCTCCTGGTCTCTTGTTCCTGAATTCTGTCAATTGAAAGCTTGAATGTAATAGTCCTGTCTCCTCTCTGAAGGTAGAGCTCAGCAACCAGAGCTCCACTTCTTCAAGTCAAGAGAATCCTTCCTTACAACATTGCTCCTGGACTAAACTAAAGAGAATATTAGAGGGTTAACAATACCAACAAACAGTGCACCTGTGAATAACAGAACAACCAAACTCAGTGGAAGCTATTGAATAATAAGGGGGCAGTGAGGGGGGATAGGAGCACAAGAGTAAAGGAGGGATCGAGCTGGTGAAATACTGTGTGTACATGTGTGAAATACCAGGCTGGAAACCCTCTGGACAATCATGAAATAGTAAAAAAAAATTTAAAAAAAGTCCAATTCAGGGAAGAGGGGGAGGAACTAGAGAGAGTGAAAGAGGGTGAGTCTGGTCAAAATAGTTTTTACTTGCGTATAAAAATGGAACAATGAAGTTTGTTGAGATTGGTTTGGGGAAAGGAGGAAGGGGAATGAGCGGGATAAGGGATTGAGTCTGATCTAGGTACATCCCGTATTTGCATACAATTTTACTCCCTTGTACAACTAATTGATGCTAATAAACAATGTGAAAAAAGAAAAGATACTACCAAGATTCTATTGTTAAAGTCTATTTCCCCTAATAGGAGTAATGACGGAAAAATTTTGATTCCAGATTTATTTTCTGTTGCTATGTATAATATAGAACTAAGTTCTTGGGAGCGTATTCTTTTGTACACCTCCCATTTGTGAAAAATTGTTAGCTATTTCAGGTTCATTGATTAGGAAGAGACTTGATGATTCTATATTATATCATTTAAATATTAAATACTTCATTTAATCATCAATAAACTGTATGTTGTCCCTTTTAGGTCCATATATCCTATGATAAATGAATGTGATGTTTACACATGTGATATAATTTGAATGTAATAACTGTGAAAGTATTTCTCAAATCTCAAGAGTGCTGACCCAAGTGACACAGTTTCATTAATTCAGTCAACAAACACTATCCCATTGCTTCTGTGGTCTGTATGGATAATATTCTTGCACATGAGAAAAATAGGAATAATTTGGGAATGGTGAGCATTATTTATGTACAAGTTGATGCCCTCTTGGAATGCAAAGCCTTGTATCAGATGCTTGAATCCTTTATTCCTTTTCCTGAGTAATCACTTTTAATAATAGCTCTTCTATTGAGCACCTATTACCAGGTGACTCTTCTATCTGCCATCAGTTGACACTTCTACTGAGCACCTGTAATGAAGCAGGCCTATAACATATGCTCTCTTATTTAACCTTTGCGTGACCCCATGAAATAGGTATAATGATCCCCATTTCATGATTGAGCAAATTTAGACTCAGATGTATTAATTTGGTAGTTAGAGACATTGAGAGTCTACACTTGCACCCAGATTCAACTCTAAAGCATATTTTATTCACAGTATTCCTCTCCAGTTTTTCAAATGTCTTCAAAGAAAATCTCTATATAATTTAGCTTTTATGGTAGAATAATCATGATATGGAGATAGCTCCATAAACTGTTGGAGTGTGAGGACATTTATGATAACCTCAAAGGCAGGAGCCTCCTGGAAGCAGAATGGCATCTTCAGGACACTCCAGTAACACTCACAGCCTGCCTGCTGTGCTTCTCGATCCATTTATCACCTGGTATTGCCAATGTGTGGACAAAAGAGAAAGCTCTGCCAAGAAAGAACAACTCTTTTGTGCCCTGAAGCTGCTATATTGCTAAGGTCATTGCCAAAGTAGCCATTTCTCAAACCAAAAGTTTGGGTTCCAATGGCTGTCTTTGAGAATAGTAGATTTGCAACATCTTGCTTCTTTTCGGAAATTCGTTTTATTTTGAACAGACACATAGTAATTACACATATTTAAGGGGTGCTGTGTGGTGTTTCAGTACAGGCATACGTTCTGTAATGATTAAGTCAGGTTAATTAGCTGTTTTGGACACCTGGATATCAAGATAGTGAGAGACAGTGTTACAGCTTTTCAAAAGCCATATGTATGTGTGAGGAGAGCATGTGCTATCAGAGCATCAACCTAGTCCTGGCTTTGTATTTTGAGTGTATGCTTGGGTTTCAGTGCACAATTCAGAAATTTTAGATTATTTAGACTTAGAGTTCTTTATTAGCCCCAAATGACTGTCCTATGTTTTATTTTACTTTGTTGTCCAGGAGTCCTAGGAATGTTAGTAAAATAAACAAATGCTAGGGTCTCAGTCATTTTTAGTGAGTTCTTTTTTTTTTTTTTTGGTCAGTCATGGGGCCTGAACTCTGGGCCTGGGCACTGTCCCTCAGCTCTTCAGCTCAAGGCTAGCACTCTACCACTTGAGTGTCAGCCCCACTTCTGGCTTTTTCTGCTTATGTGGTGCTGAGGAATCGAACCCAGGGCTTCAAGCATTCAAGGCAAGCACTCTACCACTAAGCCCCCTTCCCAACCCCTTTTATTGAGTTCTTACTATACTGAAGTATTGTTATATCCCCAGTCCTTAGGAAGTAGGCCCCATTATCATTCCAAAATTATAGAAATGACACACAGAGGTTAAGGAAGCTTCCCAAGGCTAAGCAATGAATAAGTGGTTGAATTGTTCTGCATGATGTCCTTTTGGTTTTCCCATCTTTGCCTTTGTTATTCTCAAAAGGTATGCACTTAGTAGCTGCCTTTTCCCATCACTAAGAACACAAGAATGCTTTGCTGATATGAAATAGAGCAACACAATCTGAGGACTGGTAAGCCACTAGGGTACAGAACCTTAGAGGTCCTTTGGACTGATCTGCAGTCTGTAGTTATGATTGCTTGCTGACATGACTAACAGAAACCCTGGTCCACTTTCTCATCTCCAGTTTCCTTGGGGACAGCAGTCGCTCCCTCCTCCATGAGGAAACTAATGTGAAGGTGAACCATGGCCCCAATGCATGGACTAACTTATTACTCCATGGCATCCATGTGACTTATGTCCCATAATCACCCTCTTCTCGGTAGCTGCAGGGGAGGGTAAGAGGAAAGGTAGAAGGAATATACTTACCAGTTAAAAACAGAATCAGAGTTCTTCCGTGGACCATCTTCCTGGTAAGGTCTTTGAATGTTCCTGGGTTTATTTTTCTTTTAAACAAGTGTGTCGCTTACCCTTGTAAGTATAGCATAGGATCAATATTAGAATCACATGGTGATTCAGAGTTTCAGTGGCAACACCAGATGTTGAAATTTCAATTTCCAACCTGCCAGCTGTCCAGGCATATTTGGATGTTGGAAGCAAGGACAAATTTCGTGTAAAATGAGTGCCATGATCTAGAATGTTGCACCTACTATCATTTTCTCATGAGCAAGTATTGTGCTGAAACTTTCAAATACTATAGAATACAATTCATATTAAAATCAGAAAAAAACTCAAAAATTTTACTCTATCAGGAACACCCATATCTTGCCTTTGCCACTAATTCTAATTTTCTGAATTCACTGTTTTCAATGTCTTTGGGAATGCACTATCCTAATTTTTCAAGTGAGAAGGAAAAACTGTTCATTTCTAAGATGTCTGTTCATTCTGATACTCTTTCAGTTACAGCACACATGTACATAAAGGAGGTTTAGAGACTTAGAGTTCTAGAAGAGAAATTTTGCTTTGCTGTTATGTTGGATCTTATCAGCTATTGTTTGGTTCTGGATATGAAAACAACTGAGTATTTTCAATTAGTTTTTTATATAATACAGAACACATAATTCAAGAAGAAAAAAGCTAAAATCTTGTATTGGGGGAGGGGAGAAAATGCTCTTTAATTTCCTTAGACATTAAATGGCTCATTCAAAGCAACATTTTGATAAATAGTGTAAATGAGAGAGGAACATATGGATTAAAATTTTCCTTGAAATACATATGCACTTAAAAATTAAGAAGAAAAAGTGCTTGGCAAAGCCCACTTGGGGTTCTGCCAAATGGGAAACATTTTAAAAATAGTTAAAAATTCAGTTTTATCTAAGAATGCTGCCATGTTCACTCAGTCTTATTGGTTTTAAAATTTGTTAGTTACTTCCTTTTATTTATTTTTTGCATCTGTTTATGTCCTGGGGGCTTGTTTAGCTTTGCTACAGTTTTTTTTTTCCTAACAGAGAACCTGGTCCATACATCACTCGAGACAGTGTCTATGTTTCCCTGTGCAATTCCTTCATTCCTCTCACTTAGACTCCTGTGGAGGCTGAGGCTCGATCTTTTCTGGAGGTGCAAGTGCTATTAATTCATATTGCTATAGTGAAAAATTCTAAGGAGTACTTTCTAGTAAAGAAATAAAGGAGACCTGGACTAAAATGACTTTCCGGGAAATCATGCTACTACAATGTAGGGGCTTTGAGGAAGGTAAGCCCTGAGTTTCGTGATTACATATCATTCAAACCTAGATAATCAAATGATTCATAGGTAACACTCTTTTGCACAGATAGAAAATTTTTGGTTTGTCAGTGGATTTCACTGAATTTGAAGAAAAGAAAATGATTTTTTTTCCAAAAGATTACAAACCAGGATATAGAAAAGCCACTTGCATAGCCATGTTCACTGCTGCACTATTAACCACAGCCAATGTATGGATGCCCAGTGCCCAGATGCCCCTCAAAGAACAAGGATCAAGAAAATGTGGTATACATGATCATGGAAGTTTGCTCATCCATTAGAAAGAATGATAATACACCACTTGCCAAGAAATGGATGGACATGGAAAAAATATGTTAGGTGAAATAAACCAGGCCCAGTGACAGACAGACAGACACACACACACACACACACACACACACACACACACACACACACACACACATGCATGTCCCTTCTCATATGTGGAAACTAGAACTAGTCTGTAAATGTACAAGCAAACACATATGGGTTGTATGTCAGTGTACACACGTATGTATGAAGTATGGTCTTTGCAGAGAAGGATTCAAATAGTGTAATGCCTTAGCAAACCTAACTCATAGCCCTCCAAAACAAATACCAGGAAGCTAGAACTTGAACGGTATGTAGGGTACAACAAAGTGACAAGGGTAGTTGAAGGAAGAGAGAACAGAATGCAGCCATGATATTCAGTGCATATCCAATGAAACTAGAAGAGTTGAGGAGAGGGGTTGGGAGGGATGGAGGAGAAGGGTGAAAGGGATGACATCGGTCAAGGTACATTCTACTATAAACTGATTTGCTCAATGGCAACTCCTTTGAACAACTACTTAAAGATAATGAAAACCTGAAAAATCAGAGATTTATAATCAAATTGGCAGCTCTTACTAGTTTTAAGTGTTCAGTTCATCTGGAAATGACTCCATGTGATTTCTGCAATTAGATTACAGCAAGCTGGCAGCCACAGCGCCACAGAGAAATGCTCCTGCTCCTAACTTTCAAGGTGAAAGTTTGCTTCCCTTTCTCTGGTCTCCCTTTCCTTTATGTCATCTAATTCTTTAGGTGAAGTCGTATTTTTCTCATGAAAAATAATCTTTTTTTTTCTTTTTTATGCTTGTACTGGGGCGTGAACCTGAGTTCCTGCTTTCCCTTAGGTTTTTATACTCTAGGTTTGTGTTCTACCACTTGAATTATACCTCCACTTCCAGGGTTTTTTTGCTAGTTAATTAGAGATTAGACTCTCTCAGACTTGTCTGCTCAGCCTAACTTTGAACCTGGATCCTCAGATCTCAGACTCCTGAGTAGCTAACACCAGCAAGAATGTTTTCTTGATAACAAAATCTGAAACCCATTAGATGAAGCTCTAAGATTCAGCATTCTTTTACTGAGGATATATCCAGGGAAATGATAAGATTTTTTTACAAGATGGTAACAGTATCTTACTGTTAGAAAACGGTGACAGTATCTTCTCTTTTTAAGACACAAGAATATGTTTTGCTTATTGGGTAGTCTTTCTTTCTTCTACAATATCAAAATGCTCTACATTGTTTAAAATAATTTTCAATGAATAATTTATGATTTGACTCAGATAAAATTGCAAATAGAATCTCTGACATTACATTAGCTTGGAAATGAAAAATGTTGTAGGAAGTTCTCCATAACCTGATCAGTGGTCACAGAATTAATGGTTTTGATGACTCCTTGGCCTCCCAGTATTAGGGGAGGATGGTTCCCAGAGGGAGGATAAGAAAGAATGATAGAGGAGGTGAAAATGATCAAAACTACATTGAATGCATGTATGGAAATATTATAATAATGAGAACAATCATTAAAAAATTCCTCCTCAACAACAACAGCACAATTCAATTCCTAAAATAAGCAAAGAATTTCAGAAGACAGTTCTCCATGCAAGAAATAAAATGGCTAATGGTTACATGGAAAAATGCTCAACATCAGTAGCCATTAGAGAGATTTAAATCAAGACCACAGTGAAATGGCATTTCACTTCAATTAGGAGTCTATTATTAAAAACACACAGAAGCAGCCAGTGTTGGCTGGGAGGTGGAGACATCAGAGTCCTTGCGTGTGCTCAGCAGGATGCGAAATAATGCAGCTGCTCTGGTAGTTTCATGGTTCCTCAAAAGTTTAAACATAACATTGCCATATGATCCATCGATTTTACTTCTGAGTATGTTCACCAAAGAATTGAAAGGATTTTAGGAACTTGCTCACAACTGTTTGTAGTAGCATTATTCATGTGAGCCCAAAGGTGAAAACAGCCCAAATGTTCATGGACAGATGATAAAGAAAGGAGCAGCCAGGTACTGGTGGCTCATGCCTATAAACCTAGCTACTCAGAGAGCTGAGATCTAAGGATCACTGTTCAAAGCCAGCCCAGGAAGAAGTGTGTGAGACTCTTCTCCAATTGACCACCAGAAGAAGTGAAGCTGTGGCTCAAGTGGTAGAGTGCTAGCCTTAAGCAAAAATGTTCAAGGTAGTGCCTAGGCCCTAAGTTTAAGCCCAAAACTTGGCACAAAAACAGAAAAGAAGGAAGAAAGAAAGAAAGGAAGAAAAGAAAGAAAGAAAGAAAGAAAGAAAGAAAGAAAGAAAGAAAGAAAGAAAGAAAGAAAGAAAGAAAGAAAGAGAAAGAAAGAAAGGAGGGGCTGGGAAGGTGGCTCAGTGGTAGAGCACTTGCCTTGCATGCCTGAGGCCCTGGGTTCGATTCCTCAGCACCACATAAGCAAAAAGAAAAAAGCTGGAAGTGGCGCTGTGGCTCAAGTGGTAGAGCACTAGCCTTGAGCTGAAGAGCTGAGAGAGAGCACCCAGGCCCAGAGTTCAGGCCTTCTGACCGGACCCCCCAAAAAAATCCTAGAAAGAAAGAAAGGAAAGAGAAAGAGAGAGAGAGAAAGAAAGACAGAAAGAAAGAAAGAAAAAGGAAGAGAGAGAAAGAAAGAAAGAAAAAGGAAGAGAGAGAAAGAAAGAAAGAGAGAGAAAGAGAAAGAGAGAGAGAAAGGAAGGAAGGAAGGAAGGAAGGAAGGAAGGAAGGAAGGAAGGAAGGAAGGAAGGAAGGAAGGAAGGAAGGAAGGGGCTGAAAGAACTAGATCCTTATATATCACCCTGTACCAGAATCAACTCCAATATATCAAAGACCTCGAAGTCAAAACAGACACCCTAAAAACATTACAGGAAGGAATAGGAGAAAATCTAGGGCTCCTTGGCAAAGGCCAACATTTTCTTAATAAAGACCCAGAAACACAACAAAGCAAAGCAAGTTTAGACAAATGGGATTGCATGAAACTGCAGAGTTTCTGCATGGCAAAGGACATAGCTAGCAAGATCAACAGAAAGCCCATGGATTGGGAGAAGATCTTCATTAGCCATACAATGGACAAGGGTCTCATATCTAAAATATATTTAGAACTCAAAACATTAAATCCCCTAACAATGAATCCTCAAAGAAACAATTGCCAAGAGTAATAAGTGGGCTAAAAACTTAAAGAGAAACTTCTCTGAAGGGGAAAGAAGGATGGCTGATAGATACATGAAGAAATGCTCAACTTCTCTAGCCATAAAAGAAATACAAATCAAAACAACATTGAGATTCCAACTCACCCCAGTTAGAATGTCTATAATCAGGAAATCTAGTAACAACAGATGCTAGAGGGCATGTGGCCAAAAGGGAACCCTACTGCATTGTTGGTGGGCATGTAAACTTGTTCAGCCACTTTGGAAAGCAGTATGGAGGTTCCTCAAAAGACTCCACATAGAGCTCTCCTATGACCAAGCAATCCCACTTTTGGGCATTTACCCAGACGATCGCAAACAAGGCCATGCTAAAGCTACCAGCAGACTATGTTTATCACAGTATTATTCACCATAGCTAAGATATGGAACTAACCCAGATACCCCTCAGTAGGTGAATGAATCAAGAAAATGTGGTGTATATATACAATGGAATACTATGCCTCCATTAGAAAGAATGACATTGTACCATTTGTTGGGAAATGGAAATACTTGGAAAAAATTATATTAAGTTAAGTAAGCCAGGCCCAAAGAAACATAGATCCCATGCTTCCATTGTCTGCAATAACTAGTATAAGTGTAGGACAAGCAGAAAAGGTCAAATCTATGTACATATGACCATAATAAGATGATGTTTTTATTGTAAAAATAGTATATAGAGGGGTTACAGTAACATGAGTAAGGTAATGAGTATATTTCCTATCGAGCATTGTTGCCTCCACTTTTGTTTTTCCCCTACCATCCCTTCCCTCCCCACCTCCTCAACTCCTCCCTCCCCACACAAAGTTGTAAAGTTCATTTTCTACATAATGTCTTGTACATCTCATTGTTACAACAGGTCAACCTGTATCCCTATTTAAGAATTTCGTTAGTTCCCTTCCCCTCCCCAAATTAGAAAAATGCATATACAAGATGCAGGGCACCCGAGTCAAATACAGTGAAAACAGGGGTTATACCATGGGGAAGAGCATACAAAAGAAATAAGAAAACATCACATAATACATTCTAAGTATATTAAATATAACAGCAAGAAAGAAAAATCAAGTTATGTCCCTATTTTGGGGTTCATTTCACTTAACATCATTTTATATGGTCATATGTACATAGCTTTTGACCTTTTTTGCTTGCCCTCAACTTATACTAGTTATTGCAAATAAGGGAAACCATGGGACCTATGTTTCTTTGGGCCTGGCTTACTTAATATAATTTTTTCCAAGTCTTTCTATTTCCTAACAAATGGGGCAATTCCATTCTTTTTTTTGTGTACATTTTTATTGTAAAAATGCTGTATAGAGGGGTTACAGTTACCTGAGCAAGGTAGTGAGTACATTTCCTATTGTGCATTGTTGCCTCCTCCTTTGTTTTCCCTCTACCATTCCTTCCCTCCCACCTCCACAACTATGCCCCCTGCCAAAATTGTAAAGTTTGTTTTCAACATAGTATTTTGTATATCTCCTTGTTACAATGGGTCAACCTGTATCCTTATTTAAGCATTTTGTTTTTTCCCTTCTCCTCTCCAAATTAGAGAAGTGTATATATAAGATGCAGGGCACCGACACCAAATACAGTGAAAACAGTGGTAGATTTTATTCCAGTCTTTCACTTTCAGAATGTATTTTTTGTGTGGGCAAGGTGTGTCTCTTGAAGGCAGCAGATAGAAGGATCTTGCTTTTTGATCCAACTAGACAATCTGTCCCTTAATTGGAGAGTTAAGTCCATTAATATTGAGAGTTATGACTGAGAGGTATTAGGTAGTTCCTGCCATGTTATCTACCTTCTTGGGGACAGTGCCAACTGGGTCCTTCCTATGCTTCTTGGGTTCTCTGTTTGGGAGCTGTTTCTTTGCCTTTAGTGTACTTTTGGCTTTCTATGTGTAGGACATCTTTAGTATCTTTTGTAGGGCTGGCCTGGTGGAGATACAGTGTTTCAATTTTTCATTGCTGTGGAAGGCTTTAATTTGTCCTTCCGTTATGAAGGAGAGTTTAGCTGGGGACAGTATTCTTGGTTGATAGTTGTTTGTCTTTAGTGCATGTCATGCATCGTTCTAGACCCTTCTTGCTTTCATTGTCTCTGCCAAGAAATCTGAGTTATTCTGGTTGATTCCCTTTATAAGTGATTGATCTTTTCTCCCTGACAGCTTTAAGGATCCTTTCCTTGGTCTGAATTGATCCTATGAGGATTACAATGTGATGGTGGGATGCCCTGTTCTGGTCTGGTCTATTTGGGGTTCTAAAGGCTTCTTGTATCTGAATGGGCCTATCTTTTTGCATGTTTGGGAAATTCTCTACTAGCATCCTGTTAAATAAATTTCCTAGACTTTTCATATCTGTCTCTAGGCCCTCCTCTACACCCATTAGCCTTAAATTAGGCCTTCTGATGGTGTTGAATGTCTCTATTAATCTTTGTTTATTCTTATCCTGCTCACACAATTCCTCTATTAATCTTTGATTAGCTTCCTCAAGCTAACAAAATTCCTATATTAATCTTTGGTTAGTCTCATCATGCTCACACATTTTTCTATCACGCTCACACACAGCCCTTTGCAGGCTTTCAATCTTGTCATTCAGCATGTTTACCAGTAGTGTTTGTAGAGCATTTTGGGAACTGTCTTCTGTATTTTTCATTAACTGCTCTGTTGCCTGATTATCATGAGTGGGAGTTGACATACCTGGAGATACTTTGAGATGCTTCCTCCAGATGTTAATATTTGCTGTTTGATCTAATATTTATTGTTGTTGGATGTTAATGAAAAGAGAAGGTATGTGGCCAAATGTATTTGTGAAACAGTCCTCAAAAGCAAACTGATCAATATCTGTTCAGCTGGACATATAGTAAGTGCTCAATAGTTATCTGAATAGATGAAAGTTTGGATAAATGATTGGTTGCTAAGAATGAAAGAAACAGGTACAGACCAAGAAAAGAAAAGGGAGCCAAGTGTTGGTTGTTCACACCTGTAGTCCTACCTACTCATGAGACTGAGATCAGGGAATTATGTTTCAAAGACAGCTTGGGCACGAATGTCTTAGAGTCTATTATCTCCAGTTAACTACCAGAAAGCCAACAATAGAGGTATGGCTAAAGTGATTGAGCTCCATCCTTAAAAAAGCTCAGGAACAGAACCCAGGTCCTAAGTTCAAGCATGTGTGTGAACACACATGTACGCATGCATGCACATACACACACACACATACACATACACATACACATAGAGATAGACAGGAATATACAGGTATTTAGCAAAAATAAAATAATCAATACAGGTACTTTTGGTTTCTAATCCAACATGTAAGGAACTTAGGATCCACCACTCCACCAAAACAAAAACTAATTGAAAAATAATCAGTAACACTCTCAGTATAGAAGTAATTGGGCTTTGGAGGATCTATCTACCAAATATGCACAGTAAACAACACTGTCACATTGACCACATTGGTCCTTCCTCAGAGAAGAATTCCCTAAGCCTCTGGTTTCTCCAGCTGAGCAAAAACCAAGGTAGACATCAGTGTTTGCAGAACTCTTTGCAGGAAGTCTACTTGTGTTGCTCGGTGGGGACACTGGGAAACTGTCAAGGGTACACTACCAGAGGTCTGCTAGAAATGAAAAGGAGAGGGGGGTGAACAGGGACTGGCATGTGAATCTCCTTGGTGTTTCTGTGTCTCTGCCGACGGCCTTAGCCAGCAGAATGGCTCCCATGTCTGCTAGAAATGAAAAGGAGAGGGGGGTGAACAGGGACTGGCATGTGAATCTCCTTGGTGTTTCTGTGTCTCTGCCGACGGCCTTAGCCAGCAGAATGGCTCCCATGTGGAGCCAAGATGGCAGTTCCATGGAGCTGGGAGTATGATCAGCAGTCATGCCTCGTTGTGGTCTCCAGCCAACTGTCCAGTGAGCATGGCCAGCACCCCACTCAACAGCAGGGTACAGCCTGGTTCCCTGATGAACTGTGGAACATAGCCCAGGGCTCAGTTTGAATGTGGAATCCAGCCAGCACCACCACCTGAATCAATAAATGATATACCATATTATCAAAATGAAGGCTAAAAATGATATGAGTATTATGATAGATGTAGAGAAAGCATTTGACAAAATTCATTGTCCTTTCATAATAAAATGAAAACAAATTGGGTATAGAAGGAATTCACTTCAATGTAATAAAGCCTATATATGACAGGAAGACAGCTAATAGCCTGCTCAATGGTGAAAAGCTAAATGCCTTTCCTCTAAGATCAGAAAAACCACAAGAATGCTCCCCCTTGTTCTAGGCAGAGCAATGAGGCAAGAAAAACAAGTCGAAGACATCGGCATTGGGAAAGACCAAGGAAAAATGTTCTTGTTTATGAATGATCTGATCTTATATGTAGAAATTTTATATAGAAAACCTCAACAATGATATTAAAAAACTTAGCACATAAACTAACATTAATAAACAAATTCATCAAAGTTGTAAGATACAAAAGCAGTTGTGTTTCTTTATATTAACAGCAAACTACTTAGAAAAAATACTAAGAAAATAATTTTTACAATGGCATAAAAAGATAAATACTTATGGTTATTTTAAGCAAGGAGGTTAAAGCTCTTCACAAGGAAAACCCTAAGACATTGATGAATAAATTGAAGAAGACACAAATTAGTTGATTCATTGATACGTACCTGGACTGGTAGAGTTAATATTAAAATACCCACAATATTCAAGGTGATTTGGAGATTCAATGTAATCCTCATCAAAATTCTTTTTTTATTGTGAAAATACTGTACAGGCTGGGAAGGTAGCTCAGTGATAGAGTGCTTGCCTTGCATGCCTGAGGCCCTGGGTTCCATTCCTCAGCACCACATAAGCAAAAAGAAAAAAGCCGGAAGTGGCACTGTGGCTCAAGTGGTAGAGCTCTAGCCTTGAGCTGAAGAGTTGAGGGACAGCACCCAGGCCCAGAGTTCAGGCCCCATGACCGGACCCCCCCAAAAAAAGAAGAAAGAAAAGAAAAGAAAATACTGTACAGAGGGGTTACAATTACATGGGCAAGATAATGAGTACATTTCTTATCAAGCATTGTATCCTCCTCCTTTGTTTCCCCTTCTCATCCTTTCCCATCCTCTCTCCCCCACCCAATCCTCCTCCCCCCCCCGACACACACCAAAGTTGTAAAGTTCGTTTTCAACATAACGACTTGTACATCTCATTGTTGCAATGGGTCCACCTGTATTTGATGTCGGTATAATTTGTGGAGGGGAAGGGAAAAAACAAATCGTTTAAATAGGGATACAGGTGGTTCCTCATCAAAATTCTAATAACTTCTTTTCCCAAAAGTAGAAAACAATTCTAAAAGTCATATGGAATCATGAAAGACCCCAAATAGATAAAGTAATCTTGAGAAGGAGCAAAGCTAGAGGCATTTTACTTTATGATTTCAAAGTGTATTTTAAAACTATAATAATCAAAACAGTATGCCTTGATATAGTAATCAACATAAAAACAAAGACCAATGAAATAGGATAGAAATAAATACATATATATGATTTTTTTTTGTTGGTCATGGGGCTTGAACTCTGGAGCTGAATACTGTCCCTCAGCTCTTCAGTTCAAGGCTAGTGCTCCACCACTTGAGCCACAGCACCACTTCTGGTTTTCTGGTGGTTTATTGGAGGTAAGCGTCTCATAGACTGGACTGGCTTTGAACTACGATCCTCAGATGTCACCTTCTGAGTAGCTAGGATTACAGGCATGAGCTACCGGTGTCCGGCTTATATATGAATTTGTATTTGTATATATGCATATGTTTATAAATGTACATCTACATATATATGTATGTATGCATATATGTGTGTGTGTGTGTATTCAATGGCACTTGTCAAAGATGCCAAGACACAATAAATTATATATAAATTATATAGTCAACTTTGTATTAACTACAACAACATACCCAAGTCAGTTAACTTATTCAGAGAAAAAATTTATGTGGCTTATGGTTCTAGAAGCTCCAGCCCTAGGTCAGGTCAGGTGGCCTATTTGCTCTGAGTATCTGTTCAAGATAGAACATCCTGACAGAAAAACATGGCAGAGTAACCCACATCTGCAGCCAGAAACCAGAAAATAAGGGGCCAGGCCAAAGTCCACAGTGCCCTTCAGGAGCATGCATCCAATGACCTAGGAGCCTCTGGTAAGGCTCTGCCTCCTAAAGGTTCACAGCTTCTCCCCAAAAGCATCACCTTGGGCTCCAAACCTATAATGCATGGATATTGGGGGGGCACTAAGCATGTTTATACCATAGCAAATGGTGTTAACGCAAAACAAGTGAAAGACTTAAATATAAAATCTGCAGCCATGAAATTCCTAGACAAAACAGGGGACAAGCTCTTTGACATTGGTTTTGGTACTGTTGTTATTTTTATATGACACCAAAATCACAGGCAATAAAGCAAATATAAACGAATGGTGCTGCAAACAAAATAGCTTCTGCAGAACAAAGTAAGAAATAAGACGAGCCATATGGAATGAAATAAAATATTTGTGAGCTGTATATCTGGTAAGAGTTACTATCCAAAACACATTGAAAACTCCCACAACTCAATAGCAATAAATAAATAAATAAAGACATTTCTCCAAAAAAGTTAAACAAATGGTCAATGATGAAAATGTGTTCAATAGCCTTTTTTTGGGGGGGGTCCAGTTGTGGGGCCTGAACTCTGGGCCTGGGCACTGTCCCTCAGCTCTTCAGCTCAAGGCTAGTGCTCTACCACTTGAGCCACAGCGCCACTTCCGGCTTTTTTCTTTTTGCTTATGTGGTGCTGAGGAATCGAACCCAGGGCTTCATGCATGCAAGGCAAGCACTCTACCACTGAGCTACCTTCCCAGCCCTCAATAGCCCTTAATTATCAGGGAATTGCAAATCAAATTGATCATGTATTACCTCACACCTATTTAGGGCGACTGTTATGGAAAAGAACAAGATATGCTCATGCTGGTGGGGACTGAAGAAAAGGAAACTCTTATTCACTTTTGGTGGGTTACAGGTACAGGCTCCTCAAAAGTTAATAAAACAGGAATGGAGGCACACACTTTTAATATCGGCTCTTAGAGATCAAGGCTAAATAAAACTAGGCTGCATAATGAGTTTACTGCTAAGTTGGGGTGTACAGCAGCTCTATCTCAAAAAAATAAAAAAATTAAGAAGACTCCAGCAATCATAAGCAAGCCTATCTCTCTGTTGACAAATGAATTGCTAAAATAAATGTAATATAAGATGATGCTAAGTGAAATAAACCCCAAGATATGGACACAAGAGGTTTTTCTTTGTTGTTTGTTGTTGTTTTTAATGTACTATGTGATTTTTTTGTTTCTTTTGTATGTTCTTACTCCTATGTTATATCCCTATTGTTACTGTATTTTATTTTGGTACCCTGCATCTTGTATATACATTTATCTAATTTGGGGAGGGGAAGGGGAATAACAAAATGCTGAAACAAGGACACAGGATGACCCATTGCACAATGATATGCACAAGACACTATGTTGGAAATTAACCTTACAACTTTGGTCGGGGGAAGTGGGAAGGAGGGGATGGTAAGGGATAGTAGGAGAAAAACAAAGGAGGGGGTAACAATGCTCTACACCTTACTGATGTACCTGTAACCTCTCTGTGCCGCATCTTTATAAGAAAATAAAAATTAAAGGGGCTGAGAAGTTGGCTAAAAAACAATAAAGCAAATGTGACATATGGACTGCTGCTGGAAGAAATGGTAGATTTTAGGGTTAAGCATCCTTTTAGTTAGAAGAAAGTTCTTAGGTGCAGTATACAGTATGGTGACTGAACTACATAATTGAAGTTTTCTAAAGGGTAGACCTTAAATGTTTATACCATACTCAGAGATACTACTGTGAGGTGTTGGGTATGCTCCATAGCTTGCCTGTTTTCACCTTCTCATGATATATACACATATCAAATTATCACACAGTACACCTTAAATATATCTAGTTTTGTTGGTCAATTATACCTCAATAGAGCTTGCAAATAAACAAGTCAGGTAGCTGGGCACTGGTGGCTCATACCTGTAATCCTAGCTACTCAGGAGGCTGAGATCTGAGGATTGCAGTTCAAAGCCAGCCCGGGCAGGAAAGTCTGTGGGTCTCTTATCTCCAATAAACCACCAGAAAACCAGAAGTGGCACTGTGGCTCAGGTGGTAGAGCCCCATGACCAACAAAAAAAATGGGGGGCCTGGTAACTCCTAAATCAGCACTTACCAGTACCTAAGCTAACACCAATTATGCTCACTGTACAGTCAAATGGTTCTGTCATCTATTAGATCAAGTCTACTTCTGGAAATCAGAAGATTACTGATAGATGTGATGGTGGATGGTCCTTTCCTGCTGAGTTGGAAATAGCCATATTTGACTCTTTTCCAAATACAGCAAGCGTATTTTTTAAGTCAACTCTTTCTCACACCATGTCCTTATCATTAATGCTTTTCTGTTCAGAGAATCATGGCATCATTTTCAGGTCCAGGCCAACAATAATGCAGGACCTCTTGTTCAAATGAATTGAGAATTCCAGTGTAGTTGCAGCAGAGTGTTATACTAACTGTGGAACCTGCTGCGGGTGCCCCCCCCACCAAGATTGCCAAAGTCCACAAAGCCCACCTGCCTGGGCAGAACTAGATGACACACTCACCTGGAAACTAAAGTAACTTTTTACTAAGGGGTTATTCACAGAAATTTATGCAGAGATAATATTGAAGCTTAGCTAGCAGCAATAACTTTTCTCTCTCTCTCCCTCCCTCCCTCCCTCCCCCTCTCTCTTGCCTAAAGAGACACTGGAATGTAAGGAATGACCAGGACCTGGTTGAATGTTAAAGCCATAGAATAAAATAGCCTCTACTCCCCAGCCAAGGAGTACAGGCTCATGTCTATAATCCTAATTGCTCAGGAGGCTGAGATCTGAGGATCACAGTTCAAAACCAGCTCAAGCAGGAAAGTCTGTAAGACTCTTAACTACAATGAATCACAGAAAAATCTGAAAGTGGCGCTGTGGCTCAAGTGGTAGAGTGTTTGCCTTGAGCAAAAGGAGCCCAGTGATATCACCCAGGCTCAGAGTTCAAGCCCCATCCCTGGGGGGTGGGGCAGGGGCAAGAGGAGAGCTATTCTACAAGCAACTATAGCTGTAGAGAAAGAAAGCTACTGCCAGGATTGTGGCAATGCACAAAAGGAGTTAGAAAAAAATACATAAATTGCTTTCTCCTTCTTTCTAACTCTGATGCCCAGGTAGTAACTATTATTGGCTGGATCCCACTAGGTACCAAAGGTCAACATAGCCTGGGCATCACAGTCCATGGAGAGCTTCCCAGGGATCTGAGACAAAGAAAAGTGAAGAATGAATCCTGGAGCAAGCATATTAACCCAATTTTCAACTGTTGGTCTAGTTTCGCATTTTCCCTTCTTCAGAAGAGTTCTCATCAACTTGGGAGTTTAAAAAATTATGATCACCTATGTCACAACTCTAGAGATTTTGATTTAATTGACCTGGGCATCAGGATGTTCAGTCTTTTCCTAGTGTTTCTAGTGGGCAGCCAAGGTTGGGCTTTAAGAAAGGATTTTATAACTTCCATTTTATTGAGGCTAAATAATTATTTGTTGTGGGTCTGGTGCAGTGTGGGAGGTTTGGCAGCATCCCTGGCCTCTAGCCACTAGATGCCAGTAGTAGCACTCAGTGATAGATTTACAGATAGCTCACAAATGGCCCCTGGATTGAGGAGACATTGTCTCACCCACACCTGTTGGGAAACCTTTGAATTGTAGTGCAGCAGGTGGGAGGAAGAAGGTAAATTTGTTTGAAATGCAAATTCTCAGCTCCTAACCCAGGTATACTGAATTAAAAAACCCAGGGTTAGTGGCCAAGGCTGAATTTTAACAAACCCTCTAGGTGATTCTGATGTGTGTTCCACTCTGACCCACTGCTTCAGAGATGACCTTTGCACCAGGCCCGTAGAACTTTTTCAACTGTATGAGCTCATACCCATCTGACTTTTCTTTGAACTTCATGACACTTTTTTCTGTGCTTCTCATGTTAGTTCAGCCATGGGCTCGTTGCTTACTCAGTAACTCTGTCATAAGTTAGGTGAAGTAGGCTTCTTCTTAACAAGTCATCTGCAGGCACTTTGAGAACAAGGATTGCCGAATGAATATCTAGCTGACCTTAACAATCTAGTCCTGTTTGGAGAAAAGTACAGAGGGCAGCCAAGGACTGGACTGAATGAAACCAACCTTAAAGTCCTTCTGGTACCCAGGTAAGCATTTAGAAGTAATGCCGCTCACTTTCATGTGCAAACGAGTCTTCTGGAGATGTTGCTAAAGTGCAGATTCTGACTTATTGATCTGGGATAAGGAAGGTTCCTAGGGGTGCTGGTGCTGCTGGTTTGCCCAGCACACCTTGAGTGGCAAGGGACAAACATGCTGTACAGGTACTTGGCACATTATGGTCAAGTCCCTAGAGTCAGAAACTACAGAAAAGCTGGTGGAAGCAGAGGTTAAAACTTCCCGAAAGTGGCAAAGGGAGCTTGTGAGGGACTGGAAAGGATTTCTTGTTAGGGAACTGCCCTCATTAGCTGGTTTTATTGACAGTGAGTGGCTACCAATATAGATTTAAGGTTCTTTGTACCTTCTGGCATCTTTCTATCATCCCCCATGCCCTTGTGACAAATGGTGACGGTCTATATTTCATTGTTTTTCTTTCAAATCTGTTCTGTGTTTTGCATTTGGTTAGTCATAATTAAATAGGTAAATGAGTGTGTGAAGTTTTCCATGACCTTCTGGATTCTGTGTCTCTGGATAAACCCAATGCATTTATTCCCTAGCAAAGCTGCGGACGTTTGGATAAACCTAACTGCCAGCCCAGTGGTTACACCTCCATTTCCCACATCCAGCTAAGGAGGGTAGACATGTTGTTCCCATGTCCCTTGTCATGCAGCCGTGGCCTGTGTAAAGTAAGAAGCTCCATCTGGAACTTCAAATTCCTAAGAGCCCCATGCCACTCCTGGGAGGAAAAAGACAGAGCCAGTATTCCCTGCCTCATAAAAATTTGGAAAACATCCATTGAAATATGACAAGCTATATAACCATCTCTCAATTTTTCTCAGAATTGAACTATTTTCTGTGTATTCCTTAGGTATTTCCTCACTCCTGGTTAAAAAAAAAAAAGCTCAACCTTCAGAAAGCTCATGTATTATTTACCTCACACATTGTTTTTCAGAAGTTAAGTACATTTCTACTGATTTTTGCCTCAGGGGAGATAAGGAAAATCTGATTTGCACGTTAATGCATTTGAGACTTTACTATATTAGGGCAAACTGGAATTGTATTTGGCTTAAATAAGTAATGCTTACTAAAAACGATTTTTCTCTTCTGCTTTTCCATGTTGGCAATTGTGTCAAAGTAATAAATAAGAAGAGTAAGCTTGCACTGGTAGAGGTAATTGAATAAGAACCATAGCAGCTTAGAGTTTATTACTAACAATGGTATGTGTTAGGCCCTTATGGCAAGTGTTGCTGGGAAAATATCATTTGAGTAGACTTTCTGAGAAGAAGACAACTTTCAGAGAGTTCAAGTTCATCCTGGGAAAGCTAAACTTGATCTTTTTTAATAGTTGGCAAAAAATACCCCGACAGAACATATTACTATTTCAGGCTTCTCATGAATGAGGTTATGTTACAAGAATGATGAGAGAGGTGTTTGCTTACAGCTTTATTGTTGGTCACAAGCTGTCCACTGCACCGGAGGATTACCCAGAAGTCCATTTCCACGGAGCCATATTGCCATAGGGAGAATTTACTGCAGGCTCCTGTCTCTAAACAGAAGTACAACTAAATCATTCCTTTTGATTTGTTTTCATAGTAGACGGAGGACTGTTTCTATACCTTTCTTGGGGGTCTCTCTTTGCCAGTATTAATAATCTTAATGTCCAGAAATTTCTTGTATTTTCACCTAAAGTTCTTTTATTCTCTTTCTCCCCTTTTTTTTTCCTCCCTTTTCTCTCTTCTCCCTTTTCAGTTCAGATCCATGTCTACTTATTTTGGCTTTCACAGAGATACAGAAAATTTGATCTGCACATTAGCACTTTGTACATTTGAAACACTACTATATTAGGACAATCTGAAATTTTATTTGAGTAGTATAAATAGTTCTAATACTATTTACTTCTCCTCAAATAACCTATTACTCAAGCTTTGAATCATCTTTATTATATCCTTTCTGACCTCTTTAACATTTTCACATTCTTTTAAGTTGTGCTTCTAGAATCCAAGTGTCATTGTTTATTAAGAGCTTATGCAATGCCCAGGAGAAGAAGAGGATTTCTACTTGGAAGGGTCTCAAATGTTGCCTTTTTGCTTAGATAGCTCAGAAGCCACCTTTTTTTTCTTTCCATTAGTAATTCTTTCTTGAAATAATCATTGTTTAAAATAGAGCCCCAACTTCTAGTGTAAAATAGAAGATGGAGCTATGACATCTACCTCCTCTTTACTCCCAAGATCCCTTTGAAATGACAGCAAAGATTTTTTAATGAAAGCAGAACAATGCTGGGAAACATATGTTGGTCAAAAATGTTGGAGAATTCCTAGAATACAGAAAACATATGTGATCAGATATAGACAGAGACCGAGCAGAGGAAACCATAGCCTGAGATACCAGAGGTAAGAAGGAATTATTCTCAGACAGCCAAACCCTGTCTCCAAAGCCAGTCAATGCAGAGTAGCATTGGACAGTTGCCAGGTCAGTCCTTTAGCATCAATTCTTTTTCAGTTCTAAGGATTGAACTAAGGACCTCTTGATTATAAGGCAGGCAGTCTACCACTTGAACCATGCCCCTAGTCCATGGTTGAGCCTTTAAAAGAGCATCCCTACTCATTTCAACCATGACTGAAAGGTAGTGGAAATTTTTGTCCTTTGGTAAAAGCCAAAAAAAAAAAAAGATTACACTAAGTAACGAGTGACTTGTGCCCAAAACTTTACAGTGAAGGTTCTGAAAAGCTGAGAAAGTACCAAAACGGAGGCTGGGTATCTCCAAACAACAGGTGTGAGAGACTCTGCTCCCATGCTGTCACCATCCTACCCTGGGAGGGACCACAACAAAAATATTGTCATTTGCTATGGCTCAGAGAGTTTGGGGAGTCACAAACCAAAATCCTCTGGTGTCATGACATAGATGTCTGCTCACTGCTTCTTGGTCAGTGTAAGTCACATGACCTTAATTAAACTTGTAGTGGGGGGGGAGAATGTTAACATAGCTCAGAAGGGAAACGCATCAAGAATATACTTGGTGTGTATGCCCATGACTGGTCTACTGTCTACAGAGGTGCAGACTGACAGAGTTCTCCACCAGCACTGTGAGCTCGTATTATTCAAGCAAAGAATTTGAGGAAGTGTCTGTGATATGAAAAAGCTATAAAACTACATCAGCAAAAGTCTTGCTTTTTCTCAGGATCACAGAACAGTAGAAGACATATAAAAATGAATGTAAACAATTGGGAGAAGATGAGAATGAAGACTTAGGAGGAAAAAGATAAAAAATAATAGCTACAAAAATTATGAGGGTATAGAGTTATGTGTATAAAAAGGTGTGCATTCAAAACTATACATACATCTTTATAATTATTGTATGTTTCATATATTGATTTTGAATGTTGCAATCACTGTGTACAAAGACAAATGTGTTATTATGAATATAGAATTAGGATAGTGAAAAATTGAAGAGAAAGAGGCAAGGGTAAAATCAGCAACAAACATGGAAAGTATGATAAAACCTCACAGGGTAATTCTTGGCAAGTTACAGGGAATTTATTATCTCCTTGGAACCCCACAGTGGGAACTCCTCCTCCCCCCAAATAAATGGAGGCTCTGAGGCTGACTTGTTCTTCTTTTTTTTTTTTTACATTTCTTATCAAGCATTGTTGCCTCCTCTTTGTTTCCCCTTCCCATCCCTTCCCATACAACCAATGTTGGTTTTTCGACATAACGACTTGTACATCTCATTGTTGCAATGGGTCCACCTGTATCCCTAGTTAAATGATTTGTTTTTTCCCTTCCCCTCCACAAATTATACCAACATCAAATACAGTGAAAGCAGGGGTTATACTGTGGGGGAGGGACATACAAAGCAACAAAGAAATCATCTTATAAATATGTTAGAAACAATTGCATGAAAGGAAAAAAAATTTTGAATACTTATCTTGGGGTTCATTCCCCTAACATCAACTTATCTGACCTTTTCTGCTGACTCAGACATATACTAATTATTGCAAATAAGGGAAACCATGGGGCCTATGTTTCTTTGGGCCTGGCTTAATTCACTTAATATAATTTTTTCCAAATTTTTCCATTTCCTAACAAATGGGGCAATGGAATTCTATGCCTCCATCAGAAAGAATGAGGATGACTTCTATGAAGGTATAATTTATCAACTAAAAATAATATGCAAGACATAAATTCTATCCGTGTTCTTCCCACCTGACTATGAAGTAACCTAATCCATGTCATTAAATAAAAAGGTAATGACTTTCTTAACCTTTTTAGAGTTAAGTATCGTTTTTGAAAATATAATGGAAGTTACGCATGCTTCCTTAACGTAAGAAAAGCAAATGGTGTGCATCATTAAGTAAACCACTTCAAGAGGTTTACCAAGTCCTGAGGAATCCCCAGCGGAGCCCTAGTGCCAGGTGAACAGCCTGTTTTAAAATGTTTTAGGGTCTCATGATCCTGCAGCCCAAGTGCCACAGTGGACACATGGATGGGACAAAGCAGTCCAGGTTTTGTGTTTGGATAAAGGTCAATAGTTCTGTTTCTGCCTCTAAAATTATAGGGTCTTTCTGGGACCTCACAGTGTGAGGGAGGGAATACAAAGGACCTAGGTCCTTTCAGGATGTGGGACGCAGACCTGTGCGGAAGGGATAGCTCTATACAGTGCAGAGCCGTCCTCTCAGTCAGACACCAGTAAGCAATGCACTCCTGACTTCTGTGGCTCATGTGCCATGTGTTTCCCAGCACCTTCACATTGGAACCACTGGGCCTGACCCAGCACAGCAGCTCCTCTTTGGAGGTGAGGTGACTATTTCCAGAGAAGTTAAATAACATGTACAGGACTTTGAATCCCCTGCTATAACAAAGCAAAGGAAGACCATCCTGGCTCCCTCATACACATTCTCTCTCTCTCATCTGAGTGTTAGTTATATAGGGGCGGAGTGGGGATTTCATTGTCACATTTCTGCATATGTTTACAATATATTCCCATCAGTCTCACCCACTGTACCCCTTTCCCTTCCCAAAACAATTTCATCCGGTTTCATAGATGCAAATGACATATTTTGACCATATCCATCCTCATTCCTTCTCCTCGTTAGTCCAGCCCCCTCTGGCTAGACACTACCCCCAATCCCCTGCATGCCCAGCACAGCCCGCTTATCTTTTCTTACTTCCCAACTCTCTAATGAAAAGTAGCTTTCATCAAAGCTCTTTATGCTGTTTTAAGATGTATTTGTATTTCAAAATTATTCACCCTCTGTCTTTTTCCTTGGGAGGGGGACTATATCTTGATGATCTTTGGGACCCCCCACATCCTAATTATCATGTTGTTCCAGTCCTCACTAGACCCCTGGAGATGCACAGAGAAGAGGCTGTCACATTTTTATACTATTCAAGATCCAGGTGTGTTTGTATTTCTTTGATACTGTTCTATGAAATCATCTCTATTTCATTTACCTAAGCTAGAGCTTAACACCAAGAATTCAATATGCAAGCATTCGTTTTCTAGAAACAACAAAATAACCTCATTTTGATGGTGTGTTTTGTGGCCTAAAAGTACATTTTTTTATTATGATCTTTCTTTGAATACTTAGGTTCTTGGGGAATGACATCACTTAGAACACAAACTGGGGAAACACTCTGTACAAGTTTTTTTGTTGTTTTTTTTAATGTGGTTAAGCTTTGGGAAAAACCAGATTCTTCCAATCAATGGTAGTGTTGGCCCCAAATGGCTAAGCCAAACCCTCTCCTCTCTTCTGGCCTCTTTATAGAAGCAGGGAAGGAAATAACTTTCATTCAGAAAATGAAACAACAAGAATGATGTGAATTTGCTTGAAATAATAACCAGGAAAGAAAACCATTTCTTAAAGGCAAAAATCACAGGGAAAATCAATTTGTATGTCACTAAAAGAAAGCTTATTCTGTGGCTCATATTTAAGTCTTTCTAATTTGTTCCTAGCTGGATGGATCACAGGATGTGGAATTTACAGGTTTCTAAGCCAGATGGTCTTTTGTATCTTCAAGGACCTCCTTAAAGAATAAAGGCCATGTTGGCCTCACCGCCTTCCCAGAGAAGACACTGGCTCTGGTCTCTGCCAAAATCAGGAGGCATTTATTTCCTACTTACCTAGTTTAGAGCTTGTGCTTTGTAAATTGAGGAAGTACAAAAATTAAAAATAAATATATAAATAAAACACCACATAATGTCCCAACCTATTGTGTATTGTTACTAAGAAGAGAGAAATCAAATCCAGGAAACAAAAACATTGCAGTACATTGTAATAATAATTAAGGCATTAAGAGGTGGCATAAGTTTTGTGATTGCCATACCTTAATTTACACACTTACTCCTCACAAAATGCACTTTCTATCATGGAGAAACATTCATTTACCCACTTAGTCCCTATAAAACCTCCTCACATATGGAGAGACTGAGGCACAAAATAGTTCTTAGTTAAGGCCCCAAAGCTTGTAAGGGGTATAATGAGGAATCCAACACATACTGCTGATCCAGAGCAGGACTCAGGTATAACATCTCTGGACTCTTTAAAGAAAGGCACTTGAAGACTGAAGAGGAGTTCACCAGGGATTTCAGGAGTGAGTTATGAGACAGAGTCCCTGCCTTAGGAGCCTAGTTCATTCTCCATTCACTGAGCTTCAATAATGTGTGAGGCACTAAACTCCATTCTAGGACTATACTCCTGAAGAGGACAAACTCTCCCCCCCATCCTCCTCTTCTCCTTCCTTCTCCCCCTTTTCCTCCCTCTTACCCTAGTAGGGAATGAGAGTCATTAGATTTGATTTGAAAACCTATTGAATTTGGATAAACTGTTTGAGGGTGGCATAAACTCTTAAACTTTTAAAACTAAATTAGAATTGGGAAATCTGTCAAATTTGGGGTTTCTGTTCTACACCTCAGCAAAAACAACAACAAACAAACAAGCAACAACCACCCAGAGCCCTTATATTTTTCCCCTCTGGCAAAACACTTTTATTTTCCATAAATGCTTTAATCAGTTTGGAGCATTGGTTTAGACGGTTAGTTTAGAGTGTACTTGAGAGCTTTAAGCATCAAACAGACTTTTAAAGTGGCTTTTCCTGTTAACACAATGTTTCTTGTAACTAGTCTGTTGTGCCAAAACTCATCGTATAAAAGTTATGCTGCCATGAACCTGAGCAGGGGGAGTTGTCCTCTGGCCATAATGCGGTGGCCATTTGGATGGCACCACTTTTGTTTCCCAGCATTCAGTTCACATTCCTGGTGTCTTTGTGTGCAGCTTCCAGCTAATCACTTTGCTATCTTGTCAATTGGTCTGCATTATTTGTGATAATGCTTACCCTTTATTACAATTACCACAAGTCATGGGAAGGTTCAATGGTTTCATTAGTTGACTGAGAACAACAAAGTCTAAAGTTTCATTGAAATCAGATGTAATGTTTGTGTTCCAAGGTCAGCTGGAAACTAATAGGAATAATTCAAGCCATAATATTCCAACTGAGGCTGAGCCATGCTAATCATCCCACAGATCACACTGGAGTGATGGGGGAGGGAGGGAGGGTAGATCACATCCTATTTCTTCCTCATTAAGTACACTAAAGACCAACTCTATTTGAGGAAGAAGTTCATCTTTAGCAGGGTGGTCACAGGCCATGCCTTGGGAAGTCTAGGCAGCCAGCAGCCACAAGCATGTGGGTGTGAGAAGACGGGAGGGCTGGTTCTTCCCATCCCCTCTTCTTCTCCGTTTCAGTTCTCTTTTTCCTCTCTTACAGCCCAGCAAGTACAGAGTCAGGAATGCTTGAGAATGTCTGGAACCTCTTGGAAAGTTTTCTGACCCACTATCCCTGAGATTATAATTGTCAGAAAGCTCTTTGAGGAAGAAATGCTTTCCTCTTTTGGTAAAACAGCCATTGAAAACCCTCTCATTATCATGCTGCCCTTTCTAGGCCTATTTAATACATTATTATTATTATTTTATTTGCTGATACTGGGACTTGAACTCAGAGCCTGGTAAACCTTGCTTGACTTCCATGCTCATGGCTGCCCCTCTACCACTTGAGCCACGCCTCCAGCCCAGACTTTTTTCTCATTAATTAGAAAAGAAGTCTTTTGGACTTTTCTGCACAGGTTGGCTTCAACTACAATCCTCTAGGTCTCAGCATCTTGAATAACTAGAAAATAGGCACATGCCAGCTTTTTATAGTATTTATTAAAAGTAATTATTTTGATTATTTTAATTGTTCTTTCTAATAATTTAAATTATTTATAGTAATTAATAAACATAATAATTTTTAATAATTACTATAAGCTAATAAAAAGGACTCACATTTCTAACCATGAGGAAAAATGCTTTCCTTCATTCAGTGTTCTATCTGGTAGTCCCCTGGTGCTTCTAAAGTGCATACTTAAATGGAGAAGGTTTGTCTAAGGCAAAATTCATACAGAATAAATACAGTCGTCCACTACTTAGTCTTGGCATTTTAAGCAGAGATAAATGAGAATATAAATGTTTAGACTGCTGAGATTCTGGATCTTAGCTCCACGAGGTAAATGTAAGCTGATAGGACTAAACTTCCTGGGACATGGATTACTGTGCTACACTCCAGCCATTCTCTCAGTTGGCCTTGAAAGAGGACAGGTGAGATTGACCAGATCAAAGTTAGTACCTATTTTTGCTGTGGAGACAACATGATGAACCCACCAGACCTCTAATTAACAACAGTTTGGGGGAAGTTTCAGGAGAAGGACATGTTTGTTTTCACACAGAGGGTGCCAGACCAAGGATCAAAGAAATGCCATATTGACCATAAGAAACATGGGTGCTGTTGTGTGATGGTTTATTAGCACTGCTTTTGAACCCAATCAGAGGACTTCAGTAGCATCTCTGCACTGATCCCATCATTAGAGATGGCCCCCGCATAGCCACCAGTCTGCTTCTTGGTTCTAGGGCAGGCCATAGGAAAATTCTGAGTGGAGTGTTACTAGGATCCAAGAGACTTACATTCCCTTTATACAAAAAGGGAATGAAAATGGCAAGATCAAAGTCTGATGACTTCAGGGGTTTTCTAATACCCTCTGATATTTAATCCCTGTAATCACTTACATGTTGTAAGTGCTTTCATTTAGCAGGCTGAAACACATGAAATTGCTGACAGTAGCTTACTTTGCCTTGATGCTAGGTATTTAATCTTGTGCAATCTAATACAATGTCTCATTCGGTCACCCCAAGATGCCTTGTGCACACAAAATGTATTTATCATGATGAGTCTGGGCCCTAGAGGTTGTAAGCCTGAACCTGGTTGCTGTCTTCACCCTGCACTGCTGTCTCCCACCCCTTGGAGCGTGAGGAGGCAGAGACCCAAGCCCAGGTTGTGGGTTATTTTTCGCCTTGAGTAACAGCATCATTGTGGTCTTGAGTAACCTTCCCTGGCCCCAGGAGCTGCTTTCCAGGCCACCTCTCTTCTGATGTCCATGGTATCAAATAGAAAAAATGCAACACATTCCCTATTGCCTATTATTCTTGCACATTGGTACTTCTCATTCTGGGCTTGATCTATCGAGGTATGAGTAACAATTTACCATTGCCTATTATTTCTTGATCACTCCCCAAATAGTAAAAAATCTAACCTGCAAGTTACTTTCAAAGGGAATGAAAGTTTCATGAATTCTAGATTTAACACTAACTGAATTTGGCATGGCATTACTTTTTGCAGATGGTTAATTAAACACTTATTAATCTCAGCTTTGCTCCTTTTTGCATTTTGGAATAAATTTTTGAGTTATTTTTCCAACTTTAAAACAGTTTGGGGGTTGTTAGGAACCTCATAAGTTCCTAGGAGTCATGTCAAAAACAGCCTGGCACCGTCCACTGGCCCAATTAGCATGACTATCCATTTGGTACACGTTTTGTGCTCACTAGACAAGGATGGAGATACCTTCCTTTTCAGACCTAACTCAGATGCTTTGATAAATATTCCCTGAGCAGCCTCCTGGCACAATGAGCAAGTTCATTACCATGGAGTCTGCAGATGCTTTCCCAGTTTAAGCCACAAAACCTTAAGAAAGCTTAAGTGTTATGCTTCAAGGAATATTGAGATATCTTAAGGTTAACCAGAGAGCATGTTTTCTTTCACCTGTTTTGTTTTGGTTTATTCTCCAGAAATAATTACTATTATATGTAGAATCAAGAGCAATCTTTCATGACCAGGAGCATCAGGGCTTCGTATCTACCTTCACTGAATGAGCTGGGAAGATGTATCTATTTGAGATGACATTTTTTTATGGACATTGATTTCTTTTATAAAAGCAAAATTCTTCCTTTCAACTATTTATTATAGCTTTGGCTCTTTTATGACAAAAGTGAGTGCAGCCAATAATTGATATCTTAATGGCTTAGATGGACCATTTAATCCATGTAATAGTTTACAAGTTGTCCATTACACAAAATACTGGGAGAAAATCTTTTCACTTCATGAGTACCACTTTATTCTTCGCCTTACATTATGGGATTTCTCCCTTCTAGATATCAGTACTTCTAACTTCTTAGTCACAGAAATATTTTTCTTTTCATGCATTTATTATGATGATAATAGAGTTTTGCACTATTCTAAGTTCCACCTTTCATTTACAAAAGAAGTCACATAACTCTGACCTAATTTTTAAAAATTAAGGGTAATACTTTCCTTGTTGTGATTTTCTCTGACTCATCCAGGTTCACACATTTATTCATTTAGGAAATGTTTCTTGAATATCTATGCTGTTTTAGATAGTAGCAATGTACAGAATTAGAAGGAAATATCCTCACTTAGAATGTGATGTTTGTTATTATTATCTCAACTCATACAATACTCATACTGGATATTTTTGTTTCTGGAAATTTAACTTAATTATGTTATGTATGTGAAGACAGAGCCAACATTGAATACTATACGTAAACATTTCATTAATTTCATTATCAATAATGGATTAAGCAGTGATTATTTGTGAATACTTCACTGGTCACTGGAGTTATTGTAGTGAATCAGAAGCAGCCCTCTTCTCAAAGTGTTTCTTCACATTCTTCCCAACCTCCTTTCCCACGAAGGCCCCATAGCTTCAGCATCATGCCCTAGTATAATAGAGCTTTCCTTGTCTCACAAGAAAACCTGATGGCGGTCTTTTAACACTTTAGCCTACCTATCATTCTAAATGGGAATGTTACTTCATTCCAATTTCCTGTGGCCTGTGTAAAAAAGTCTGCAAGAGTCTTATCAATGCCGTTTAACTCAGTTCAGAAAACCTGCCTCCATTTTTCTACCACGGGAGACTTTCTCTCTGTCTCTCTGTCTCTGTCTCTTTCTCTGTCTCTGTCTCTCTCTCTCTCTTTTGGCAACACTGGGGTTTGAAGTCAAGACCTTACATTTTCTAGAAAGGGCTCTACCACTTAAGAGTCATACTCTCATCAGTTTTTCTTAATTCATGAATTCTGAATCTTAGAACTAAAAGGTTATTTGTGACTTTAAAGATCTGAGAGCTACCCTTAATACTGACCTCCTCATCGTGTAACTTTTTGACTCAACTTTGTCTCAATGGCCACATCAGACTCTGCCTAAGTTTACTTGGTTAGAATCTTATCATTAGTGTTATAATATTTTATTTTTATCATACAGCTATAGGCCAATCTTAACTTAGGTGGAAATACCATTCCTAAAATGAGCAAAACCTTCACTAAAAATTGTTTGCAAGTAGCCCCCTGGCAGGCACCCTAACCAGCATCCATTCTTGCCAGTGAAGTTTGTTCAACTGCTCACTGCCTCTTCCCATAGTTTAACAAACTGGGAAAGACTTTGATTGACACCTCTGATTATAAACAAGGAACTTTAGGTGGGTTATGAGAAAGTGGAATTTGTGGAAAAGATAATGGCATTGTTAAGCGAATGGGTTATGTTGAGAAAAGTTCGGGATCCAGGCCAACTCTAAGAGTCTTTGTGGCAAAAACTGATGGACAGTATTGGGAAGCCCTGCCCCTGTCCTTTCTATACTGAGCTCTGGATTTAGTCTCAGAAAAATGTGAATGCGTACTGTGGCCAGACACTCAGCCACTGTCTAGGGGAGAAGAGCGCTCTGACAGGTCCCTGGAGATTGCTGTGATTCCTCATAGACAAAGATGATCCCTCATAGGCAAAGATGATCTCTCATAGGCAAAGATGATCTCTCATAGGGAAACTGGAGTCTTGTGACCAAAAAGAATTGAGAGGGTATGTGTGTGTGTGTGTGTGTGTGTGTGTGTGTGTGTGTGTGTGTGTGTGTGTGTGTGTGTGTGTGTGTGTGATGATCAGAATAAAACAGTTGTCTATTACCATATTTTCCTTTTTCATACTATGGAAATCTTGTCTTCCTCTTTTCAGGATGTTGGTTACAAGAGGTTTTTTTTTTTTTTAAAGAACCTCTTAGGAATTTAAGAATGGTGAGAAACACACAGAGTAGGAGAAACCACACTCAGCTTCAACTTTTCTCCATTTCAGATTTCCTTTGACTTTCTCTGATCCCATTTTCTAAGTGTCAATCACATTTACTTCAAAATGTAAAAAATAGAAGACCACTAGGAAGAGAAGGATTCCTTAAAGAACATCTCTTTCTTTCTTTCTTTCTTTCTTTCTTTCTTTCTTTCTTCCTTTCTTTCTTTCTTTCTCTCTTCCTTCCTTTCTTTCTCTCTTTCTTTCTTTCTCTCTTCCTTCCTTCCTTCCTTTCTTTCTTTCCTTCTTTCTTTCTTTCTCTTTCTTTCTTCCTTCCTTTCTTTCTTTCTTTCCTTCTTTCTTTCTTTCTTTCTCTTTCTTTCTTTCTTCCTTTCTTCCTTTCTTTCTCTTTTCCTTCCTTCCTTCCTTCCTTCCTTCCTTCCTTCCTTCCTTTCTTTCTTTCTTTCTTTCTTTCTTTCTTTCTTTCTTTCTTTCTTTCTTTCTTCCTTTCTTCCTTTCTTTCTCTTTTCCTTCCTTCCTTCCTTCCTTCCTTCCTTCCTTCCTTCCTTTCTTTCTTTCTTTCTTTCTTTCTTTCTTTCTTTCTTTCTTTCTTTCTTTCTTTCTTTCTTTCTTTCTTTCTTTCTCTTGTTTGGAAACTTGACTTAGAATAATTTCTTCCATTTGCTCTATGCTAAGTAACAGAGAGCTCAGTGTATCCCAGCGATGGATTAGACAGATGCAGCACTTCACTATTAACATTTGGGAGGTTCGTTCCCACCAGAGACATTTGTGAGCAGCTTCCATGAGATGCTATGCAAAATCCGTTTAATACTTTCCTCATTTGTCACTGTGCCGTGAAGCTGGTAAAATATAGAGGAAATAGAAAATTGGGCACATCTGTGAATTTGGTTGTGTCCTGATTATAGCAATGCAATTCCACAGATGTGCATGTTTTTACAGGAGAACAGGTTTCTATTTGACTCCAAACTCCATCAATGCTCAGCTGATGTTTTATAGCTCCCTGTGGGTTAAGTGTGCCCTCCCTCGATAGAGCCAAACAGTAGCTTAGCTATAAGATTCATTGGCACCACTTAAATTATGGCAAATGAGGACTTGGGGCATACATATGTCAACTCCACCTACATATTTCTCCTATAATAATGTTTAACACATTCATTCTGCCTCTCAGCAGAGAGCCCTAAACACTTAGTAAACATTTATTCGGGCTTACATGAAAAAGAGTTTAGTAACTTTCATAACTCTTACGTTACAAAAGAAGGGAGAGAGAGAAAGAGAGAAAGTGCAAATTTGCTAGCCCATGGAGAAATACGCAATTGCATTAAGAATAATCTTTTCCTTCTCACAATTGAAAATACTTGAAGCTGCACTAACATGATGGTGACACTCTACTATATTCTAAATCAGAGGGTCTCACATTAGGGGGTGCATGATGGTTGCCAAGAAATAGACACATACCACCTGTCCCTGTCCCTTGAGATTCAGATTCTGAAAGTCTGCAGTGGGGCTTAGATACCTGAATTTGAAGAAATATCCCCTCTCCCATGGGGATTCCAGAGACCACTTGTTGAGGAATACAGTTTTAGATGAGATCATCAAGTGGATATCATAGAGGAACCAAAAGCATATCTCTCAAGCAAAACTTCAAATTTTATTTTCTCTCTGTCTTTTCTAATGATCCCATACCTAGCACGATTATTCTCTTTCTATTTCTTTCTTTGAAACAGGGTCTTGCTCTGCAGCTCAGGCTAGCCTGAAGCTCACAGTGCACCTGCCTCAGCCCCCACCCCCACCCCGAGTGCTGGGATTACAGTCATCTACTACCATGCCTTAGATGGTTGGGGAAAAAAAAGTTTCTTGAAAACAGATGTTATCATCACCATTGTCTATGAGTCCCCTGATGGATTACTAATTTCAAAAGAAAGAAAAATGGCATAAAAGTGTAAGTTTGGATCTAATTTTAGACTCAAAAGAACATGGTCAACCATGGCGGCTCATGCCTGTAATTCTAGCCACTCAGGAGACCGAGATCTGAGGATAATGGTTTGAAGCCAGCCCGGACTGGAAAGTCTGTGAGACTCTTATCTCCAATAAACTATTTGGAAAAAGCCAGAAGTGGTGCTGTGGCTCAAGTGGTAGAGTATTAGCCTTGAGTACAAAGAGGCTCAGAGACAGTGCTCAGGCAAGCCTGAGTATTGGAGAGAGAGAGAGACAGATAGACAGACAGACAGACAAAGACAGAGACAGAGAGACAGAGAGACATAGACAGAGACAGAGAGAGACAGAGAGACAGAGAGAGACAGAGACAGAGAGAGATAAAGAGACAGAGAGACAGAAAGAAAAACATGATCCTCCTAGGCTCAGGGTCTCAATTTGTCCATCTAGGATTTGGAGAATCTACCAGTCACTCAGAAGCAGCAGAAAGTATTTTCAGGGTCAATCCAGAACTCCAGGGATTTCTAATATCTATCAAATTATTTCTCTTGCCGGGTGCTGGTGGCTCACACCTGTAATCCTAGGTACTTGGGAGGCTGAAATCTGAGGTTCCCAGTTCAAAGCCCGGGTAGAAAAGTCTGTGAGACTCTTATCTCCAATTAACCACCAGAAAACTGGAAGTGGTGCTATGGCTCAAAGTGGTAGAGCACTAGAGCTCGGGGACAGCACCCAGGCCCAGAGTTCAAGCCCCATGACAAAAAAAAAATGGTTTCTCTTGTGGCAGTTGAGCCTCCTAAAACATACATTGCATGCCACTCTTGTCTCTTTTAAGGAACTTTTGACCCTCATAAAACTCCATACTGCCTTTCATCCTCTTAGTAATCTTAGGAGGCCAGTAATATTTATACCCACTTTAGAGATGAAGAATTGGAGAAAAATTAAATTCCTAGCCACACAGACACCTCAAAGGGCACTATGGAATTAAGCTTTGATTTGGAAATGTTTTGTCTGTCTGTGAGTCCCTGCACTAACCATCACATTGGTACAATACAGAGGGAAAGTTATTCAACTCAAAATAATCTTTAGGTGAAAAAGTGAAGATATGAAAGATGAATGCCGACAGCTTATAGGCAGAGTAGTAGGGAATCTCATTTCCTCGTTCAGGCTACAGGATGGGACAGCAGCCTCTTATATACCATGTATTATTCCCCATGTAATTATACTGAGCAAAATACCTTTCAAGTAATTGTACACATAATCAAATATTGCACACATCTCAAAGTTTAGAGGTTCCTGCCAACCACCTCCTACCCTGGACCAAATGGAATCCTATATATACGAAACCATAGCTCTAATTATCCCCCTGATTTCTTTGGATTTCCTTTAATAATGTTTGATTGTAATTTAAAGTCAGCGTATATGTTGGAAGGGGGATGAAGAACCCAAAATTACGCTCTTTTGTCTTTTAGAAAAGTGACAGTTACAAGAACCTTCAATATAATCAATTCACTTTTCTCCCCCACGGAACGAGCATTTTATCAACCACAAATATGCTTTTCCACATAAGACAGCAACTACAGCGCTGTGGTGAATGCAGCAGGACTGAAGTCAATGCCAAAGACGCATCAAAGCTTTCAGAGCTACTATTGATGTGCTCAGCTCATAGCTCAAAGAAAGAGAGAGCAAAGAGAATGAAGCCAATGGAAGGAATGGCTTCAGGCTATGCTTTCAAAATAGGTTTAATAGAAAGGCAAAACCAGCAGTAAGATATTCATATATAAAACAGATATCTGCCACTTAGCAAGCTGAGTAGAATGAGCTTTTCAGGCCCTCTTGATGTTCAGGCACTATTGATCCTAGGAACAATAGGCCTGAAAAAGAGAATAGAGGCTAGCAGCTGATTCTGACCTTACAGTGTCTGCATGGGAAGTCTGGAGACCTTACCAATAAGGCATGAGGATCTATTCTCTCTTTTTTTCAATCCTGTTATTAGGATTGGTAAATGCCAGAACACTGAGAGGTTCTGGAATCTTGTTCTCGCTTTTGAGCTAGACTGACTGGCAGTCATCCAGAGACACATCCTGGACTCTCTACCACTTGTTGGTCTGGTGTGTCACTGTCTGGTTTGGAAGGCAATGGTGACTGGAGAATGATTTGAGAGCTCCTGGTCTCTCCCTCATCTACTGGCTTCACCAGTCTGCGTTTGCTCTGTCCTCCCTTTCTGCTAACTCAGAGTTGTCTTCAGGACATCAAGACAGAGAAGACTCTATAAACTGATTTGTTGAGTGGTAACTCCTTTGTACAACTACTTAAAAATGATTTTAAAAATTTTAAGGAAGATGAAGACTTCACAGAGAACTTCTAGACAGAGATTGATGGAGAGAAAAGGGCTTGCTTTCTACAGGGAGATACTGAAAGAGGAATCAAAGAATAACCTCAGTCCCTATACATCTCTGACAGTATTCTTCCTAAAATACTTGGGACTGGATGTTATGTGCACTACTAAGTATTTACTAGCAAGAATTGTAGCATCTGAAGGTCAGATGGTTGGGATGTCAGCAGTTAATTTATGCATAGATCTTTCAAACCCTAAATTCTTCTTTCTGGAAATAAAGCAAATATCCTCCAAAAGGTGGGTTATCTGTAGAGCCTCTGCCCCCTGAGACTTTAAGTCCCAGGGCTAAAAACCAACACACATTGAATGGAGAGACCCAATGAGCCACACACTTCCACAATGTTTTACAGAAATTTCCCTGTCTTCATTCTGCTGTCTGTTCCAACAAAATTCCTGTGACAGACTTCTCTTCTGAAATAACCTTTTTGCTCTAAGGAGTGGTGTAGATGGGACCATAGGTAAATTTTCTCAAACTTCTCTACACATCCAGGTAGATAGTATACAAGATTGTATTGGCTGAGAGCAGAAAGAGCTGATTTTATAGAAGAAATTATTTTTACAGTATCCCATTTTAAAAATATAGATTTTGTTGTATTTATATGGAAAATGCACTTTTAAGACTGAGTTATATAATTACAAGAATTGGTAGTGGGCTGGGAAGGTAGTTCAGTGGTAGAGCACTTGCCTTGCATGCCTGAGGCCCTGAGTTCAAATCCTCAGTACCACATAAGCAAAAAGAAAAAAGCCGGAAGTGGCGCTGTGGTTCAAGTGGTAGAGCGCTAGCCTTGAGCTGAAAAGCTGAGGGACAATGCCCAGGCCCAGAGTTCAGGCCCCATGACTGGACCCAAAAAAAAAAAAAAAGAATTGGTAATGATGGATTAAATTCATATAACTTGAATAGTTTCTCACAACTTTGAAACCATTTTCTTAATTTGTCAAGAACATCTCCAGTACATACATGCATGAAAATAGCAACTTTCTAATAGATACCCTTTCATAAGGAGAAATAATATCTTTTTAAAAATCTGTGAAATGGTTTTGGTGACATTCTAGCCCATTGCTTTGGAGGATGGGATAAAATATATTGAACATCACATTGCCCAAAGAAAGAGTAGTTAGGTCAAGATAGGAATTGGCAAGAAGCATTTTGTATTGTTGTATAAATAATACATACATAATTAGAAATTGTAACAGAAAGGAAAACTAGAGTATGGAAGTAAAAAGTAAATAGAGTTCTGTCTAATCGGCTTGAAAATTATCCTCATTGCCAAAAAAAGAATCTTCAAACTTGAAATATAAAGATTATTACTTTTATACTTTAGTGTACATTTTTATACAGCACACAGCCACTTTGAACTTCTTAGTATTCACCATCTGTAGAACTCAATTTCCGTTTTGTAAAAATATTGCTGACATCTGTTTAAACCCTAATATCTCCACAACCATGTAGAATGTTAACTCAAGCTTGGTGTCATGTTAAATTGCTTGAGCTTTAAAATAATATTAAACTTATGGTTTTGTTTCACCACTGCCATGATACTAGCATTTAACCCTCCAAACTGGTCACCATGAAAAAATCATCATCCCCTGCCCCCAAGTGAAGGCAAATATAGACCTTCCATTTTGCATCATGCTCAGAGATATTTTTTTTCTAAAGACTAACATATTTATAGGATGATTTCTTTGTTGCTTTGTATGTCCCTCCCCCACAGTACAATCCCTGTTTTCACTGTATTTGATGTTGGTATAATTTGGGGAGGGGAAGGGCAAAAAACAAATTGTTTAAACAGAGATGCAGGTTGACCCATTGTAACAATGAGATGTTCAGAATGTTATGTCGAAAAACAAACTTTACAACTTTGGCGAGGGGGGGGGGCGGATGGGAGGGCAGAGGTGGTAAGGGGAAACAAAGGAGGAGGCAACAATTCTTAATAAGAAATGTACTCATTACCTTGCTCTTGTAATTTTGACCCCTCTGTACGGTATTTTTACAATAAAAAACATATTAATAATAAAAAAGAAAAAAAGACAACTAAATGTGTGGAATCTTAGAATAAGATAATGGTATGTTGGAGAGTCAATCCCTGGATTGTATCACCAGACAAGTCTGACTTGTCATTAAAGAGACCTCCTAGTTACTATGGCAGCTGATTCTGTGTGCCCAGGATAACTGAAGTCAAGCATGAAGTAATAACGTGGGTTTACAAAGTGCTGGAAAATCTAAAACCCTTCCTTAATCATGATCTCATTAGAGATCTATTGCACGCTGTCAGGATTACTGCCTGGTATAAGTCCACAATGAGTCCTTCTTGGAGCTGGAAGGAAGCTACCCCACACCAGTCTATGCCCCAGTGGCAGCCAATATCCAATCAACAACTTGGTTAATAACAGGGCACGAAGGTATTGTAGACTAATACCATAGGAGATTAGGTTCAGTTGCAGTCTCAGGACCAGAGTAGTGTGCTGCCCCTCCAGTTACAAGCTTTCTCAGGAAGGAAGACAAACCAGAATCTCAAAGGAACTGTTTCATGTGGGGTGTTCTTTGGAAAAGGTGTATCTATGCGATGGGAGGGATGGGTGTGTGGATATTGTGTGCTGTCAACATCTCCCTGTCTAGGTCAGAGCACCTTATTCTTCTAGCTGCCAGCATTATTGTCTACTGGTAACTTCTAATGGAGTCCTGCCCTAGGAATTGCAGCCAGCTAAAGGGAGCAGCCCTTTACAAGGTGATACCCCCACCCTTGGAGCAGTCTTCCTCAGTGATGCTTTGGTGGGAGGATACAAAGAATGCCCTTAAACCCAATACAATTCTGAAGAGCTTCACCCATCAGGAAATCTCTTTAGAGGCCAACTGAAATTGCTGTTGACGTATCATCCCATTTTTACCTTCTGCTACTATTCAATCCCATGTTCCTCATTTTCTAGCAGGAGTTGTTCCTGAGAGCAAATGCCAAAGAATGATCAACATGCATCTCTCAGTCTGTTTCCATGGGAACCCAGTCTAAGACAAGAGCTTGCTATTTGTTGCCCTATTTTAGACATGTGGGAAAACAGGACCTAAACAATGGTCTAGAATTGCCCAGGGTTATGTTGTGAGCAAAGGTTAGAGACATAAGTACACTTTGGTGCTCTTCTTCCAGCCCATCACTGTCCCTACTGCTGTTCTCCCTCCATCTGTCCAGGCACCAGTGCTTACAGATGCGTGCTGTAGGCAGGCCTGGATTCATGCTGGTCATGCAGAGATGCCAGGCTGAGTGCCATCTTGCCCCTTATGATACTTAGGGTGGGGCTTGCAGGTTTGATCTCTTGCAGACTATCCCTGTCCTAAGTGCAGGCCGACTCTCAGAAATGCCTGAACATTGCTTTTCTTTTCTTTTTTCTCTTTGTGTGTGTGGGGGTGGGGGCTTGAACTCTGGGCCTGGGCACTGTCCTTGAGCTCTTTAGCTCAAGGCTAGCACTCTACCACTTGAGCCACAGTGCCACTTCTGGTTCTCTGAGTGGTTTATTGGAGATAAGAGTCTCACAGACTTTCCTGCCCAGGCTGGCTTCGAACCACAATCCTCAGATCTCAACCTCCTGAATGAGCCACTGGCACCCGACTCTGAGCATTTCTTAATTCCAGTGCAAATTAACTTACTGACATGGATAAAGCTATCTGGAAGATTAAATTAACTCTCAAGCATTAATAATTATAGAGACATGTATATATTATCTCCAAAGCCCATCACTTTGTTAGTATGGGGATTGTCTTTAATGGTAGTATTATTTGTTAGAATACACATCAGAGTGATGCTAAGCAAAATGAACGCCAAGGCATGGACACAGGTTTTGCTCTGTTGTTTTTGTTTTTAATGTACTATGTGATTTTTTTTGTTTCTTTTGTATGTTGTTCCCCCTATGGTGTATACCCTGTTGTCACTGTCTTTGATTTTGGTAGCCTGGTATTGTATATATATTTATTTGAATTAGGGAAGGGAAGGGGAACAACGGAATGGTGAGACACAGGACGAGTGGGTAACCAATGTAACAGTGTTATACACAAGACAATATGTTGGAAATGATCTGTACAACTGGAGGGGGTTGAGGAGGGAGGGAAAGTAGGAGAAAAAGGAAGGAAGGGGTAATAAGTTTGACAAGAAATGTACTCATTACCTTTCTCATGTAACTGTAACCCCTCTGTACATTATCTTGACAATAAAAAAATGACAAAAAAGAATACACATCAAAGGAAATATGTTGCTTGTACAGAAACACAAAAACTAGGAGTCTATGCAGTATACAAAGGTAGCTGACCATGGTTAGACCATGCCCAGTGTGCAGTCATGTATGCACAAGGCCCAACGTTTAAAACATAACAATTTATAAACATAGAACATGATTACTATAGAAATTTATTTTTAAATACTGAGATTAAATATAAAAAGATTGGTTCATTGGCATCCCTCTAAGCATTTTTAGAATATAAAGTCTTTTAAAACTGTACAAAAAATGAATAACTCATTTTTTTCCTAACCCATTTGAATGAGAGCTGTCTAATACTTCACCTAGTTCATGGTCATTACCATTCAATGTTCTTTTCTTTCAGTAGATTTCCAGCCTGTATATACTCTATGTTTCTTTTGCCCAACCATATCCCACTTCTCCTTTTAATAGTCAATTGGCCTTCCAATAAAACCTGTCTACTGTGTTAGAATAGTCTGGACTAAAGCCAAGGTCTAAGCTAAAGAAATACTAAGAAAAGATTGCTTCGACTTGAGTCAAAAGCTATGAAATATTATGTTTACTTAATCATGTCTGATGAAATGATCAGAAGAACATTTTTATCCTAAAATGAGAAACTAGATATCACAAAGTGAGAACAAATACAGTTATAAATAAACACACAGACACACAGAGATATAGGTACACATGCACATACCTTCAAGTGTCTTTATCATTTTAAAGGCAGGAACTGTTCATTCAGAGTAATGCATCCTGGCAGATAAAACCAGGAAGCATAGATGAACTGCATCAGAGTTTGCATTGGATGAGATCTCAGTGGAACCCAGGTCTGCAGGATCTTTGGAGCCTGCCCTGTGGATATACCTGTTACCTTGCTTATTGCAGACAGGCTAAGATGAGTAAAGACTGGTAAACCTCTTGGGAATTGTAAGTGCAGGCTAACATATGTAGTGACTGATGCTTACAAATTAACTTATTTCAACGAGCAGAATGAGGTGGGACTGAAGTTAGTAGGAAAATGGTACACTTTTTTTCTCCTACAAAAGTATAGCTCTGAAACTAGACTCCAGTGTTTCACACCTGTATTCCTAGCTTCTCTGGAGGCTGAGATAAGAAGATCAGTTAGAAACCAGCTAGACGGGAAGTCTGTGAGATTCTTTCTTATCTTCGGTTAATCACCATAGAGCCAAAAGTAGAGTTTTGACTTAAATGATAGAGAAGCCTTAAGCAAAAAATCTCAGAGACAGCATATAGGCCCTGAGTTCAAGCCCATGACTAGCACACACACACACACACACATACACATACACACAAAATTATAGCTCTGAATATAGTCATCACATTATCTCCCTCACTGAAGTAGTACAATACAGTAACATCTGCTCCTTAGAGACCTGCAGTGAGGCCCTCAGGTCCACCCTGCTCTTCCTGTGGACATCTTCACTGAATCACTCAGGCATGCTTCCCAGGCAGCCACAGTTTGCATACCATGTGATTCCCTTGTCTCTGATCCCTGCATTATTCCCTAACCTATGTTGGGTTGGCAACTGACTGTTTTTATAAAGTTTTATTGGAACAGTCCCACTCATTCACATAATTGTCTGTGGCTGTTTTTATGCTTGTCCAGCAGAATTGAATAGTTGTTATATGATTCACATAGCCTAAAGTATTCCTTGTCTGGGAGTTGTAGTAAAAGTTTGTTGACCCTTGTTCTTGGCGATTCCTCTTTTGGGAAGCATTTAAGTGTGAGGAACTTGCAGTGGGATGAAGATTTGGATGAAGCCCAGCTCTTCAGGAGAGCAAATGGAGCTCTTCCACACTACAGTGGGCATTTTATAGATGTAATCTATAGTGTTACAGCTCAAATATGTGACCTCATGATCCTCCTGTCTTTACTTCTCAAGTGTTGGGATTACTTATGTGCACCACCGTGCCTAGACTTTTCATTTCTTCGAAAAGGAATATTGGAAGGAATGTTTTTGATAGAACGGGTAGTGATCAGTAAAATGTTTAATCAATTTTATGTAACTGTCTTGTGGACAAGATGAGGAACTGTCTCCTGGTTGACTGTAAAGTGCAATCAGAGAAGTGTTGATGAACAAATTGAGATCAGCCAACAAAAGAGCTTTGTGATAATGTGGAACATTCTTCCGTGGCCTACAGACCTAAGACCATCTCCTGGGTTCTTGTGTTTCCCTGTTTCACCAAACCTGTTTTCTTAATCCCAGTGTCTTAGCCCTTCTTTACTTCCATACATCCTCCTTCCTGTGGGCTGGACTTGTGGCCATAGAGGGAGTTATACACACTCAGCATCCTCGCTCTCCGCTCTTCTAGTTCGAGCCTCACAACAGTCCATCTTTGGAATCATTCAGCTTTCCTTTTATTTTACCATCCCATACTACTGAGAAATACTGTAGACAATTGCAAGACTGCAGTTTCTAACCCAAGGCATTTCCCCCTAGAGAGTAACTTCTGCCATCCTGAGGTTTCTAACCTCAGTGAATGAGGCTGAAATGCTGATGGTATTCCTGACCCCTCCTGACCTCACTCCCTACAGTTAGCCAGTCACATGACCTTGCTGATTCCACCTGCCAACTTTTTTAGTATATATATTTTATTGTAAAGATACTGTACAGAGGGGTTACAGTTACATGAGTAAAGTAATGACTACATTTCCTATCAAGCATTGTTATCTCCTCCTTTGTTTTCCCTTATCATCCTCTCCCTCACCACTTCCCCAACTCCTCCCTCCGCCTCATGAAGTTGTAACGTTCATTTTCAACTTAGTGTCTTGTACATCTCATTGTTACACTGGATCAACCTGTATTTTCATATCAGCATTTTATTTTCCTTCCCCTCCCCAAATTAGAAAAATGAATATACAAGATGCAGGGCACTGGAATCAAATACAGTGAAAACAGGGGTTATACCATGGGGGAAGAACATAAAAAAGAAACAAAAAAAATCACATAGTACATTCTAAGTACATTAAAAACAACAGCAAGAAAGATAAAACCTCTTTTGTCCCTATCTTGGGTTTCATTTCACATAGCATCATCTTTTCTGGTCATATGTACATAGCTTTTGACCTTTCCTGTTTGTCTGGACATATACTAGTTATTGCAAATAAGCACCTGCCAAATTTTTTAAATTCTGTCCCTTTTCTTCTCTGGCACAGTTCCTGTGGTATCTCGTACCTGACAGTTTGCCGTCAACCCTCACTGGCCTTTCTGATTCCTGTCTTCTCTTAGTCAGCATCATCTGAGCTGCTGCTAGAGATGTTCTCTTACTAGAAAGATCTGATAAGGTTGTTCGCTACCCCACCTTTTGGAGGTCTCCTAGTTCGATCTCTTGAATGGGGTAAGTAATGCCATCACTTTCTTTCATTGCCTGCTCCAAGGCCCCAGGAGTTCACCTCCTTCACTGTGGCCCTCTCTTACATGTTTGGCTGCTCTGTGCCTTGTTCTGCATGCTTCAAAATGCAGAGACAACACCGGCCCACTCACCAGAGGCCTGAGTTTCACGAGTTAATGTCTGCAAAGCATTTTGAGCTTGTTGGAAGAAAGGCGCTAGATAAATACAAAGTGTTGTTGTTATTATAGGGAAGAAAAAGTAACTGTTAGCTCGCAGTCTATAATTAGGAAGCAAATATAGTGTCTGGTGGCTTTGATAATAGGATTTCTATGAAGATGTGGCATGCAGTAAGCCTGTTGACTGAAATGTTATAAATGACATGATTTTTAGCCATTCTAGTCGGAATCCTTACATTTCAGTTTTTGATTCTCCCTGCTCCTCCCCCACACTCTATTCTTAGGTAACTTCTAAAAAGGCACGTGTTAAATTAACAGCTCAGAAACTAATAAACTTAATATGTTCCTGGAGAAATTATGGTTCTGAGGAATCTGAACTGACTTCCTTCTAGTTGAAGCCAAATCCCAAAGACTGTAGTTGAGCATTCAGAAGACGTTCCACTGAGTTCCTTCTGTTCTGGATACATCTTGCTCTCTGTTGCAACTTCAATTTGTAGTCCCAGGGCCTGGATGCAGGCCTTGTCCTACTGCTTGGAAAAGAAAGCTTGGGCATTGTTTCAAGAGAATCTGGGTTCAGGTCTTGGAAAGTAAGTAAAGTAGGAAATAGTTTTAAAATATTTTAATGTGTTTATCTGCATATTTTCGGTCTACCCATAATGTTCTGAGAATTTAAATGGTTTAAGGGAGTCAGTTCTTAAAATAAAGGATATTGTTGAATTTGTGGTGCCGGGTGGGAGGGGGAGTTTATATAGGCAGACAATTCTTTCTGTTATCAGTTTACTTAGTGATTTCTTGTACCTGCCCTTGCCTCAATTTCTGTGCAGTAAAAGTGTCATAAATGATTACTGTTTTTAACCGATGGTGGTGGAGAAAACAGCAAAGGAAGAATTCACAGAAGTGCAGTTAAATGCTAATCTTTGACCAGTCATTACCTAGCCTGCTATGAGGCTTCGTGCAAGTTACTAAAGACCCAGGGCCTCCGTTTCCTCACAATATAAAACTATTAAATGACTGGAGTAAATTTAAATGAAACTACTTCCCATTTAAATTGAAATTTTAAGCAATTTAAAGAAAACATCCATTTAAAACTTTTCTAGTTTTAAAATCCATTATTTTTATTATTATTTCAATGTCCTTTCTAAAGTGATCCCCTATGGTTTTGTCTTTTAATGTTGACTTTTCTTGTTCAAGTTTTTTCCTAATACTTTTGCTAATATTCTCTAACATTTTCTACTATTTTTGCTATTATTTTCTAATATACTTACTCCGTAGAACTTGGTGTCACAATTCTGCTTGAAGGTACCTGTTACATGTTTATGGTCCAGAAACTTTCAAGAGTATATGTGTGCTTATTTGGTAGATATGAATGTTTTAAATGTGCATTACTGAGTTCAAGTTTGTTATTTTTTTATGCCACAGGGTTAGATTTTTTAATATAAACTTTTTTCCTATTATGGCTACAAATAAATAAAAACATGTGAAACAGAAATGTTCATTTTCATATTCATCATGTCAGCTGAGTTTGTAAGAATTTCCAAAGGCCCATAGTGGTGGCTTAGGCCTCTAATCCCAGCACTTGGGAGGCTGAGGTAGGATGATGGGCTTAGGGCTAAACATAGAGAGACATTATCTCTAATCACCATCATCATTACATATGATGATGATGATGATGATGATGATGATGATGGTGGTGGTGGTGGTGGTGGTGGTGGTGATGATGATGATGATGATGATTTGGTTCCTGGCATTTATTAGCTACACTAAGGCAGCAATATCAGCACTTGGCATAGGGGGATGGGTGCAGGCTAGGTGTAGGGGAAGGTATTTGAGAGGAATAAGAGCTCTCTACTTGAAGTTCTTGGCATACCAAGGGGGTGTGGCTCACAGCTTTCAGAGATGTTATAACTTAATTAGTGTTTATTTGAACATAGCGAGTTTGCTTTGATTCAACATTCAGGGATACTACCTGGAAACACATTTACTGGCTCCTTTAATGCTTTGAAAAACAAGACTCTCTTTTTCTGTTTAATGGCAAATTCCATGTTCCTCAGAAGCAGATGTTATGAATATATGCTAAATGGCAATGGTCAGGACAGATTGCTCAGGCTCCTGTCATGGCAAAGCAGGATCTGAAGGACACTGAAAAGATTCTCACATCAATTCAGAGAACTCTGTGAGGATAGGTGTGTAACTCCAAGACCCATTGAGAGAGGAGGCCTGAACACAGGTGTGGTAAGGCTCAGAAAGTGCTTTGGTGATAGGGATCTCACATTTCAGGGCATGGAGAGAGAGCCTGGCAGGTGAGGGCAATGTCTACCCTCTTGGTCACAGAGGCTGAAGACACAGACCCCCCCCCCCTGTGTGTCCAGGGATGGGGCTGCATGTCCAGCTCCAGCTGCTCCTTCCTGCTTGGGTCCCCACAGTTCAGGCTAGTGGAGGAAGAGGCTCATCAGAGGCCCCCAGTGGGACAGGCCCCTCGGGGAGTTTGCTGTGGTCACCTCCCAAGTTCTTCAACTCCCCAACACATCTGCTTTCCCGAGTGACAAATTAAAACGTCTGAGGCAGCCAGAGCCGGCTGCCGCCAGCACACATGGCCGACATGTGAAGCTGTGGTCTTCAGAGTTTTGACGCATTCCATCCAGGACACAGGGACAGCAGTGTTTAGCAGTTGACACAAGAGAGGTTTCTACTGCCTGCCAGACTGCTAAAAAGCAGCAAGAAATCTTTTGTGGGTTCCCTGGACGCTTTGAATTCTTCTAGCCAGCTGACAGCTCTGCAGTGGCACTCCAGAGAAGTCTGCAGTGTTCAGGGTGAAACTTTCCTATGGTGGTACAGTGGGAAAACTGGAAAAGGACAGTACATAGCCAGAAGACAAATGCTCTTCCTCCTCCTCCTCTTCCTCTTCCAGCCTTCCTCCATGTAAAGAACCAATTGAAGACTAATTTCACATGGATTTAGAGGGGAAGGGAACCAGGAATTCTCAAGTGGATCATAACTTTCTCTGTATGACAACCCTCCTCTCCCCCTCTCCCCTCTCTCCCCCCTCTCTCTTTTTCTCTCTCCTCTCTCTCTCCTTCTCTCTCTCTCCCTCCTTCCCTCTCTCTCTCTCTCTCTCCAAACCCACCTCTCCCCTCCCCAATCCCCTTCTGCCCCTGCTGGGTTTGTGTTCAACATCAAATTAAGTGTTCATGACAGCTAACCACAAGTTATTAAATGTGATTCACTGCCACACTGCTGCGCCCTCACTGGTGGCGCAGAATAACTACTTAGACAAACCTTTTGATTCATGGCGTTGATACAAAGAGTCTTTCAGAGGGAGAAAGGCCTTCTCTGGCCTTTTAGCTGAAAATTGTTTTATTTCCGTTATTCTCTTAAACAGGTCAGTGAGCTGAATGAAACCCCAAATCCTTTCTAACTGCTTAGCTGTGAAGTAGTTAAGATATTACAGAGCCTGTGCAAAGTGGCTGCGGATTGCCAAGTCAGCGGAAATTTGGGAAATCAGTGTCAAAAATGAACTCGTGTTTGACAAGTCAGACAAGCGATCTGCAGCCCGAGTGAAGGCCAGCAATCATTTGAGTGTTTAATGCTCTTAATAATCCAGTTTCCTATCATAGGCAGGCATTATTATTTTTGGTAGTGCCCTGCTGTGAAGGGAAAGTTCATGAAATAATGATGGTTGCTTTTCTGGGGTTTGGAGACAGTGGATCATGAAGGTTCAGTGGTCCTCTAAGTACTGTCAAACAGCTTATTTCATTGTTTTTCTAATTCATCATTCAAGGCCCTCTTATGATGTGTAGGGTTTTTTACAAGGGTGCCTGTCCTCTCGCAAAGGAGGGTTAAGTTGTTTGGTTTGTTGGGTTCTTTTTGTTTGTTTGTTTGTTTTTGAGTAACAGGTTCTATCTGTGCTAAGCCAATTGGTTTTTGCATTTAGGAAATGCCAAAACAGGAAGGTGAATGGGCTTTCTTCAAAAATTAACTGGACCATGTGTTCTTCTTGATAACGCCCTGGCCAGTTCCTGATAAAAGTACAGTGTGGCCTGCACTCTCTCGGTGGTGTGGGGCATGCGGAGGCTCACCATCTGTTTATAATTGGCATCCAGATCTGATATATTGTAGAGGGATCCCAAGCTTATTGAATTTAAAAGGGGGTACCAAGTTTGTGTGGGATAAATTCAGATCTAACTTGTCATCTCTCTGCCAAAAGCATGTAATTCATTTTCTTATTACCAACATAGTCTATTAGAAAATAAGTTAGCTATGTAACAAATTGAAGTCTAAGAAAATATCCATATTAGGAAACCTAGTTCGATGATTAAATTAAGCAAGGATTACTTTGGCGTGAATAATTCCACAATCTGCTTTTCTGTCCTGAAAAAATGAGTTTAGCAAGGCATGGTTGTGCTCATAATATTCAACAGCTTTATTTTCAGGGTTGTGAGCTATTTCCCTGTTGGTTGGTCTTCTAAACATCTTATTTTAGTGTCACCTAATGTCACCTTTACTGTCACTTAGGAAATTTATAGAATTTGGCTTCCTAAAGGGGTCAGACCTAGCTTAATAATACATTTACTTGTTCATTCATTTACTTATTCCATGTGTATCCAGTGTATTCAGTGAGAGGAACCTGAGAATAAATCAAAAGCATTTGGTCATTAAGATGTCACTCAAGTAATAGAAGGAAGACAATAAAAGCACAGTTCACCATAATACATGCAGTTAAAGTACAACCAAGTTTTCTGTTTAACCAAAGATCAAGCCTGTAAATCTTTTTTTGTTTGTTTTTTCAGTTGTTATTGAAACAGCTAAATAAATGATTCCATTCTTCTCTCTTTTAGATGGGATGGGGATATAATCAAACTTTGGTGAGTCAAGCTATGGCTAACTAGTCATTCATCTAAAAAATTAATGTTTATTTTACTGTATTTAACATACACTTGCACAGAGTATATCCTGCCAATGTTTTGTTGTTTTTGTTGCATTAGTTACCACTGACATGTTTATTTTTGACTCTTTTCCTTAAGTATAGAACAAAAAGTCACCTTAGATCATGGAAGGTTTGAATTACATTAGTCAGTGGTTAAATACAATTTAATAAGAGTTCATACTACGTGAAGGTGGTCTTGACTCAGAAAATAGTTTCACTAATAATCATAAAACAAAGTGAATGACAAAAGAGTGATTGTGATGTTTTCTTTACTTGAAATTCTATATTAAAATAATCCTACTGATGGCTTGCTATTTTTCTAGCTTGGGTTTGAACTCAGGGCCTTGTGTTTGCTATGTAGGCACTCTACTACCTGAACCATATCTCCTTTTACTCTGGTTATTTTTGAAATGGGATCTAGCTGTTTGCCAGGACTAGACTGGACCTCAATCCTCCTATTTCCACCACCTTCTGTAGCTAAGATGGCAGATGGCACCACCATGCTCAGTTTTTTCTTTTGAGATGGGATCACATCTTTCCTGAGTAGCCTGCAATCGTGATGCTCTCCGTCTCATCCCTCACCTGGGTGGGATGACAGGTGTAAACCACTGGCACTCTGTCTGATGGCTTACTTTCAAGCTTATAAATATTTCCATTCCTACAAACGCCTGCTTTAGTCTATTTAGTTGGCAGAATCAGAGAAAAGGATTAAAGGTCTCTAAAAACATTTTGCCATATGATATAAAGTAAATAGAACCTCAGAGTTCAAAATTACCCAATGTGTATGGTAAGTAAAGAATGTGTGTTAGGCCGGGCCCAGTGGCTTGCACCTGTAATCCTTGGCTACTCAGGAGGCTGAGATCTAGGGATCATGGTTCAAAGCCAGCCCAGGCAGGAAAGTCTGTGAGATTCTTATCTCTAATAAACCACCAGAAAACTGGAAGTGGTACTGTGGCTCAAGTGGTAGAGCACTGGCCTTGAGCCGAAGAGCTGAAGGACAGCGCCCAGGCCCAGAGTTCAAGCCCCATGACTGACAAAAAAAAAAAAAAAAAGAATGCACATTAGGATTAAAGAAGTTGGAAGGACTGTGACATTTTAAAATTTTTTTTAAAAATCTCACTTTTTCTTTTATTATTATCTTCATATCGTTTCACAGAGGTTTCCATTTAATACGCCCACTTTTAATTGCTTTATATCACTGGAGCTAGAAAATAGGGTTTTGCTGCTAAGAGTTGGTGTGTAAACTAAGGAAACAAGGAAAGCCATTGAAGCATTCTGCCAGGGAATAACATCTATTTGTCTTGGAGTTGGCTTATACTGCAGCAATGTAGAAAATGGATTGTGAAAGAACCAGGTGAAGACATGAGTGAGAGGCTATTGTAGTGGTACAGTAGGCAGATTCTGAAGACCAGAACTCAGATATAGAAGATGGATAGAGAAGTAAGAATCTTAGAAGGACTTTAGCCCAGGCATTATGATGTATATTGATAATTTTAGGATTCAGGAGGCTAAGACAGGAGGTTTACAAATCCAAGGCTAGCCTAGACTACATAGTGAGATTCTGTCTCAAAATTAAATAAGCTGGGTGTTGTAGCTCATGCCTGTAATCTTAACTACTCAGGAGGTTGAGATCTAAAGAGCTGAGGAAAACTCCCTGAAACTCTTGTCTCCAGTTAACGAGCAAAAAGCCATAGTAAAGGAGTAGCTCGTGGTAGAGCACTAGCCTTGAGTGAAGAGAACCAAATGAGAGCTCAAGACTCCGAGTTCAAGCCCCAGATAAACGTTAACTAATCAATGAAGTTAAATAAAAATTCAGGATGCAGAAATTAGATGCCTAGCAGTTGACTAGACGTGGGGACAGGAGAGTTAAGGTTCCAAAAGAGCCATTGTTCTTTTGAGACCTAGGCAACTGGATGAATGTTAGTGTTGTTAACCAGGTTAGGGACAGAGATGATGAGCAAAGCCAGGGGCTATGTGGTGAGTTCAGAGCCAGATATTTTGAGCTTAGGAGCCTTTATGACATCTGAGTCAAAATGTGTAGAGAAGCCTGGGCTGCCTGAGGGTTCAATCATCTTTAGCACGTTGTAGTGGGAGGAGATACTCGCAGGCAATGACAGCCGGCAGCCATCTCTTCCTTCGCTCTGCACTCTCTCACAGCAAGTTCTTGGTATTTGCCAACATCTACTTGCATTCTTCTCTGCTCCCTCTTGATTTTTTATCTTCCTGTGTGTGCTTTTACATTTCCTGCCCTATCTCTACTTCCTCTTCTTCCTTCTTCCTCCTCTTGGTCCTCACTCTCAATTTCCCTTTTCTTCTCCAAATTCCTTTTGCTTTTCTTTTTTTTTTTAATTTTCTTCCTCCTCTCCCCTTCCTTCCCCTTCCCTCCCTTTTCCTCCCCTCCCCTCTTTTTCCTTCCCTGTACTGTTTGTTTTTAATTGTACAAAGAGGTTTCATTACGATATCTCTATACATATAAGGTATTTTGATCAAATTCACTCCCTTTATTATTTATTTTTTCCATTTTCCTTTTCTCTTTCTTGTAACATTTTTACATGGTTGTCATTAGTATATTCTTACACAAGTGTATGAAGTACTTCAATCCTATTTAAGGTTCTTGTTTGGCTACCAGTGGGAAGAGAGAGGGTCCATGGTACCACGGGAACCACGGAAGCCACGTTGCAGGGCCAGAAGACAGCAGGCAACCCAGACCACATCCCTATTTTTCAATTATAGGCAGAGTTCTCTACTATTCTTTAAGCTGTAGAGCAGAAGACATTCCTGATTCTCTCCACACCATCACCAGTCTCCCAGTTGATGTATACTACAAAATATGCAAACTATTCAGCAAACCAGGGTGATCAGAATCTCTCTAGATGTCTCTTTTCATATATCCTGGTCTTCTGCTCCTCCCTGCTCCTTTGTGCTTCCTCTAGAGGTGGTGCTCATAAGAAAGTAGAAGACAACTGTACCTCAAACAGCCTACAAACCAAGTTGGAAGTTTCTTAAATACCCATATACGTGAGATTCCTTATACATTAGGTCTTGTATTAAATAAGGCTTTCTCTCTTTCTCCATTTCTTTCCTCCCTCCCTATGATTTTCCTTCCCTCCCACTCTCTCTGTCTCTCTCTGCTACTCTTAATTTTTTTCCGGACTTCAGAATTTAAAGTAAAATAATTTCCCTCTTCCAGAGCTCTTTATTCATCTATTTCCAGACCTTCTTGGAGAAGCACCTCTGGCTTCCATAACTAATTACTACAGACTTTGTATCTTAACACCGCAAAATTTATTGTGTTCAGGTTTGCAGATCACAAGTTCAAGATATCAGCAGGGCTCTCTTCTACAGGGAACTTCAAGGTAGATTTTATCCTTGCATTCCTTGGCTCATGGTCCCTTCCTCAAAGAACTCCAGTGTTTTGTTTTTACCATCATACCTACTCCTGAACTTCCAAGGATCCATTACAGTTAGATTGTACCCACCAAGTTAATACAGGATTATTTTGCCAATTTAATATCCTTAATCCCACTGTATATACCCCTTTGCCACATAAAGTAACACAGTCACGGGTTATATGTCCATTAAGAGATGGACATCATTTGGGGGAGGATATGGATTATTACTCAGTTTATCTCGAAATGTAATAGCTGGTATCAGTCAGGTGCTTGCAGTATGGTGAGGGAACACTGTGCTATACACTCAGCATGCTTACCATCTCCCTCACCCCCAAAGAATTAATTTTCCTCTGTCTTTACAGATGGGGAAACTGAGATATAGGAATGTTACCTACATTTTCCCAGACACCTGAGTATATGAAAACTTAGTATTTAGTCTCAGTTAGTCTCAACTAATGTGTCATGTTCTCCCCATAGCTAATAGTGCCATTAATCATTGATTCCTTCTATTTTTGTACATTTCTACAAAATGACTTTTACAGAGAGTCACCAGAAATATTTGACATATGCATCTAAATTACTAGAGGCTGAATTTGCTACCTTGTCAGGAGTTTGTATTCAAAGTAGGTGGGAAGTGTGGTGCCTATAATCCTATAATCCCAGTATTTGGTAGGTTGAAGCAGAAGGACCTTAAATTTGTGGTCAGCCTGGGCTATACTACAAGACCCCAATCTCCCTTTCCTTCCTTCCTTCTTCCTTCCTTCCTTCCCTCCCTCATTCCTTCCTTCCCTCCTTCCCTCCCTTCCTCTTCCTTCCTTCCTTCCTTCCTTCCTTCCTTCCTTCCTTCGTTCCTTCCTTCCTTCCTTTCTTCCTTGTCTTGGGCCTTGAACTCAGGGCCTGGGCACTGTTTCTGAGCCTCTTTGTGATCAAGGCTAGCATTCTAACACTTGAGCCACAGTGCCGCTTCTGGCTTTTTCTGAAGAGTTTGTTGGAGATAAGAATCTCATGGACTTCCCTGCCCAGGCTGGCTTCAAACCACTATCCTCAGATCTTAGCCTCCTGAGTAGCTAGGAGTACAGGTGTAAGCCACTGGCACCTGTCTCCATTTTCTTTAAAAAAAAAAAAAAACAGAATAAGAAGTATGTATGTTTGGAAGCTGGGATGAAGGAAGAGAGAAAGTTTTGGAAAGAAAGACACTCAAATGGGAGATAAATTTAAGCCTAGCTTTAGGTAGTAGATTATAACCTAGGATACAAGACCTATTAAACAAGGGGTGCAGGATTTTGGCCTAGGCTAGTCAGGCCTCTCAGCCCTTGCCATTCAGAGGGGTGTGCCAATCATGACCTGTTTGCTCTCACATTGTTTTCATTCTTTACTTTGCTCTGCTCTGTCCTGAATCACAGGGAATCTGCATCATCAGGTGGAGGCATATGACAGGTAGTGGTGGGAGGTAGAAAGGTAAGAGGAAAGGAAACGTCAAAGGTGTATCTCACATTCCTTAGGTCCATCTCTACCATTTACAGAGGCCAAGGTAAAAGGTCAAATGGCAGCCTCTGTATGACACATGTGCAAACTGTCAAGAGTTGTAAAGCAAGTCAAGCGAATGTTGAATAAACACATTCTATCTTCCTGCTGCTCTCCCTTTACATGGACTTTGATGACTAGTCCACTCAGAACTCATGGACTCCAAAGATTCCACTGCGAAAAAACAGCTTGCCCCTGCCACCTCCCTGGCCTTAGTCTCTGCTCTCAGCCCTGGTTTCTGCTTTAGTTTGGCCTTTGTCATGCTACCATGTGCTTCCTGTGACTTTTTATGTATCCATATAGACATTCTTGTCCATAAACCCAAGCTCTCTCCCTCTTCTCTCCAAAAGCCCCCTTTGGCCATCTTGGGTTCTTGGGTCTTGTGGAGGCCATAGCAGAGGGGTAAGAGAGAGCGCCAGAGGCCTGCACTGCACAGTCCCTGGGGATGGCTCCCCTTGCTGAGTCAGAATGTCCCTGTGTGGTTAGCAGGACACAGCCCTTGAAGCCACAGGTACCTCCCTAGCCTCAAATATTCCACAGGGTAGCAAAAGGAAGGCCATCAGACCTGCCAAGTTTTCAGGTACAGATCCAACTGTTGGCCTAGGGGCCACACTGACCCCCCTCTCTTTCTATCTCAGGGTTTCTTTGCTAGCCATTGTCCCCTATCTACCTCCAGCTGCACCTCTAACTGTGTCCCTTCAACCCATGGCTTCCTGCTTCTGCTAATTTCTGTGTGTTTTAGGTGTGCTTTATGGCTTCTTGCTCCACCCCGGCACTGGTGAAACCAATTCACTGTGCTAAACTCCCTTTGTTTTATATGCTCAGAGGCTTTCTGTTTTCCTGATTGGATCCTAACTGTTAGAGCAGCAACTAATTAAGGATGTTGCCTAAAGCCATTTGGAAAAGGGGTGGAATCTTGGCACATTTCCCTCCTCCCAAGAAGGAATGTGAGAGATTTCCTGACACTGAGGAAAACATCTCCACTAAAGGCAGGAATCCATAGCTTTATGCTACCAGTGCCAGATGTTTCACCAAGAAAGGACCAAACGCTCCTGCTGACGCTGTCCACCTAAAATCCCAGAGAATTCTCGAGCCATTGCATTGCAAACCAAGCCATTTCTCCGCAGAGCTGACCTTGACAATTATTTACACGAGTTGCTTCTATAAGTACCCTTTTTCAGAACTTTATGAAAACCAGACTTCCTACAGTGTTCTAAGTTGTGCTGCATCAAAAAGAAGTTTAAATATTTTCGTTTAATGTGGAAATATTTTTAGATGATGAAGATGATTAAGTGTTGAAAACGTAGCGATCTGTTTGGCACTGAGAGAAAAGAAATATGAAGAATTTTTAATAAAAATCTGACCACAATGGTGTTGGAACACAATCTGTCTGAAATACAAGACAGATACTTTATCCCACAGGCAAAGCTGACTTTACTAATAGTTTTGGACAGTTACAGGTGTAATTTTAGCTACCAGAGGGAACACAAATTGTGTTATAAGAATGCAATAGAAACAATGGGAAATACAATTAAAGTTTTAAAAGAAAAATTGGATATAAAGTTAGCAGAGCTAATGCAAAGCATATTTTCATAGCTTTTCACCAACAATGTATGTGAATCCAAGCCATTATAAAAATCAGATTTACTTACTCAAGTTCTTTATATAGAGTGTGAAGGTTATTTGTACTATGAGCTTTAGCTGTAAGCGTGACATCAACCCTGCACATAATAAAATAGTTTTGATATATTGGCTCACATAATTAAGTCATTAAAGAAGTACCAAGAGAAGAAAAAAAATAAACAAAATAATGGTGGTAGATACTTATTTGGAAAGAGGTCTATGTACATCATTCTTGCTTCTATATTGCCAGTGAGGATCTCCCTCTCTCTCTTTGACTACGTGGCTTTAATTTACCATTGTGCAATGCAGTCTGTGTGGGGGAAGTATGCAGGGAGAAGGCTTTTATGTGTTTTTTTGATTAAGAAAAAAATCAGTGCCACCAGCCCATGAGTGATCCTAAAATAACAAAGCAGTTATGTGTGTGTGTGTGTGTGTATGTGTGTATGTGTGTGTGTGTACACATGCTGGAAGGAAAACTTTGGGTAAGGAAACAGATTTAAGTTTCAAGTTTCCAAGGATCTATTTAAATGACAGCAAGGAAAAAAATATTGAAAAAGTGATGAAAAATATCCCAGCAGGATCCTTTCAGAAAGCCATCTAGCTTCCGGTGGTTTAACTTGTGCAATGTAATTACTACAGCCTTTGAAATATGTGGGCGCCCTCACTGCTATTTATGCTCCCAATACTTGGAATCGAATGCTCCATTAGGGCCCTGAGAAGACAGGAGCTTCCAGAAGAGTTTGGTAATTGCCCATTCATTACTTAGAAACAATGACAGGGAATCATGGGCTCTTTTTCTAAGTACCACTGGCATGTGGTCTGAACCAGGCACAGGAAGTATGTCAACTCAGAAAGCATCTACACACCAGTCAGCAATGCCATATACAGACTTAAGTCTTCACTAAGACTTGAGCTATGATTTTTTAGTGTGTGGAGAGGAAGGAGCTCTGCCCACCTTTGTGTGATCGTCCACAGGCATCCTGGTCCACAGGACCTGGCCAGGCTGATAAGGCTACATCCGTTTAGAACCCAGAAAGAGACCTACTTGCCCTCTCTAAGCTTTCCATGAGTGCATCCTCTGTTACTTGGGCAATTGTATTGCCAGACTAGATCAGTTAAGCTGAGGGTTGACAAGGAGTTGCAGGGCCCTGTCCCACCAAAACCACCTAGTTGGAATTCTTTCTGCTTTGCAATACCACCTGTGTATTGAGCTGGACTCAACTGCATGCAGAAGATTAAATCAGCATGCATTTTCTAACATGTTTAGAGAGACTTCTTAATTTTCATATCACAGCAGGAGATAGCAGACCAGTCTCCCATTTCATGATGCTACAACTTGAAGCATCATGATAAGAAGAATCTAAATTCCTTAGCTCCCAATACAAAGCACTGCCATTTCTGTGGATTTGGACTCTTGATCTTTTTCCCCTCTTAATTCTGCCTTTGCAGCAGAAAAAAAGCTATAGCATTGCAATTCACAGAGAATACTTTTCTGTGTCTACAGAGAAGGATTCAATTGTGATCTACTTAAAATGGAATTAAAGCTTGGCATGGTGGTACATGACTATAATCCCAGCATTTGGGAGTATGAGGTGAGGCAGGGGGAGAGGGGGCAGGGAATCTCAAGCTTGAGGCCAGCTTTGGCTACATAGCAAAACAGATCCAAAGAAAACAACAACAATAGAATTAAAAGACTCACCATAGGGGCCAGGTGTGGTGGTGCACACAAAGCTGGGACTACTGTGGTTTGAAGCCAACCTAGGCAAATATTAGTGAGATCCTTCCCCCCAAAACAAGCCAGTCATGGTGGTGCACGCTTGTAAACCCAAGCAAGATGAGAAGCAGAAGGAGAAGGATCACTTTTTCCACCCCAAGCAAAAGTACGAGATGTATCTGAAAAATAAACTAAAGCCAAAAGGGATAGACAGCATGGTTTAAGTGATAGAACACATGCTAATGGAAGGTCCTAAGTTCAAAAGGCTGGTACAGGAGGAGGAGGAAGAAGAGGATGAGGAAGTGGAAGAGAGGGAAGGGAAGAGGAAGAAGGAGGTGGGAAAGAGGGGAGGAGGAAGGGGACAAGGGAAGGGGGAAAGGAGGATCCACCATGTAGGCAATCCTCCATTGTGTTGTTGTTGTTGTTGTTGTTGTTGTTGATGGGGCTTGAACTCAAGGCCTGGGCACTGTCACTGAGCTCTTTTGCTCAAGGCTGGAGTTCTACCACTTGGAGCCATAGTGCCACTTCCAGTTTTCTGGTGGTTAGCTGGAGATCAGAATCTGATGGTCTTTCTTGCCAAGGCTGGCTTTGAACCATGATCCTCAGATCTCAGCCTCCTGAGAAGCTAGGATTACAGGTGTGAGCCACCAGTGCCTGCCTACTACCTCCCCTCCTTATTGTTACCTTTTCCCTTTTCTCCAGTTTTATGCCTCAAACTAGATAGATTTACCTGGTAAATTTGGGGAAAGGTGTTTCATGGGACTGATTTCCAAATTTTGTAGTGTTTGCTTTTGGAATAGTTTGTTAATGTTTAGAAAGATGATTAAATAATATAATTAGTTCAAAATATAGAGACTTCATTCTTTGAAAAGTCTGTTTCTTAATCATCTGATTTCTCCATATCCAATTTCATATCAATGGGATAATGATGTTCTTCCCACAGTGGAGACTCTTATGTGGAGGTGCAGAGGGTGCTGTGGCCTTCCACCTTGAATGCTTGGGGTACCAACATCTCATGAAATTTCCCATGGAAGGTCACCTAAGGGTCCAGTTACAACTGATAGTATTGGGGATTTTGTACTTTGCTATGAAAATCAGTGATAGTAGCAGCTGAAACAACTACATCTTTATCTGTGCGTGTGTGTGTGTGTGTGTGTGTGTGTGCATCTGCATCTGCATGTGCAAGTACTGTGGACTAAACTCAGGGCCTGAGTGCTTCAACTTTAGGATTTTTACTCAAGGCTAGCACTCTACCACTTGAGCCACAGCCCTACTTCCAGCTTTTTCATGATCAACTGAAGATTAAAAAGTCTCACAGACTCAAATTATAATCTTTAGATCTCAACCTCCTGAGGCTTGAACCACCAGTGCCCAGTGAATAATCAACAACTTTTTTAAAAGTGGATGGAGGGGCTGGGAAAGTGGCTCAGTGGCAGAGTGCTTGCCTCATATATATGAAACCCTGTGTTCGATTCTTCAGCACCACATAAACAGAAAAAGCTGGAAATGGTGTTGTCTCTCAAGTGGTAGAGTGCTAGCCTTGAGATGAAGAGCTGAAGGACAGTACCCAGGCCCAGAGTTCAAGCCCCACGACTGGCAGAAAAAAAAAAGTGGATGGAATTTTACATGAATCATAATATATTATACTCTTATCCACCCAAATGAAAAACCACTTGAATAAACTTTAAAGGCCAGATACAGGATAATTTCTGAGGTTCATACCAGAAAATTGAGTCACAGGATGGCTCCATTGTGAGAGCTCACTGTTTTATAGATGTATGTTTGTCTTGGGTCAAATAAAGGCCTGTCAGCTTAGCACCTTTAGCCTGGCCTAGAAACATAGAGTAGCCCCTAAGAAAGGGGAGACAGGCTAAGGGAGATGTTTTCCTTGAAAGTTTTCCTTTCTGTATCCAAATTCTTGGGCTCATACGCAGGTTTGAAGTTTTCTAAGTGTTAAATAAGAAGGAAGTAATGCATCTGCTTGGTGGTGTTTCAGAAGAGGTCCGAACATACTTAAGCATCCGTATGGAATGGCAGACTGCATCTTCCTAGCCCTCTGGTCCATGTCTACTCATGTTAACCTCTGTGGCCTGCAGGTCCCAAGTGATTGCTGGCTCCCAGCATCCTCAGCGTTCATGTGGCTCATTGGGAAATCCCACTGCTTGCTTGCCAAAGGGTTTGTTACCTAGGTTTAATTTTCTGTTTGGAATGAAAAGTATAGTTAAGTTGCTTCTGTGGGCTTTTTTAGAGAGATATGTAAAACCAAAGTTAGAGTAACGGAAAACAAACATTTGAGAAAGCACATAATTAGGGGATGCGAAGTCAAACTGGGGGAGGCTGATTTCAGAAGGGGGAGAGGACTGTGTGTGGTCACAAAGGAGAAGAGGGCGGTGCTGATCTGCTTGTTTTGGGGGAGCCACCTCCCGCCAAAGTGCAGTTCACCTCCCTGCCCGCCCGTCCCCTCCCCCCCCCCACCATTCCAGGCACCAAAAGGCGAAAGGAAAACCTGAAAATCTGATTAAGAAAAAGAGGAAAACAGTCTAACCAGCTCTGATAAGAATTAAAACTGTGATTTATGTCCTAGTTGAAACAACACTCATGTTCCACAAACTTCATAAAGTTACCCAATGCTTCGATGTGAAGTCATTGCTTTGGAACTGTGTCACTGCCGAGCTACACAGAGATGATTTCTGCACAAAGTCCAGTCATTGCGGAGCCACGGGAGAGAGTGAGGGAAAGAAACATTCAACGTGGTCCCCTCTCCAACAGGAAGACATGAGGAAATTGAAGAAAACAAAATATACCCACTGCCCCAAACATCAGGCCGTGTTATTTTTCCCCCCAGAGGAAAGATAAAGGGAAGCAAAAATTTCATAAAAGCCAGTATGGTACTGAGTCTTGAAGGGGGGTGGAGAGGGATGGGGAGGGCTGGGGAGGGAGGTACAGCCAGGAAAGTTACTGCTGTGACACTGGGAGGGTTTCTTTTCTCTTCTTCTAGGTGCAAAGGAAGCAGTCATTTGAATGCCGTCGAACAGCTTTTCAGCTCACACAAAAGAGCAGACGGTTCCACTTATTTCTGAAATTAGATGCAATCATATCTGTGAATCACACAGCAGCAAACCACCGTAATCTGCATTACAATACATTATCCTGCCACACTGCCTAACTCCAGTCTGCCGCAGCAACAGAAACACTTTGCGGTGACCTGCACAGAGTCTGGCAAAAGCACCAAGCCATGCGAAGGCAGTAAAACGACAGGGGAAAAGAAAAAAAAGAGCTGCTTTCTGCTGCTGCAAAAAAAAAAGAGCAAATTATAACAAGAGTCAAGTCTCAACTAATGCAAGACTAGCATCTTCCTGTTCACAGTTTGCATAATTAGATATCTTGAATAGGTTTTTTTTATTGTTCTAAAAATATTCCTGCTTTGTTTAAATCAGCGATTTCCTTAACAGCATGACTTTGGTACCAGAATTAGTGAGGTAGTTAGGGGCAGCAGTAGAGATAAGGTACTTTTAGTTAACATTTAGAGGGAAAGAAAATCTCTTTATGTACTCTTCTATCTCTCGTAGCAACTGTCAAGGAAGGCCTAGGTTTGCAAAATGCCATATAGAAAAAGCAGCTCCCCCGCCCCTGCTCCCTAGAACAGCATTGGGAACCAATTCAGGAGGACCCCAGAGTCCTGGTATTGTGAAAATCAACTTTTATAACTTTCCTTGCATGAGATATTTTGAGCCACTACCAACATCCTCACAAACTAAAATCCTTAACATAGAGGGCCACTGGGCAGTGTACATAAGACTATATATGATAACATTATGAAGTTCAATTCCAATGGAGAAAAGAAAGCAACACTGGCCTGGACTGTTAGAATTACGCCACTTGCTCTTCTGGTAGGCCCCGGCAGGAGAGGGACACATTACATGGCTTCTTTGACTCCCAATACATGGCTGCTTTTCTTTGCACTTCACAGTCTGCATCTTTCCATCTGAAGAAGCCAGGGCTGTTCAGTAACTAGTTAGGACATGGCAAGCTCTGTCTCTATCTTTCCCTCTTCACCTCTGAGCCAGAACAGATGGCAGCTGAAAAGTTGAGTGTCAAGGACTAGGCTCCCGTCACATACCGAGACCCCAGGAAGGGATAAAACCATAAACCTGAGTGCTCATTTTATCCAGCTCCCCATAATCCAGGGAACTGGTTTGAGAACCTTGGGGTTCCCAACAGTGCTGCCAGTCTTCTCAAAGACAGTAGTAGCTGTGGGTCACAGCACTGTCTAGCAGGGACAGTAGGAAATCCTATCTGTCACTCTGCACAGAACTGCCCACTTTAACACTATCCTAGATGGCACCAAAAAGATGAAGGTGCCTTCTAATACTTTTTATTTCTTTTTTTAAATTGTTATTATAAAGGTGAGGTACAGAGGGCTTACAGTCACATAAGTCGGGTAAGGAGTATGTTTCTTTTTGGACAGTGTCACCCCTTCCCTCACTCTCTGCCAATTTTTCCCTCCCATCCCTACCCACAAGTTGAATAGTTTGTTTTCAAGCTAGTGTCCAGTGAGTACCATTGCTGCATTTGTCCACCCTTTGTCCCGCCATTTCTGTGCCTCCCCTACCCTCCCAAAGACAGATAAACAAGATGAAAATAAAACCAGCCACACGCAAAAAAAAAAACCCACCCTCTTGTTTCTATTTCCTAGCGTTCATTTTGATAAATATTTTATATGATAAGAAGCACATAGACATTGCACCTTGTGTTCCTCCACTAAGAATGTCCTTCTTTGGTCTCACTGTGTGTGAATGCCTAGAGTCCTATATAATTTATCTTGTCCTAGGGCATTTTAGATCTAGCTTACAATATACTTTTAATAATGGTCATTTTAAATCCTGAATTAGTGATCTCTAGGCTTCCAGTGATTATGACAAAAAAATGGCACCAATGTTTTAAATTGTTTTGTACTCATATACATATATATATATATATATATATATATATGCTAAGACATATTTTCCTCCAACTGCTTTATTTATGTAAAGGTTATTTCTGTTAGGTTTTTTTTACAGACCTAGGTATTATTTCTTTTTGTAAGAGAAATAAATAATAGTAGCCATCATAACTGTGTTAAAGGGTGTATCGGATGATTGCTATTTCTCCTGGAAAATAGCCCCCAAAGCTGCCTGGCTATAGTTTCCCAACTGCTGAAGTCTTGGAGCTCAGTGAAGCCACAGGACTCATTGTGTCCTCTCAATGTCATGAGACTAAGATCCTGTTAGATGCTTGCTGTATGGTTAGGATTGTCAGGGCTACTGTCATGATGTCACACCAAGAAAAGATCTGGGGATCCCAGTCTGTGGTAGAGAGCTTGCCTAGCATGTGTGAGACTCTGGGTTCATCCCCAGAACATGACAAACAAAGAAGAAGGAAGGGAGGAAAGAAAGAATGAAGGAAGGAGAGAAAGAAGGAAGGAAGAAAAGAAGGGAGGAAGGAAGGAAGGAAGGAAGGAAGGAAGGAAGGAGAGAGAGAAAGGGGAAAGATGAAAAGGGAAAGAAGGGGAAAGAGAAGTAGAAAGGGAAAGGGGAGGGAAGAGAAGAGAAGAGAAGCTAAAGTTATTCTTTGTGTGTCTCCATCTTTCCTTTACACTCAAATGAAACTTCACATTCCTGATCTTAGCTAAACTTTTTTTTTAAAACAAACTGACTTCTCTTAAATATCTATGGTAACAGTTTATAATTTGACTATTAAACATAAACTTTTTTATTTGGTATGGCATCATTCTTTCTATAGATCTAGAAATCTAGGCTTAGGTAAAAAGATATTGACATTTTTGTAATCTTATCAGCTTTCATCTTTCTATATAGAAATGTGCTACTTATAGACTAATCTTGGCAAAGAAACTCCTTAAAATCCAGGATTATTTTTTATATCCCTCTCTGAATAAATTTATAGTCTGTTTCGTATTTCTAGAGATGTAGTGACCAAAGATTCATGTAGCCAAGCAGGGAGAAATAACCTCTTTCACTGTACAAGTGTAACCTATCACTGAATTACTGCTTCCAATATCCCCTAACATTTTGCCTCTTCTAATCTAAATGAAATGGTCCTTCATGTTCCCAGTAAAATACAGTTTTCAAAAACCAACAGCCTTCAGACTTCTACCAGTGGATTTGAGTTCTTACGTGTCACATCGACACGTACACAATTAAAATAACTGAGTGCTTTTTTGTTTTGATCACAATACTAGAGGTAGAGTAAGTCTAGCTATTGTAAATTATTTCAAAGGATATTAAAATATTTTTTTACTTATTAAAACCAAGAGATGGAATTTTCCAAAGTGTAAAGTACTGTTGAAGCCTGAATCCTGACATAGTTTAATTTAATTGCATGTAAGCTCTAGGATAAGTTTTGAGCATATCACAAAGCACCCTGTGATCTCTGTTTTCTTGTTCAAGACTCAGCACATCTGTTCCTGATTTTTTATGCCAGGAAAGGTGACAGCAACCCAAGCTGGGGTGAGCTGGGAGAGCATAGATTGGGATAATTCTGTATTGATGTATTCAAGGGGAAGAACATAAAGTTCCATGGGACAGGCACCAATGTGGCATCAACTCCCCATCCACCCACCCCCTTTCTCCAAGGCCACTGCCAACTCACCCTGCATTGCTCATGTTGATTATAAGTGAAGCTTTGACAAGGGGGCATTCTGGGTATCAGACAACCACATTATAATTCTACTGAAAAGTGTTCTTATTGTTTCTAAATTACTAGTTATAGTGAGCAGCCCTGGTGACTTGGGAGGGGGGGGGCATTTTGAACAAACACATTTAGCTTTGAAGCAGAGCTCTGTGAAGGGGAAGAGTGACAGATAAAGATCACCTGTGCACCTTAATATGCAAAGTGGCTTCTGTTCTGAAAGTAGACCAGTTAAGTAAGTTACTGAATGGCAATTACTGCGCCCTTAGGGGATACGTTCTGGGTAATTGTGTGATGCCCAAACTGAGTTCCCACTTAGAGGATGCATAGCATGTTTGTTTCACAGTCCTACAAGACAACAGGAGTCAATTTTTTTTTGTATTGCATTTTCATGACCTACAGTCTATATGTGTACAGTCTCAGTTGTCAGGGTTTCTAGTTTAGTGAATTTCCATGGAAGATCTATATTCTAAAGATGATAAAAAGAACTCTCTCCCATTGAATATTTACCTTACTCATCATGGTGTCTTCCCAGAGAGAGCTTGGTAAATGCAATGCAATTCAGAGGCACCAGGATGCTAAGGTAACATTGAGATTCCTCTACCCAGTGGGTTTTTGTATGTTATGTGGGTAGGACTGACAAGCTCCTATTTCGTATGAGTCTATGTAATCAACACATCACTTATTTTCTTCAATTTACTTGGCTGGGTCCACAACCTTCTCTAATTCCTCCGAATCCATGCATTCTGTTTATTGAAGTGTAGATGAAATCACAAAAGCAAGTGATGTTATCTGGATTATAGCAGGTTCTGAATAATAATGGATTTAAGAAACAAAACCAGAATGTAGCCCACTGTGGGTACCATTCCCAGCAGGTCGGGCCTTGCCCCCTGGAGAAGACCAAAATGTCAGTTTCTCTACATGATTGTGGTCACTGTTGTAACAGGAGAGGATAATAGCTAGGCTTTTTTGGTTTCAAACAACTGATTTATGATGCAAAACTGCTGAATTTTTCTGGTAAGGGAAAGCATTGTTCTTTTTTGTTGTTGTTGTTTCTCTGTAAAGTCAAGACTTTGAATATTCGGCCAGAAATATTGAGGTTCATCTTGCCTTGGTGTTTTGTTTACCATAAAGCGCAGATAGCTCTTTGGTCTCCAGTATGCATATGTGTACTCACATATGCACACATACACACTCACACTGTATTTCCTTCATCTACTCTACTATAGTCTGAACAAGTCATGTAACTCATTTTTTTTTGTCAGTTTGGGTATCATAGTTGAAAAAAGAGAGCTTTTTCATTTGTTTTGAACATGAAGAGCCCTCCATCAGCTGTTTTGAATTAAGGGTTGGATTTCTTTCATGTTTTAGAGACCAGAGAATGGAGAATTGTATGTGTATAAGCTTAAAGGACTAAGTTATATTTGCAAGTGTTGATAAGTAGTGACGGTTACATGTATATATGTGTTGGGAGCTGGACAGAAAGAAGCAGGGCAAAGTACAGAATGTAGTGAAGAAGAATGCAGTTAAAAATAAATAAATAAAGGGGGTAAGTGGGGAACCAAAGTAGATAATGTGTGAAGATCTTGGGAGGAAAGGCAGCTTCCCAAACCACAGATGCACCTGCCTGTCTTCGGTGCTCTAAGTGGATCTCATTTTAAGAGGCGTTGGTGACTTCCCTTAACCAAAGGCCTCTTGGCTTGTTATGTGGACATAGCAGAGGCTGCTGTGCTGATGTTCAGATCCCACTGGGTCTGGCACTGACATCAGGTTCTGTTGTCAGTGTTCCCACCAGCCAAGCTGGGCGCACATTCAGGTCTTTGGAGGCTCTCCTTTCTTCTGGAAACTGATCATCTGGGCCTAAATAATGTCAGGAAGTTTACTCAGCTATAGAATCTAAGAGCTTCTGTATTTCTTGGCTGCTTTGAAGAGGCTGCATGAGAGAGAGAGAGAGAGACAGAGACAGAGAGAGTACCTCTCGACAGCTAGATTTAAACATGTATGCAAATAAACATTAATTCTAACAGTTTTCCATCAATAAGCTGAGGTACAGAGGGGAAGTAGAGAAATATTTTGCTTTTGAGTGTATCAGAGCCACAGGACAAAAACAAATCACCTGCTCATTGATGAACACACACACACACACACACACACACACACACACACACAGGAGCATGCTCAGAGAGAGTTAAGGAAAGTGTGCAAAGAACACTATATCCAGTGTCAGTATACGTTAGTACTTCCCACACTGACCGTGTCATTAAAGATGGTAGATTCTGAGTCTCCACTCTACAGTTGAGGTAATCTGTGTCCTAGGTGTTTTGTGAGAATGAATAAGATTTTATATTCAAAAGTACATAATCAAATCTCTAGTTTACACAGACATTATTATTGTGCAGTTATTAAAGTCACATTTCCAGTTTAAAACAATGTATTCCTTATAAATCTTGGTGGTCCTTGAGGGAGAGAAGAGGGAGGGGAGAAAGAATGACAGAGAGAAGAGGAGGGGAGGGGAAGGGAGGGGAAAGGAGGAGAGAGGAGACCACCCTAACCATCCTGGAAGCCATAGGTTCTATTAATTCAATATCACACATTGGCAAAATGTCATGAAGGAACTTTGGGCCTTCTTAAGCCGTATTCCAACCTTGGAAGATAAAAATTTGCTCATAGGAACATCAACAACAACAAAAAACACCTGAATGAGATGAACATCAGCTCCCATATTTTACAATGAAGATACCTGATGTGGTCACAGTGATTAAATGCCTAAAGTCAGATGACCTGCTTGCAACAGGATCCAGATTTGATTCCTAGGTTTCTGTTGTCCAATCTTCTTTTTTTCTCTTTTAAGTTTTTTACCCTAACTAATCTAGAAAATTTATGGAAGATAATTAGTGCCCCAGCTTCTTGGTAGAAATACATAAAATGTTTGAAAACAAAATTAAGTAGATAATAGATTTCACAATCCCATTAGAACAAGGGCAAAGGCAGATCTTACCATGGTTATTCCCACAGTGCCAGAGACCTAAGATGCCAAGACAGTTCAGTGGGGAAGGGTGGCCGCTGAAGATGCAGTCGTGGGGACATGTTTATTCAGCAGTTACCAATGAATAAGTAAATTCTTTCTGAAATTTCACTTTGGGGCCAAGATTTATCTAAATATGTCACTGTTTAGACCACTAAAAAAAAATATGGTATAAAGCTTCTGATTCTCATTTCACAATATGTTAATCTTTCTTTATTTATTCCTCCCAAATGTTTTTAAAACAATCTCTCTCTCTCTTTCTCTCTCTCTCTGGGACAATTGGATCTTGTGTATCCTGTCAAATTTTAGTAGAAAGCAAATTTTTATAACCAAATTATAAAGCTTTCAGCGCGGAGGCTTATTTACGATGGAAACATTGACAGAATGCTAACTGTAGTGGTTTCACCGTCACATGCTCCAGAGAGATAGAATTTCCAGAGTCGGAAAATTATCAAACGACTTCGCATCCAGTTTAATGCCCCTTCAACATTGTACACTGTCCCATTTCAAGTAGATTTGACCTAGTTTTGTAACTTTTTTTTATATATTTCACATCAAAGTTACACCTTTCTTGGGAAAAAAAAAGACCTTAGTGCTGCACATTTTTTTCCAACTTGTTCTAGTTTCTCTAGTAGTTGGTCTAAGATCAAGACATTGCAAGGCAGTATCCTACTGCATTTTTGTGTTTGATCTTAAATTTAACTCCCCTTGACTATGATTAAATCTTCCAGAAGAAAATAACATTGTGCTTTTACCTCTGAACCACAATTGGGAGGGGCAGGGGGAAATGTAAATCCAATCCATCTTTTAAAAAACAAAACAAAACACTATCTGAGTTTAAACATGGGTTGCTATGCATAAAATTTCTCCAAGAGGCCAGACAACTCTCAGTCTCTTTGAATAACAACTGAAATTCCGACCCCAGTGCTTTTCTTTCTCAAAATTTAACCAGACCCAAGTTAAACTTCACAAGGAAAAGTAATAATAATGATGATGAAAAAGAGAAAAAGAGGAGGCCCAGAGGAAAATAACCAGACTGTATAAAAACCATTTGTAACCCATGGATTTGATAACACTGATCTCCTCTCCCAGACCACCACCCCTCATCTAAGTGGTTAATCAGACTTGGAGCCCATAAGGGTCTGCAATTGTTCATGTCCTCTGTAGCAGTCACCAAGCCCTGACCTCGTGTGGAATCAAAAGTAAGAACATACAACTGGAAAGAAACAACACATCCAGCTATAAGCTTCCAACCCAGAGAGACCCCAGGAAACTCCAACAAAGGAGCATATAAAAATGTATTCAAGGGCCTGGTATGTACCTCAGTGGACCAAACACCTGCCTAGCAAGTGCAATGTCCTGGGTTTGATCCCCAGTACCAAGATAGATAGATAGATAGATAGATAGATAGATAGATAGATAGATAGATAGATAGATAGATAGATCTCTATCTATAGAGATAGATATATTCAAATGTTTTTTGAGAGACTTTTCCTTTGGGGCTTAAGAAAAGCAGTTGATACCAAATACATGGAAAAGGGGGAAAGGAGAGACATTAAACATTCGCCTGTCATTAGGAGCGGAAACAGTAGCCACCAGTAGTGCCTGAGAACAGAGAAAATGAAAGGAAATAGGGAGAAAGTGAAAGGCATCCGTTCAGCTATTTCTGAACTGACAATTGCCAAAATAAACGAGGACAAAAGAAGAAAATTGGGAGAAGGAAATGTGGAGTGTGAGGATTCTAGAGGATTTAGAGACCTAAGACAAGTCATCTTTTTTCGGACAGGAAAGTTTTCTTGTTACTAATATAATCCTTGGGTTGTATGTCTTGGGTGTTTTTTTTTTAAGACATCGGTTTCAGCTTCTTTTCTCTTATGTAAATTATCTCTGTTATCAAATAATTTTCACAGACACAGATGAAAGAATAATTGGGAAGGAAAACAAAGCATCTCTGCTGGGCTCCTCTATCAGAAATGTGTGTCAAAGGTCAAAAAAGCAGTGCTCCCTGTCTCTTAAACACGCCATTGTCATAATATAAAAACTGACTTACTTAGATTATTTGGAGAGTTAAGTGCTTGTGTTATTGCAAATTAAACTAATTAGTATCATTTCCTGACAGCTGCAGCGAGTGTTAGCAATTCCACGATTTTCCTTCAGCCGTTCAGATGGGACTCAGAGAGGAGGCAGATCTGTGATTTAATGGAATGGGCTCCGTTTATCATGCTAAGGGGTGGCAGCATTCCATTCCCAGTAAAGAACAGTTTCAACCCCATCCCTTCCCAGTGCATCCAGGAGTGCACAAGCACACAAGGTGCGGGGTGTCCGAGAGACATGACATGGAAATAGGCTGGAATTTGCCTATGATATTTCCCTTTTGGAATTGCTGAGATTATGCACTCCATCCCTTGAACCAAAAGTGTAGCTGCCCATAAAACATGCTGGAACTAATTTCCTTGCACAGCTAGCTTAATTGTTACAAAACAGCTTTAGAAAGACGCCCCTACGTGGAGCTTCCAGCATCTGTGAGTGAACAACTAAAGCAAAAGGTTATATGTTTCATCAGCTTTTCTGTGGTGCTGATGAACCTGTGTTGCAGTTAAAACATGAGGACCATAGGGACTTCTCAACATGCAACATGGGAAACCTTAGGACAGCTTCACCCTGAGACACCAGAGTTAAGGAATTATTCTGGCAGGATACTGTCAGCTAAAATTGGATCCTCATAGCAATAACTTTCTATACAGTTTAAATAAGTAACAAGTGTTATGCTCAGTAGTCCGACACTTGCCTAACATGTACAAGGCTCTGGGTTTGATCCTGGGTATCACACACAGAAAAAAAAGAAGAGAAAGAAAGAGAAGGGATGTGAAGGGGAGGGGAGAGGTAGCCACAGGAGAGGAGAGGGGAAGAGAGGGGAGGGAGGGAAAGCTGAAAAAGAAAAGGGAGAGGAAAAGGAAGGAAAGCAAGAAAGAATGAAATAATTCCTTTTTTACTTTCAAAGAAGAAAGACTAAGGAAGTTGTGAGGATTATGAAGTGAGAAGTTCACGTGGGTTCCTATGCTCAGTCCTGATTGCTCACTTGATTTCTAGTAATAATGACTTTCAGCCTATATTTAACAAAGGAGCAAGAGCTCTAAGGTCTCTGGAATTGTGGTTAGAAAGTAAGAGGGTGATAAAAGAGAGACTCTTCTGCCCGCGCAGACTCTTTTCACATGTAAATAACTGGCCCTCTCACAAATGATTCAACCCTTCTCCCTCAGATTCCAAGAGCAACTTTTGTTGTGTTGTTTGTTTTCTTTCACAGCCTACAGTTATTCTCTGCCTTGGACAAATTGAAGGATGTCCAGGAAAGGAACAATGCGAGTAACTAAATTAAAGCAGAATCTCTGAAAAAGTGGTATTTTTTATGGTAATTATAATTTGCACCACTGGGATATAGGAATTAGGGTAAATCTGGAGTCAAGCCAATTGGCAAAGTGGTAAGTAGTCTGGATCCTTTAAAAGTCTCTAAATTATTATTGAAAGGCATGGAAAGTTCTAGAAATGGATGCCTCTTTGGCTTTGACAACTCTACTTCCAGGGCAAGATCCTACAGGTGTATACACATGTGGACACCAGTTTGCTAGTAGAATTGTTTGAAATAGCCCAAGACAATGGGTTAAATAAATTATGTACCAGTACACAAGAAAAGATTACACAGTTGTTAAAAAGAATAAGTCAGAGCTGTAGGTCTCAATCATTAACTTTAAAAAAGCAAGAGAGAAAAACTGCATAGATGATGTCCTATAATTTTTGTAAAAAAAAAAAAGAATGGGGATATTTGTGTGTGCATAATCATAGACTATCTATGGAAAGAGACATAAAAATCTGGTAACCATAGCGGCTGCAGTTATCTCTGGGGAGGGGATTTGAGCAACTGAGACTCAGAGGAGGAGGGAGACTTTTCACCATATGCTCTTCCGTACTGCGTGTATATTTTTTAATATGCAGTGTAAGATATTGCCTCCAACAATACTTAATTGTTTAAAATTGAACTTCTTTTACAGTTACCTTTACGTAGTTGTACAAAGGGGTTTTAATTCAACGTATCTTTTTATAAGTACAATGCATCTTTATCAACATCACTCCTTCCATTCTTCATCTCTCCTAACCCCATTCATCCCATCAAATTACCTGGTTCCAGATTTGCATATGTATATTGAAGATGATGACTGTATTTAATCCATCATTCAAATTAAATTTCTTTAGAAGGACAAGTTTTATTGCTTTCATTCTTCTAGAAGGGTACATTACTATGATGTATACACAGTGGCCCACTTACAACTTATACCTTAAGATAGTCCTCCGTCATTTTTTTTTACACTACACTAACTGATCAGACTATGGGTGTCTCTATTTGTGAGGCACATTAAAACTATCAGCTTTTGTAGCTGATAGTTTTGAATCTGATTCATGTTAATGGAACAGTGGACCACTGAGCTCCCATGAAAAGCAGATCATTTCCATGGTACTTGAGAACCTAAAAGATGAATATTCTTACCATAGTACCTAGAACATAGGAGGCTTTGTTTGGTGATAGAACAATGAGTGGAAAAGAACACATAAATGGAAAGAGGAATAATACAAAGCAATTTCAAAGACTGAACTGTACAGGACACGTTATGTCTATGCCAAATTTTTCACTAGTCTACAGCAAAATGAGTATTGGTAGGAAGTAGGTTTTTGAAAACTAAGTTTATTCTATGAAAATTCAGCCTCTGCTAGTAAGACCTATAGTTTGTATAATGTCCTTTCTTATATGAAATAATGTCATAATAAATAGCAATTTTAAGTGTTTATTTCTGAAGCCTTTATCTGATAAAGTAAACATTTGGTAAAATTTATGTTAAGGCTCCAAGTTTTACTTGTCCTTAAAATTTAAGAGTTGAGTAATACTGAGAAGCTAGAAGTTACAAAGAGATCAGAATAGAAGAAACAGTTTTCTTTCAAGTAGAAACTTTTTATTAGTTTGACTTTCAATCAGTTGATCTGCATAAGAAATTGAGCATATGAAACAAGCATTTATAAATGCACATATTAAACGTGATTTGCTTTTTTAAAGAATTCTCCATAAACTTCACCTTATAAAAGGTTTTCGGCTGGAAACAGTAACTCTTTTCTAGAACAATGATTTCAAGGAGATTGAAAATGAAACCCGAAGTTGCCAGCTAAAATACCATGAGAAAAGATTTTACACTTGATTAAAGCTGTAACAGAAATATCAGCGCCTTTAATTCCCAGTATCCACTTACACTCTTGCTACTGTAAAGACCTGTTCATTATTACCCAAATGAAAACAATATTAGAGTTTTGGTGTCAATTCTAGCTTGTTGAAAATGAATTCTTCAGTCTTCTAGGCTCTGTGGATCATTTTACGTTTGTGTGGCTATTTTGGAAGAAACATATAATCAAAGAGCTGACCCAGAACTCTGAAATTCAATATAATTTAGGAGGCATATATTTCATGTCTATGACATGACATAGGTATGCAGGGTACAGAATGAGTGACAGCTGTCTCATGTATCTGTAGGTTGTTTATAATCTACCAAGGCTTCATGTGTGTATATGATCAATCATAGTCATCATACTAAATCTATTCTGCTAGAAACAAGATGTGAACTCTAGAAAGAAAAGAGGGGTAGGTAACACATATTTATAATGTCTCAGCCACCTAAAAATCTTTTGAAACATGCTTGGCACTCTGAGATTTGTAGACTAACATCGTTTGGTCGTAGGTAATTACATGTTGAGCTCTGTGTGTGTGTGTGTGTGTGTGTGTGTGTGTGTGTGTGTGTGTGTGTGTGTGTATGTGTGCTGATACTGCAACTTGAACTCGGAGCCTGAGTGCTGTGTGTGTGTGTGTGTGTGTGTGCTGGTACCACGACTTGAACTCGGAGCCTGAGTGCTGTCCCTTAGCTTTTTCCAAACTAGCCTGACACTCTACCACTTGAGCAATACCTCGACTTTTTGGCAACTTTTGGTTAATTGGAGATGAGTCTCACAGACTTTCTTCTAGGGCTGGCTTTGAACTGTGACCCTCAGATCTCAGTCTTCTGAGTAGCTAGGATTACAGGTGTGAGCCACTAGCACCAGGCTCTAGGTTTTGAACTTTCGTGACATGCAAATTTGAAGGCCTGAGTCTGAGTATTTTATGTTACCTAAACCTAATCATTTTATATATCTTTAACAAGTATAAAATGGAAAATTGATCAATACAGTTGACTTATGACAGTATTTCTGGCTTAGAAAAATTAAAGTATATCTTTTTTTTTAAAGAAAAGATTATTCTTTGCTTTTTGGTTCTTTCTATTAGACAATATTTTTTTCTCTCCTTTTCTACCTCTCCCACCTCTACCTTTTTCTCCTTCTTTGTTTGCTTAACTTGTCAAAGATTATTCTTACAGCCTTAGTTCATTTATTTTTACTCTCTGTACCAAAGGTAGTTGTGGAATTCCTGCTGTATACACATTCAGTGTGTTGGAATCCCGCCCCCTTTCCCCACATACCTCCCTCCCTTAAGAAGATAGAAACTGAACCCATTCTTTTGCATCCCCTCTGTTATTTTCTTCCTTGGGGAGCACCAATTAGTTTTTCAGTGCTAGGGTTGCTGTTGTATGTATAGCCCTTGGTATGTATGGAGAACTGGTTCCAGGACACTGCCTCCCCGGCCCCTTAGATATAAAAACCTGTGGATGCTCAAATCAATTGTATAGTGTATGGTGTAATATTTGTATATAGAATACCATATGTCTTCCTATCCCCTACATCATCTCTAGGTTTTTTTATAATACCTAATGCATTGTAAATGTATCAAAATAGTTGTTATTCTGTGTGATTTAGAGAACGACAAAGGAGAGTCAGCATACATTAATTAGAGTTTATTATAAATTGTAACGTCTTGGATCCTCAACTGGCTGAATCTACAGACGAGGAACCTAAGGATACAGAGGCCCACTGTGCTTAACTTAGCGACTGGGATAGAAAACAGCATCTGTTCAACTCCTGATCCTTGTAGAGAGATAATACACAGGAGAAGAATGAGCTACCTGGGTGTATAGTGGTACTCTCTGGTTTGAAAGAGGATAGGCCTTCCAGAACGGATCCCTTACATAAAGAGGTAGTGAGTTATTGCTGGCCCAGTGAGGGCATCTCCCTCTAGTACTGAACCAGAACACACACCATGTTTTCTGATTTGGTCAGGTCAGGTATTACAGATAGAGAAACATCATCTGGATGCATGTCCTATTTTTCTGTCTCTGAAATGCCATTTTCCATGGAGGTCACCCAGTTTGTGGTGTCAGAAAAGTGCTAATACCTACCTTTGCACAGGAGAAGGGAGAGATAGTTACTTTAATTTTTATTCCAAATAGAAATTTTAAGCTAGAGAAAAAATTTAAGTGACACTCTGTAGCAATTTAGAAGACATGTTGTTCTGGGATAGAAACACACACACACACATACACATGTGCACACACACACATGCACACACGTATGGAGGAGTGTGTCTCTGAAGGAGCTCTAATGGGTTATTGGATAATGAGCATGCATGTTTTATTAATGGTCTAAATAAGCATTGGGATTGCAGGCTTTTCACTGTGGGCTACCCACAGCCCTTCTTTCAGGACTCCAGACATGGAGCTAATTAAGAATTCTTTCACAAAATGATTTACCCAGGAAGGAACTTTAAAAAAAAATATGATTCTTATGCCAAGATTAGTCTTTTCTGAAGATGTTTCCCATTTAGACTAATGGAAATTTGGACTCAGTTACAGGAAGGGCCTGGACAGCAGCAATATATAATCAGAAAGTTTTTCATTTATTAATATTGCAATTGTTATTCATTTAAGGAAGAATGTAGGTAAAATCTAGGTTTTGAACTTACAAAAAAACGGTTTTCTTACTTTTTGCAATGATTCAATAAGTTGCATGTCAGAATGGAGAAGAAAGAGAAAGGAGAGAAATAGAAAGGATTACCCTGGCCCTTTGATGATTTAGGGAAAGGTGTTTTTTTCCTCTCTCTCTAAGGTCTCTCTTTTTTGTTTTTATTAGTTTATATTCATTTTACAAAGTAATGATTTTTATGATGGCATTTCCTGTGTGTATATAATGTGCTTTGAGCATATTCACCCCATGTTATCCTTTCTAACCTCCTTCTCACACCTCTTTTCTCCTCTCTTTCCACTTCCCCCTTTTACTTTTATGTTTGTTAATTCCTTAACTTCCACAACTGACAGAAATGTGATAGTTGAATTCCTAAAAAATTAGCTGACAATTAATGAAAATCTACTATGTGCCAGCACCTAATTACTTCATTTTGAGTTCAAATATCCAATCATTTTAAGTTTTAAAAAGGTGTCATTGCTTTTAAAAAAGAAGAACATAAATTTTTATTTTTTAAAGGAAAGCAATTGTTCATCAGCAAGTGGGAGAAAACATCTATAATCTTCCTTTCTCAAAGCTGGCCATGGCAAACATCCTTGTATACAGCTCCTGATGGTCCTTTCTTTTTCTTCTACTACTTCTTTTTTTTTCTTTTTGCTGTCTATCCATTCACAATTTTACATGAATGACATCACAGGTTCTTCAAATTGCTTTGCTCACTTACAATATCATGAATATAGTTCCATAAAAGTAATGGATTTTTGTTGTGTTTTTCAATGATGTATGTGCATCATTATTTTAATCAAGTAATCAATCAATTACAGTGAAAACAGAAAAAAAACTATATGGCACTATATAAATAATTGTTATTGGTGTTAAACAAAAATAAATTTTAATATTTTCTTTTTCCATAATCCATCATTCACTTCATTACTTTTTTTTTTTTTTGCCAGTTCTGGGGATTGAACTCAGGGCCTGGGCACTGTCCTTGAACTTCCTTTGCTTAAGGCTAGTGCTCTACCACTTGAGCCACAGCTCCACTTCTGGCTTTTACTATGTATGTGGTACTGAGGCATCAAACCCAGGGCTTCACGCATGCTAGGCAAGCACTCTACCACTAAGCCACATTCCCAGCCCCACTTCATTACTTTTTATTAGTATAAACTACTTTGTTCAAGTTCACCCCCTCTATTCTTTCTTGTTCCCATTCTTGTTTCTTCCCCTCCTTCAACAGTTCTTAGTGGGTTTCATTATGTTGTTTTCAGACATATATAAAATGTACTTTAATCACTTTCATACCCATCATCCTCTTCTTTCCTCCTTTTCCCCTTTTTTGGCATCTAAGACATGCCAATCACATACAAATATTATTGTTCCAGATTCTACATGTGAGAGAGAGAGAAAGCCACAGTTGTCTTCCTGATGATCTCCAGTTCTATCCATCTTTCTACAATGACACAATTTCATTCTTCCTTATGGCTGAATAATAGTGTTGTATAGATGGACCACATTTTCTTTATCCATTCTTAAGTTATTGGGCACCAAGGCTTATTCTATAGTAGTGTGAGCAGTGCTGCAATAACTATGGAAATGCAGGTATCTCTGCATTCCTTCATTTCTATGGTCAGGAGCAATATAATAGGGTCATGTGGTAGTTCAACTTTTACTTCTCTGGAGGGACTTCCACACTGATTTCCATAACGGCTGCATGAATTTACATTTCCACCAACAGTATATAAGGGTTTCTTTCCCTCTGCTACATCCGCATTAGTATTTGTTATTTGTTTTCTTGATAATAGACATTCTGATGGGATAAGATGGAATCTCAGTACTGCTTTAAGTCTAATATTCTACTATATAAATAGTTTTATCCTTGTTTGTGTTATTACAGTGTGCAAATAGATTTTTGTTTGTTTTATTATGCACGTGACCATTCCTTTAAATTTTTAGAAGTAAAATTTTTGAGTTAAAGTTGTACATGCTTCCAGGTTGCTTTTAAGAAGGATGAAATTTCATTATTGCTAACTTATCTCATTACCAATGAATCTGATCATCTTCTCATATATTTATAAATCCTTTGAGCTTCTTTTGTGACTTGTATGTTCATGGTTTTTTTCTGTCACACTGTTCATATTTTTAGCTGACTCATAAGAGATCTTTATATATTTATAAAATATCTTTCTGTGAAATAAGAATTAACAAATGGCATAGTATTAAATTTTAAAACTTCTTCATAAAGAAACAATTATTATAGTAATGAGACACTCTACAGAGTTTGAAAAGATTTTCACAAGCTATTTACCTAATAAAGGGTTCATATGCAGAATAAATAATGAGCTCAGAAATTTAAACACTAAAAGAATAAATAACCCCATTAGTAAAGAGACAACTTATGCCAGGTGCCAGTGGCTTACGCTGGTAATCTTAGCAACTCTGAAGGCTGAGATCTAAGGATCGCAGTTCAAAGCCAGACCTGGCAGAAAAGTCCCTGTGAGACTCTTATCTCCAATTAACCACTCAAAAACCAGAAGTGGCGCTGTGGTAGAGTACTAGCCTTGAGCAAAAGAGCTCAGGGATAGTGCCTAAGCCCTGAGTTCTAGCCCCATGACCAACAGGGGGAGAGAGAGAGAGAGAGAAAGAAAGAGAGAGAGAGAGAGAGAGAGAGAGAGAAGGAGAGGCACAGCAGTTTTCAAAAGAAGAATTACAAATGCCCAATAAACATATGAATAAATGTTCAACATCCTTAGACATAAAAAAATGCAAGCCAACAACATTGAGCTACCACCTCACCCCAGTTAGAATAGCTATAATCAAGAACTCTAATAACAACAGATGCTGAAGGGGATGTGGACAGAGGGAACCCTACTGCATTGTTGGTGGGAGTGTAAACTTGTTCAACCACTTTGGAAAGCAGTATGGAGCTTCCTCAAAAGACTCCACATAGAGCTCCCCTATGACCCAGCAATCCCACTTTGGGGTATTTACCCAAATGATCACAATCAAGACCATACTAAAGCTACCAGCACAACTATGTTTATTGCAGCATTATTTACCATAGCTAAGACATGGAACCAACCCAGATGCCCCTCAGTAGATGAATGGATCAAGAAAATGTGGTATATATACACAATGGAATTCTATGCCTCCATCAGAAAGAATGGCATTGCCCTATTTGTTAGGAAATGGAAAGACTGGGAAAAAATTATATTAAGTGAAGTAAGCCAGGCCCAAAGAAACATAGGTCTCATGGTTTCCCTTATTTGCAATAACTAGTATATGTCTGAGACAAGCAGAAATGGTCAGATAAGTTGATGTTAGGCAAAATGAACCCCAAGGTAAGGATTCAAATGTTTTTCTTTCTTGTGATTATTTCTAACATATTTAGAAGATGATTTCTTTGTTGCTTTGTATGTCCCTCCCCCATGGTATAACCCTTGTTTTCACTGTATTTGATGGTATAAGTTGTGGAGGGAAAGGGAAAAAACAAATTGTTTAAATAGAGATACAGGTGGACCCATTGCAACAATGAGATGTGCAAGACATTATGTCAAAAAACAAACTTTACAACTTTGGTGGGGGGCGGGGGAGGTTAGGAAGGGATGGGAAGGGGAAACAAAGGAGGAGGCAACAGTGCTTGATAAGAAATGTACTCATTACCTTGCTCATATAATTGTAACCCCTCCTTTCGGTATTTTCACAATAAAAAAATGCAAGTCAAAACAGCATTTAGGGGCTAGAGGTGTGGCTCATGTGGTAGAGCTCCTTCCTAGACAGCCCAAGCCTCTGAGTTAAAATTCTAGTACTAAAAACCCTTAAGATTTCACCTCACCCTAGTCCTAAGTCAGAATGGTACCATCAAGAAAACAAAGGAGAAATGCTGATCAGAATGGTGAGGAACACAGGGAAGAGACTCCATTGTTGGTTGAAATGTACCTTATTGCAGCCACTATGGAGATTAGTATGGAAAAACTAAAACTAAAAACTAAAAATAGAACTTCCATATAATCCTGCTTCACCACTTCTAGGAACATACCTGCAACACTTATGTTTATAACAGCACTCCTGACAACTTACATTATAAAATCAGCCTAGGTCCTCATAACAGATGGATGGATTTAAACATCACACACACACACACACACACACACACACACACACACAGAGCCAAAACAGAAGAATGTAACTGTATCATTTACAGAAAAATGAATGGAACTTCAGGTTATCATGTTAAGTGAAAAACCATAGTTAGAAAAAGACAAATAAGGGGCTGAGAAGGTGGCTTAGTCGTAGAGTGCTTGCCTCACATGCATGAGGCCCTGGGTTTGATTTCCTCGGCACCACATAAGCAGAAAAAGCTGGAAGTAGTGCTATGGTTCAAGTGGTAGAGCACTAGCCTTGAGCTGAAGAGCTGAAGGACAGTGCCCAAGCTCAGAGTTCAAGCCCCACGACCAACAAAAAAAAAGAGAGAGAAAGACAAATGTATTTTTGCTTATATATGGAATCTAGATCCATAAAGACATAAGCCTAAATAGAGAATTATTTAAGGGTAAACGACTAGGGAGAAAGGAGAGGGCCACAAAGAAAGCTGATGGAGGAGAATAGACCCAAGTACATTATATGTATATGGAAAAGTCATAATAAAATCAATAAGCTTGTACAATTAAAATTAATTTTTAAAAGAGAAAGAAAATAAAAATGATAAATCTCTTGGTATATGAGTTGTAAGTTTTTCTCATTTGTGATTTGTCCTGCTTTGTTTAATGGCACCTTAATAACAACATAGTTAAGAAGTTTCATGTTATCAGATCTTTTCATCATCTCTTTTACATTTTAGGGACATAAGTAATACGATTCAAGCATCATAAAAATATGTATCATACATGCTTTCTTCTTTCACATCTAAAATGTTTAAAATATATAATTTTCTGGTATTCATTTTCCTATGTGGTTTGAAACAGGGCCAAAATTCTTATCACTGGTTTTGTATGTGTGTGTGTGTGTGTGTGTGTGTTTTACCATTTGTCTCTAGATAATTTACTGATCTGGAATACCACTTTTTTAAAAAATAAGGTAACTTTCCACATGTTCTATATTTTTCAAGACTGATATGTTTCACTAAATTATTTACCCTGGGGCCACACTGTAGACTATGTGTGAAAGAGGAATTCTTGCTTTGTTATTCTCCTTCCTCAAAAATTTTTCTTGACTATTGCCTTCTTTTTTAATTAATTTACTTTATTGTCATTCTAAAAGTGATGTTCAGAGGGATTACAGTTACATGAGTCAGGTCATGAGTCCATTTCCTTTCGTATAGTGTCTTCTGTCCCCTCACTCTCTCCCATGAGAGAGTCCTTCCTTCTTGTACAGTTCGCTTTCATTAGAGCGTCACCGATGTACTTTTTTTTTACCCTTTTATATGAATTTTAGAATCAGTTCATTAAATGACTATTCCCACAAATTCCTTTGACATTGTTAATTCTTCTTCTTATAAATCTGAATCCAGTGTTTTAATAAAAGCCCAAAAATCTTATAAGATTCCGGAGATAAAAGCTTATTCATTCAACAAATATTTGCGTATCTCTGGCATCATATGCAACCTTTCTGCCAAAAAAGATCTGCAACCTAAGAATGTTCAAAATTGTGTTATGGTTTGTAACATTGCATCTGAAATTAGAACAAAATAATTCTTAAGAATTCTTGTCACTCAGTTACCATCAAACCATACTGGTTCCCATGCTTTGGCATAATTGTCTGACTCAGAAAACACCCACTCCATGAGTATCATAAGGAGAATGAGAGGCTGTTTTGTTCTGGGTGCCTTCAGTTCATATCAAATCCTAGTGGCAAGAGAGAGGAGAGGAAGCACCAACGTGTTTCCAGCATAACACACTGAAGGTAAGCCCCCGGTACCTCTCAGCCTCCAAACACACTTCAGAATTAGGTTTATCAACAGTCAGTAGGCAAATGCGTGTTTTTCTTTTCCCATGAGCTGATTAAAGTTGTGGTCTCTTGTAATTCATGGCATTCCATTGTATTTATTCCTGCAGGAATTTTCAGGCTGAATTACTGTAACTAATACACCACTAAGTCTGTGTGGCAAAAGCCTTGACCTTTTGAATCCTCCATTTTAGCAGAAAATTGGCATACAAAATTTCAACACAATACATGCTTTAATTTTTTTTCTTAATCTTGATCCAGAATTCATATGGTTCAATTTAATTACGTTGGAGGTTCCTTGCCACCAGTATCAATTTGGATTAAGGGGTTTTGAAGATTGTGGTGATAGTAGAGAAAGAGAGATGAGATAATTCTGTTTGCAGCAGATTATTAACAGGGGGAAAGATATCAAATGTGAAATCCTTTGGTCTTTTCCAGAATAATTTGTGCCCGCAGCTCAATTTGAGCCCGAGGGTTTGCAGGTCTCCTGAACCATGCAACCTGAGAATTGTTGGGATTTTATGCATGTGATCACAGTCTTTGTGCAAATCATTTGATAAAATAATCACCTACTTGCATCCGGAAGCCTTTGGTGTAGGATTTGAAGAGTCAAGAGCGGCAGGAAAGTGTGGATATGTGCATAAGTTGGTAGGGATGTTGCAGATATAAACACTAGTAAATCATTTCTATTTTTTCTAAGATTTCTACTTCTACAAAAGGCCAGATAGTAAGTTATGTGAGGTACTGTGGCTGACATAATCTCTGTTGCAAATTTGTGTTCTTCTCATTCCTTTGTTTGCTTACTTGTTTTATGTTTGTTTTTACAAACCTTTTAAAAATGTAAAAAAAAAAATCATTCTTAGCTCACAGACTGTTCAAACACAGGCCCTGAGTTGGATTGGGCCCACTAGCTTAGTTTGCCAACCTCTTTATGGAATCATTGGAAGAGAAAGTCACGTGTAAATTCATCAGACCGGGAGGTGCTGCTGCTGCTAATTACAAGACTACCTTATATTTTGATTCAGCTTTGTAGTTTACCCCGCCCATCTTTGGACATTGTCCCATTTGATCCTCAAAATAACACTTATGGCAGACATCATTATTCCTATATTGGAGGAAAGAAAACAAGCTCAGAGAGGTAGGGACTTGCCCAAAACGACACAGATGATAAGAGAGAAAGCCAGGAATGAAATGAACGCCTCTTGTGATTCAAGTTTGTTGCTCTTTCCGTTAAACTCCAATTGAGTCAGAGAAAGTGTTTGTAGAAAGAAAGTCAGATTGAAAAAGCTGCTAGCTCATGATTAACATGTCTGTCCTCTGGGTCTCACAAGCTTTAACTGGAATAAAAAAAAAAGTCTAAGAGCATGCATTCCTCACAGTACAGAGACCCTAAGGGTTTAGATAAATTACCACATCGTCTTCAGCCAACTCAGGATTTTGGAAAATCTTTCCTTAGCTCTTAATTCCCACCTATGATGATAGAAATGATGTGATTTGTGCTTTATTAATGCTTTAAGAGACAGAGTAAGGAAGTGATGGTTTAGCTCCCAGGAACATGCTTCCAGATACTGTAGCTGGGTGGAGGAAGGAGAACAAGGCTGTTCACTCCAGCAGCCTGCCAACAGGAGTTCGAGCACTGAAATAGAGCAGAATTGTTCGGAAAGATATGTTAGCTCAACTTGTGTGGCCCAGAGGCTAATCAGTCTACATCATAAAGAACAGGCAAAGGTGCATATGGGATTCATTCCTCTATTTTTATGGGTTAGAGACATGAACGGTGTATCCCGTTACACAGCAGACTAACCCTAGCATGGGAGCGATGAGGTCCAAGAAACACAGTGACTGTATACCATGTAGCATGATATCTTTTTCACTAAATGTTATCAATCAGAATTGTTTAGTGACATTTTTTTGGATTTTTTTATTTGCTATTTCCTCTATTTAAAAGTACAGGTCTTTTAAAAAGCCTGTTACCCTGTTATACAATTAAATGAATGCTACCAGAAAGCCATGACCACTTGTGGCTTCTGCAACTGAAAAATGTGGAAATGTTGGAGAAGGTTCAGAAAAGACCATGAAAAATAAAAGTACTGGAAAATAAAGGCTGGGAGCAAGATTAAAGAGATTTATTTTTGCTAAGGTTTAAAAATACTTAAGAGTGACTGATGCAGTAATTGGGCATCACATTAAGGATTTTCATAGAGGGAGACACAGAGCAATTGTTTTCTCCTTTCTTTTAAAACAAGACAGCAAGAGGATAATCTACAACTTTGATTTCCCCTTTGTGAGGAGGGGCAACAAGAGGTCTTTAACTGTCTTTTATTTAATCCAACAGGAAATACTGAAAAGTAAGCAATGGGGTTTTTGGTGTGAAATATTTGCAGTTAAAAGGGAGGTCTTTGTGTCTGAGAAAGCTGAGAACCATTGATCCTAAACATAGGATCAGGGCATACAAAAATTAACATCCTGCTGAAAAAGATGTAATTGATGAATATTGAAATGTACTTTTCTAGGCTGATATAAAGAACTGAGATCCTTATTACATGGAGATGGAATAGGAGAGTGCCCATTTATTTGTTCCATGATTATCCACCAAAAACCACTTATGTGTCAATTTCCCCAAGCACTGTGCTATGCATACGATGGAGCCGAGACAGATCCAGTCTGTGCCATCACGCCAGTTCACTGCCTCTTTTAGCCAAGTAAGAAACATTCATTCATTTCTATCACATAGGACTGCTCCCAGCCTATCAGTTCACTGCTTTCAACTTAATAACAAGAAACAGTTAGATTTTGAAAGGGAATGATGCATGTTAACTTGTGAAGCTTACTATTTCTGCATTTGGCCTGAGTTCTGAATAAAGAAGTCTTCTTGAAAAATCCTAAATTTGATTTCTTATTTGTGGAATAGTTAAAGAATATTCATTTTACTTGCACAAATGTCACGTGAATATTTTTCTGTAGTCAAAATGTACATTGTAGCCAGGCATTAGTGGTGCATACTTCTAATCCTCATTGCTCAAGAGGCTAGGATCTGAGGATCATGGTTCAAAGTCAGCCAGGACAGAAAACTTGGTGAGCCTCTTATCTCCGGTTAACCACTAGAAAGGCAAACAGGGAGGTATGGTTCCAATGGTAAAGTGCCAGCCTTGAGTAAAAAAGTAAGCCAAACATAAGTATAAGGTCATCACTAGAGGTAGAAGTAAAAAGAAAAGAAAAAAGGAAAAGAAACAACCCAAAATGTGTACTGTTGGTTTCCATCTAGACTCTAGCTCATTTTTGTTTTGTTTTAAATTTTATTGTCAAGGTGTTGTACAGAGGGGTTACAGTTAAAAGTAAGATAGTGATAACATTTCTTGTCTAACTTGTTACCCCTTCCCTCATTTTTTATCCTTCTTTCCCTCTCTCCTACCCCCCAAAGTTGTACAGATCATTTCCAGCATGTTGTCTTCTGAGTATCGCTGTTGCTTTGTCCTTTGTCTCACCGTTTTGTTGTTCCCTTTCCCTTCCCTAGTTCAGATAAATGTATATACAATACCAGGGTACCAAAATCGAATGCAGTGACAACAGGGGATAAACTATAGGGGGAGAAACACAAAAGAAAAAAGAAGTCACAGATTCTTGAAGTACTTTCGAGAGGAAACCTTCCTTCCCCCACCCCTATTTATTCTTTCTTGAAGTAAAGGTGGAGAAGGCTATATTCTCTTAGTAGTAAATTGGCTTTGTTCCATAAAAAGATGGTGATTAAATCTTCAGTTGTTCATTGAGCTTTCAATTCACTTAGAGGTCTTCATGATAATAAATCTTCTTTAAAAACACTATAAATTTGTATCTTAATGGACTTGCTACATGAAGTCTACAATGCCAATACAGCTAAAAGATATTCATCTCTCTTGTACTCCAGTAATATAACTTTTCTTGAGCTTGTCTTTTTCCTTTTTCCTTTTATTTTTTGTTTTGACAGATTTAGAATTGACTTTTAACATCAGAGATGGTATAAGAAAGAGATAAGTCCTGCCACCTATTTTTCCAAAAGTATCAGAAATCATGTTCTTTTTCCTTATTTGTTGGAAATTCCTAACCATCTTCCCATATACACTTCAATCTGCAGTGACACTAGACTATTTTCCAAACTTGTGTCTCTTACAGTAAATTTTACTTCCTGAACATGTAACTATGAGCCAGAAAATATTTCAAATGCTTCACATGTATTGTCTCATACACTCATTTCATAGCCCTCAAAGCTAGGTGCTGTTGTCATCCCTGACAAAAGAGGATAGGTGGGGTGGGGTGGAAGAGACTATGAAAGAGGGAGGGAGGAAAAAGGTTGACAAGTTATGAATTGTAGAAGAGTAATTGTCCAATATACCATAATGAAGACTATGCTTTCTGGCATTTATAGTCCTTAAAAGTTGTCTATCAATATACAACATGGGGACAGTGATCAGATTGATGAGAATCGCCACTGATCATTGGGTAGAAGCATTTAAAGAGCAATGCCACCATTTTCCTCATCCTTAGGATAGATCATTAATAATATTTTATTCCTTGTGCCACTTATTTGGAATCATGGGCAGAGCAAATTAATTTTTAATTAATAACCTCAGGATCATAGTTACTGACCTGTGGTAGCAATGCCAGTCATTCCTGCTTCAATCTGGCTTTGGTTTGTTTACCCAAAGTCAGTGCCTCTGTCCAACTGATTTTTTTTGGGGGGGGGTCTGGTCGTGGGGCCTGAACTCTGGGCCTGAGTGCTGTCCCTCAGCTCTTCAGCTCAAGGCTAGTGCTCTACCACTTGAGCCACAGCGCCACTTCCAGCTTTTTTCTTTTTGCTTATGTGGTGCTGAGGAATCGAACCCAGGGCCTCATGCATGCAAGGCAAGCGCTCTACCACTGAGCCATCTTCCCAGCCCCCCCAAGTGATTTTTGAAATAGTCCAATATTCTTGTGCCTTTCTTTGGTTTTACTTTTGCTTTTGAGTTTTTATATTCTTGTCAGTGAAACCATTTTTATAGATTTTTATTCTGCTCCAAAAGGGACTTTGGAAAACTCTAATACCATTTTCAAAACTACCATTCAATCTACCTACAGATATGACAAAGTTTTGTCATTTACCGGAGATTTCTGAGATGCAAACTGAACATAAGATAGGAATGAGTGGATATAGTAGGTACATTAGCCATGGATTTGACCACCGGCATGGTTCATACCATAGCCATTGGGGAATAGCTAGATTTAGAAACATTTTCGTTTATAAAGCTAGATATATTTGCTATAGAAAATTAAGGTTCCCCCCAAATTAAGAAAAAATAAATTGTTCATATTTGTATCCATTGTATTAGTATTTGTATTATTCATTTCTAGTCTTTTTCTCTTCTTTCCACATTATGAATAGTAGATATAAAAGCATTCTTTTAATTATACACAATGAAACAATAGAAGAAGAATTATAAACCATACTAGTTAGGTTGCACTGTGCATTTGCCACTCTAGCTCTTTTGTACTGTTGAACTGCTATATCCGGGTAAAGGGAGTTGTTTAAATTATATTAGTTCTTGACTCATTTTTCAAGAGCGAACCTGAATTAATTAATTTCTTCAAGGAACATAAACTACATAAACATAAACGAATGATCTAATCTTGATAATGTCACCTTAATGTTTATATGTGAGACTTCGATTTTGGGGTTTTTTTGCCTGCAATTGAACTACATGCACAGGTGGCCCGAGCCTGTTCTGAGTATGCACAGTGATCGACTTCCTTGATACCATTTCACCTCTTCCTGCTCCTGCCCTTCTCCCACTCTTTCCATCCTTGCTCTTTCCATGCTTGGAGACAAAAGAAAGATGAGAGTAGAAAAGTTTACTTTTTATTTTGTTCTCATTACTTTCAGAAGTCTCAAATCTAGTTGGACACTGGTAACTTCTGCCTGTAGTCTTAGCTACTCAGGAGAATGAGAGACAAAGAATTGTGATTGGAGATCAGCCCTGCTAGAAAAGTCCACAAGACTTCATCTTCCAAACAACCAGCAAAAAGCATGGCTCGAGACATAGCTCAAGTGGTAGAGCACAACTCAAGCAACTCAAGGTCCTGAGTTCAAATTCTAATTTTTTTTTGGGGGGGAGTCTAAAATTCTGAAATTATCAATATTGGGGGACTCTAACAAGCAGGATTGTTGTGATCAAATCACTTAAATCAGTGAATACTTGGTTACCTGCTGGCAAGATAGCCATATGCTGTAGTAGAAGATGAGAAAAATGTAGAAGACAAGTTAAATATTATTTCTACTTTAAAATATATACTTTGGAGAAGCAATATTAAATAAACTGTATAATTAAAATAATACAAAAACATGGACTTGAGTATCTACCCAGCAATCAGAAGTCCCTGAGTTCAAACCCTAGTACTGTTAAAGAAGAAAAATCAAATATAATGTATGATTACTTAAAGTATATGAAGCAGATATAATACTTAAAAAATTCAACATCAGCCTTTGTTTTAAATTTTTTTCCTTAGAAAATCTATGTGTTCTGAGCCAGGCACCTGTGACTCATGCCTATAATGATAGCTACTCAAGAGACTGAGATCTGAGAATCACAGTCTGAAGCCAGCCCAGGCAAGAAAGTCCCTGAGACTCTTATCTCCAGTGAACTTCCAAAAAGTCAGAAGTGAAACTATGGCTCAAGTGGTAGAGTGTTAACCTTGAGCAAAAGAGCTGAGGGACAGGGCCCAGGCCCTGAGTTCAAGCCCCAGGACTGGCACACAAAAAATAAAATTCTATGGATTCTGTGTTCTCAACCATTCGAAGAAGTTAAACAGATCTGTAAAATTCAGATCTCAGAAAGTTAAGGTTCAGATCTCAAAATTTAAGTCCAGATCTTAATTCTATTTAAGATACTCATTGTACTTTAACAAAAATAACATTAGATTACTTAAAGTAGTACCACATTATGAACAAAATTCTAGTAAACCAAATCCAACAATACGTAGAACTGACAATACATCATTAACATATGGAGGTGGGCATTGTTATTTGACATTAGAAAACCAAGCTAAAGCAAGAAAGCTATGTTGTTATAAATATGCTCTCCAAAAGCCAGTAGAGTTACAATGATAGACACAGAAACAAAGAATTGTCCTCAGCAAGGCAAAATGTACTCCTACAGAAATGTGCACCATCAGCCAAAAATCTGGCAAGCAAGCACACAGAACAGGCAGGCTGCTCCCTATTCCTAACACAGCAGGCCTTGCCCCACTGCTCAGATTGGTTAGACTCAAGTTTATAATCTGCTATTGATAGGCTAGTTTGAATAGGGTAAGATGTATTTACATAAGGTGCCTATTAAAAGCTGATGTAATAAAATTAACCATACCCAAACAATCTCAAAATAAACCCACACCTTCTGCTATTTCTTGAACAATCTGAGGTGTGTCTTCTGAGATGTGTCTTAATTCTAGCTTGGAAAAAACAGTTAAGACAAAGACCTTACATTTCAAAAATCCTCCCTTATCACAAGCAGTTACTCTTTTCCTCTTTTTCCTTGTAGATGTTGTCTTAGCAGAATAACCACATGAGCCAAGCCATCAAGCCACAGCAGGAACTTTTAAGCAACCTGCTTTGATAGAAAAGACAGTTTTTTTTTTATCACATATATGATCATCAAAATGAATGCAGAAAGAGATTTCACAAAATCCATCATCTACTGACAAATACTCTGTGGAAACTAGCAGCAGAAAGGAACTTCTTTAACTGATAAAGGACCTCTTTGGAACACCTATAGTTAAAATCAGACTTGATCATAAAAGACAGAAAGCTTTCTCCTTAAGATAGGCATAAGCCAAGCAAGTTAGCTATGATTACTTCTATTCAGCCATGTATAGGAGAATTCAGCCATGCATCACACAAGAAGAATAAATAGCAGACCTCTCATACTGTCTTTATTTGCAAACAACATGATCACCTATGTTGAAAATTTGATGGAATCTATAAAGATTTAGGATAAGTGAGTTCCTGGATGTTTCTGGTTATAGGATTAATATATAAAAGTCAGTTGTATTTCTAAATGTTAAAAAATGAGAAATTTTACTTGAAAAGCAAAATTACATACAATGGCATCAATAAAATAAGGAATTCTTAGAAATAAATTGTCAAAAGGAAAAACACCCATATGCCAAAACAATAAGACATTGTTTACAGAAACTAAAGATCTAAATAAATGGGTTGGAAGATTTATTACTGGTATACTGATAATAGATTAATTGAACAGAGGGTCCAGAAATGTATCCACATATATACAGACATTATTTTTATAACTGTGCACAGGCAATTTAGTAGAGCTTTTTCAACAAAGGATGCTAGAAAATTTCAATACTTAGATACGGAATAATGAAATTCCGTGCACATATTATATTTAGAGAATTAACTCAAAATGGATCTCACATTTAAATGTAAAGCATAACTTCTAGAAAATAAAGAGAAGGTTTTTAGGATCTTGAATTAGGCAAAGGTTTCTGAGTAACTTCTGAACTGTAATTTCCAAAGTCTGACTCAGAAAAGAAATAAGAAATTATACTTAATCAAAATTAAGAGCTTTCCTTTCAATGACACAGTTAAAGAATTGAAAGGAGAAACAAAGAACTAGGAGAAACTATTTATAAATTATATATTTGATAAAAGGCTTGTTTGCAGAATATATAGAAAAGTATTATCTCAAAACTCAATGACAGACAAGAAAGCAAATAACCCTGATAGAAAAATGGGTAAAACTACTAAGCTTTCATTAAGGTAAATATATGGATGGGAAATAAAATTGAAAAAGATGTTTAAGGAAATAAATTCAATATTTAAGAAATTTGTGTTAAGGAAATGTACATTAAAATCAGAATGAACTATCACTACATGCTTAAAAGGACATCTCAAATGAAAGCTGGACATAACAAGTTTTGGTAAGAAGGAGAACTGGAACTTTCACAGACTTCTGGTGGGAAATAAATTACTAGGGTCTTAAAAATATAAATACATGCCCATCATTTGATTCAGCTATTCCCTGAAGAAAAACACACAATGATTTGTCTATGGCAAATTGATTTATAATAGCCAAAAACTTGAAACAATCCAAAGGTCTAGCAATAGGTACATGTCTACAAGAATTGAGATGCATCTCTTGAAAACTTCAGACAAATTAAGGTTTTTTTCATAGTCTATAACATTTATGAGTTCTATGAGCTTTGCAATACAGTTATTTCTTTGACATTGGGTGATATGTACATTTCTTTCCCACTTGTTCCCTCCCTCCCATTGCTGCCATTGTGTTGCTTAGTTCATTTTGGCCAATGTCCAGTGCAGCTGATGAGTCCCGCTGGTGTATGGTTTTCCCTGTACAAAATTAAGTTTTGTACAGTTATTTGTGCAAAGAGTATGAATAGAATAACACCTTGAGCCAGTAAAGGTTCGGAGCCTTCTCTCCAACTATGTGAGCAGGCAGTACTTACATTCAAAAATGGAAGTTGCCTGTAGACTACAACCTGTTTGGTTGCAAATCAGTATTTACCTTATTTGGTTATGGTGTGATGCAGCACTTGCCTTACATGAACATTGATCAGCTGGCAGCTTGTGACTGCTTAAAGCTCAGCTGCTCTGACTGGCTGGGACTTGACTCTTATACACACACACATACACACACACACACATACACACACACACGAGTATACTGTTGTGTTAGATTGTAGTTTGCTTGCATGCTACATTAGGTTGTAGTTCACTGCATATAAAAACAGATTTAGGCCAAATTTTATTTAATTTAACATACAGTAGGATAACATATGATAGAATGATACTAATTGAAGAAAGGGGTAGGCTACTGATATATGCAACAGTACATCATGGATTTATCTTAAAATGAGTGAATGAAGACAGAAAATTAGACTACATACTGTCAACTGTTTGCTGGGGAAGGGCTTCGGCATATTAATCAGAGAGGATCTTCAAAGGAGACATTAGATAACTTTGTAGAATTAGACTACATCAACTGTCATGATTATGATGATGGTTTCACATGTGTGTACGCATATAGACATCATGCACATCAAAATTCAGGAGCAGAATACATGATAAGCAATTAGTTATTCAAATAATGTCCCTTAAAATTTTTGAAAATATAGCCATCAGCCTATAATAATCTAACAGGAATTGTGTTATGTGAAACTCAAACTGGACTATAAAATGGAAAATGGGAATGATGTACATATCTAAACAAGAATGTACATTGAAGCCCTGTATAAAATTCTGCACAGGATTTTCTCAGTGCAGTTCTAACCCTATGATGAAAAATATCTTTTTCTAAAGTGTATAATTACCCTCTGTCACTCTTAAATCTCCTCTGGTGTCTAAGCTAGCTTAATAATGGTGAACAGATGAGCAGAAATTAAAAATAAAGGCCTTCTACCAATTTAGCACCCTGCACATAATGTACCTATAATGATAGTTTGATTGCCAGTGCCCATTATTTTGTTGCTGTCTTTTTTTCTATTACTGCACAAGAGCCCTGGGTTTCAAAAAGAATGTAGCGTCCTGTTCTATAAAACCAGAGCAATTTACATGAACACCAGCTTTGGCCCATATTAGAAAGATGCATAGAATAAAATGGAAGACATAATGGAATGCCACGTGGACCATTTAATGTCAGTGGCACTCTTCACTTAAATATCATATTACATTTTGGTTAATTTATTTTCCAAAAGAGAAAAGTGAAAAGCATGAATTTTATTTCCAGCAGAATAGGGAAGAAAATTGAAGTGTTTATGGATATTAAAATGAATAAGAAAAATACATTGAAAAGAAGATAGTAAGTTCCTTAGCACAGTTGCCTCAGTGAATATGGATCAAGTAAAAAAATATTTAAAAAAAGAGACCAAAAAATGATATTATTCAGGTTTGGTATGGAACAGAACAGTCTTAAACTACCATTATTATTTAGTTATTATTTTAATATAAAAATATCTTATTTTTAAACTGTTACTTTTAATTATACTTACTTATGACACTTTGATCATATTTACATGTTTCCTAAGGAAAGCTCTCTACACAATTATCACTGCTTATCACTAATTCAAAAGAAAAGCCACTACAGTATACAGAGTTCAATCAGATAGATTTTTTTTCATAGCTGTTATGACTTCCCTCACGTGTTTAAACTAAGTTGATCAGTTAATTTAATAAAACTTTAACATGGCCTTACACACCAATGCCTCAGTTCCCTGTTAGAATGTTTCTCTCTGGGATATGGTGCCTTTACAAAATCATGAGGGCCTTGAAGGACCTTGACGGCACTATACTGAGAAAGGAGTAGAAACAAGAGAATGAAAGACTAGCAACATGGCCAACTTAAAATTCAGCATACCCCAAATCCTATGAGAAGATCTGTTCTGTAAAACCCCTCACCTCTAAACACAGAAGCTTAGTGCAGGCTGAGGGCTCAATTATCCCTGCCCCTGCCTGGCAGACCTAAAAGATATAAACAGCCTGTGGTAATGTTGGGGCCCTATCTAACACCAGTAAAAGATCTCCCTCTCCACAGACTTATGAAATGGCCCTGGAGAATTGTGGATGGTTTTCAGTTACCTTAAAAACATCCCGTATAGGCCCTGCTTGTACATGGACAAGCAGACTGTATGGATCATTTGTCTTTCTGTGTGTGCTTATCCCCACGCTACACCACCTGTACAAGCAACCTCAGTGCTCAATGTGAATATCTTCAATCATTATGCCCTTTTCCACAGTTACTTCCTTAATTTTATAGCAACTTTTGCTCCATTTTCCCCTTAGATGTTGAAGAGTTTGAATAGGAATCTGAGGCCATTCTTTGGGCTATTTTCTCAGACCAATTCTGTGTGGGGTCCTAAGGGTACTTGTCAGTGTGTGAGGTGATTCGGAGAAGCTGGAGGCTCCCTTTGCCTCCTTCCTCTCTGGTCTCCTGGGGAGGTGGGTACCACAGAGAGTACTATTTTACACCTATTAAGTGCCTTTGAGCAGCAAGGCCTGTAGAGAAGCAGCTCTAAACTTACACACAAAACAAGGGTGTACAGAAAGAACCTGGTAGGGGACTGAGGAGAGTGGTCTATGGGGGGGCCTCTTGCCAGAGTTGGCCCTGTCTCTCTGGCTCTGAAGAGACCACCTTTAGACTTCTAAGTGCTACTCTGATCCCTTTAGCAAGGGTTTAAGGTCAGCAAGCTGGAAGTCATGCAGAAAGAAGGATGGTGTAGGAGGAGGGACTGGGCCAGGAAAACCAGAGGAACCAGACTCTCCTCCTTGGCTGAGTAACAGGCAATGGACCATGAAGGCCCCCTTAGCTAGTATTTGAGGGGGTGAGGCCTCACCTAAAGAAAGGGGAAACAGGATGCAACACATCAGAAGATGACTTCCCACCCTTCCGGGCAGTCTCTTAAGTCTCTCCTAAGCAGTAATGGAATCTTCCAAGGATGTGTCAGATACTGTTGGGCTTTTCATCACTGTGACCCCACCAGATACCTGAGATAACAACTTAAGCAAGGGAAGATGTATCTGGGCTCATGGTTTCACAGGTTTCAGTCAAGGTTGTTTGGCTCTTTGCCTTTTGGGCCTGGATTCTGCTGAGGTATAACATCATGATGGACCGTGTGTGGAGTGGATCTCATCATGGTGGACAGGAAGCTGAAATAGACAGGAAGGGACCTGAGGCAAAGTAAAGCCTTTGAAGGCAGGCCCCTAGTGGCCTACTTCCTGCAATCAGGCCCCACCTCCCAATAGCCCATTCAACTAAGAACTCATCAATGGGTTTACCCATTGATGAAATTAATGTCCTCATGATCCAATTGCCTCTCAATATCAACACCAGCTGGAAGCCAAGCTTTCAACACACAAGTCTTTGAGGGCCAAACCATAACAGATTTCAATATTTTGAAACCCAGTTTAACAACTGCCATTTTTGATAGTTAGCCAGAGGCTGGGAACCAGAGCTCTCCTATTAGATCATATCTTACTGTCTTCTTTCTTCTCTGCGGCATTTACAGACCCCATAGAGGCCAGACACGGGATGTAAAACCTGCTTTTGAGGTGCTGAGAGATAGGAACATACCAGGTGGTTGACACAGCTCTGTCTTCCAAGCCAGAGAACTCTTTTTTGTTTTTTTGAGGAGGGGATGTTTCAGCTAGCCTAATAAATATTTTCCATCTCTAACCTCAGTAATTATTTCCATGTGTCAGCCTACTGAAGAATGACAAAAAAAATAAAGTTTCCTTGATTAGATGAAGTTCGCAGATTTCTGGGAGCAGAATTTAGGACCGTCGTCTATGTTGCTGAAGAATGTATGCATCCACATATATTGAAGAACTGACGTCACCCACCTCTACCTACTGACACAAAGTAAAGGAATCCATCCCCCATCTCTTTTCTGATTCCATATCTATCCTTTGTCATTTTTGTCCTCTCTCCTGTCCTACTCACAAAGCTACTGCATTAGTGCTTTCAGTGTTCCTTTTCTAAATCCAGGATTTGAATGCATGCCTTTTTTAAGCTGAGAATCTCAGATACAATTCTGCTTACAGTCTCACTAGTTGGTTCTCTGTGGGGCAGGAAATGTGCTCCCATGAGTGGTAGGAAAATGTCTTCTGGAAATTTTTTTGATTTGAGTCCTAGTGTGAAGTCAGAATCCCTTTGCTATTTTGGAACATTCTCAGAAATGATATGCATAAAGATTTCAACATGTTTTCAACCTAATAGCTTTGTCGATTGCCCCAGGGTATGAGAGAGAGAGAGAGAGAGAGAGAGAGAGATTGAGAGAGAAGGAGGGAGGGAGGGAGGGAGGAAGGGAGAGAGAGAGAGATTGAGATTGAGAGAGAGAGCCTAAAGGAAGGAGCCAGATGAAATAGGGCCTTCTCCTCCTTTCCATGCAGGAGCAGAGGCAATGCCATGTCTGAACAAGAATCTGTGTTTCGTGAAGCTTTGGGTCCAGTAGAGGACACACTTAACATAATATGGAATGCTCATTTAAACTATCTGCATGTGATTTCAGGTCTGACCTCCTCATCAGGATTGCACTGGCAATAGCATGTTGATAAACCATTTATTGGGTCAGATGCATTAGGCAATTAAAAATCTAAATGCAGCTTTTGGCAACTTCAAGAACACAAAAGCCCTCTGAAGAAATCACTTAAGGCCACCGTATCTTTAGATTGTTTATCTAAAGTTTATTTCTTTGTTTAAACCTCCTCACATTTATTAGAATTAAGTATAAATTCTATTCAGGGGGTTGTTGCTGAATAAGAACCAACATTTAGAGGAGGTAGGCTACTAGAGAAAAAAATCTTTTTCCAGAAATCTGTGCTAGTATTGTTTCTATTAGACTAAGAACCTTCCTGAGAACGAATGACTTCGGCCTTGAAAAAGTTTGAGAAAATGTGATCCGCCCCTTGTCTAATGTCAGAGGTAACAAGTTCTTTGGCTATAAGGTTTGTATGCCTGGAGAAAGCCAAAAGAAATCGGAAGGACCCTGTAGGGACTTCTCCTCTCTTACAGAGGAGTTTGAGAGTAGATGGACAATTTGTATAAATGCTTCATATGGAACCCAGGGCTTCTAAACTTGCTTCTAATATTGTTTGTCAGCAAACTGCCAAAGGTAGCATGGTATCTCTCAAAACTGTAAACCACTTCTTTTTATCTCTGTACAAGAAATTATTTTATTGCATGAATTTTATTTAAATACAATATACATGTACATAAGTGCACAAATCACAATTATATATCTGGACACATTTTCCTAAAAGGGTTGCATTACATCAGCTCAAGAAACATCCTCTTTCTCCTTTCAAGTTGTTATCTACCAAGAGTAGCCACTGTTCTGACTTCCAACACTACTTGTATGACATTGAATTTTAGATGAAAGTACATGTGCTCCTCAGGGTATGGCTTTTTTTATTCAGTGTTCTATGTTCATGAAATTTCTCTACTGCTTTGTTTATTATTTTATTTTCATGTAGTATGCCATCATATGCATAGCACATTTTATGTATCCATTCTACCATTTATTTACTATTTATCATTTATTTTAGCCATATTTTATATATCTGTTCTACCACTGACAGATATTTGAATTATTATTGTTCATAAAGAAAATATTTTGGGAATGTCTTGAATTCAGGGCCTGGGGGCTGTCCTTCAGCTTTTTCACTCAAAGCTAAAACTAGACCACTTGAGTCCCTCTTCCACTTCTGGCTTTTTGCTATTTGATTGGCGATAAAAGTCTTACAGACTTTTCTGCCCAAGTTGGCTTTGAACTGCAACCCTCAGATCTCAGCCTCCTGAGTAGCTAGGTTACAGCTGTAAGCCACCAGTGCCTGGCTTAAGAAATCATTTTTATATGAGTTTTGATGGATATATATATATATATATATATATATATATTCACTAGTACAGTGACATTGCTGACCATGGTATATGTGTAGTTTAGCTTTTATAGAAACTACTCACAATTTTCCAAAATGATGGTACCAATTTTCACCTCTGCCATCAAGTCTTGTCAAAACTTGCCACTAAATATGTCTTTTTTAAGAAGTGAATTTGGTTAATTATCTTCTATTTGTTGAAGAGTTGAAGGAAGTTAAGCAGGTTTTTGTTCCAACTTTGAACTTAATTCTAAAGAAAGATGGAGAAAGATTGCCAGAGGTAGGGATAATCTCTTGGACCAAGAGCTGACCTACAGCCTCCAAACTGTATAGCTGCCTCCCTCTGGTGAGTGTTTTCTAGTCCTATAGCTGTAAAATGAAATCAGAAAGAAGACAAACTACTAAATACTTTAACCTTGATGTTAATATTTAAAATCCAGGGCAGATATTTTTAAATAAAAACAAAACATGCAGGCTGGAAAGGTGGCTCAGTGGTAGAGTGCTTGTCTTGCATGCATGAGGCCCTGGATTCGATTCCTCACATAAGCAGAAAAAGCTGGAAGTGGTGCTGTGGCTTAAGTGGTAGAGCACTAGCCTTGAGCTGAAGAGCTGAGGGACAGCGCCCAGACCCAGAATTCAGGCCCCACAACCAACCGAAAACAAAACAAAACAAACCAAAAACCAAGAAAAAACAACATTGAGCTGCTACTCCATTGAGGTTCTACTCCAAATAGAAACACATCATTCTAATATTTTTAATGCTATATTAACAACCTAAACTGGCTAGCTGTGTTTTCTTGGGCCACCAAAATTGGTACTAATTGGTCATATAATCCATGGAAATTTAATTTATACATCCAGTATCTAGAGAGAAATAAATTCAATCAACTTTCATTTCATTACAGTATAATTCATAGAAAGCTTGTATTGTGTCAATATCCGATCTATAATAATCTCTTTAAATACATGATTATGCAGCCCTAACAATTTCCCCTCTGGAAAAGGTATGTTGTTCCCTTGTATGTATCAGGAAACCAAAACGTAAAAAAAAATTAAAGTTTGCTCTTCTATAAGTAGAAGAGCAAGGACTGAAGATCAAGTCTGCTGTTGGACATCAAGTCTCTGATGTGGAGCACTAGCTATCATGGCTCCTGTGGCAAACCTACATCAGGTCTTCAAGCCAGAAAGACATCTACACTGTGATCCTAACTCTGTGCTCCCAATCTGTCTCTCCTCCTCGTTCAAATCCTGTCACTCACCAGTTCCCTGCCATAGAAGGTAAGCTTAGTGTGTTGGCATCTGGTAAATGTCTGACAGGGAAGGCCTCAAACATGCTTCAGTCTGAAGCAGGCTCGGCTGCTGCACTGTCTTGCCAGCTCATAAAGACAATGTTGAAATGTTGGGAATCCGGGCCAGCTTCTAGCATTACAGAGAAAACTTAGGGTATGGAATCCTGGGAGGAAGGAATCCAAGAGTTGGAACCACATTTTCAGGGGAGACACAGGACTGTCCTGGGTTGAGGAGAAACACTGCCTTGTGCCTTATCCTTTCTACTTTCTCCCAAATGGCCTCTGGGGCCACCCTACAAGGACCAGATGGACTGGGACATCATTTCAGTTGTGTTTATATATTTTTAGTATGTCTTTCCTTAAATATCTGTGGGGTTGTTTTTGTTGTTGTTGTTGTTGTTGTTTTATTAGAGTTTGGCCAAACTTTTCAAATGTGTAGTGATTGGTCAGGTAGTAGACATTTCTCCTGTTGTCTCAGTAAACATGAATATTTCAATGTACCTTACTTTTAGACCTGGTGTGTGTTCTGTCTAAGTGACAGAAATTTAAATGGGCTCTACTTGAAACTTGTTATATATGTATTATTTATGGCATTTTATTCATCATTCATTGCAGTGTAATGATATTTTTAATCATTAAAGGAGATTGTTTACTTGAATGTAGTATAGCTCCTACCATCACATTGAAAATTTTTCCAGCATGTTAAAAAGATTTCAGTTAGAGATCATCATAGATTAAGAAATAATTTTGTACATTAAGGTGATAGATTCACTTTTTTGAAGATTTTAATACTCTTCAATAGTAAAGGGATTGTTTTATTCATAAACTTTAGCCATAATTTTATTATAGAGAGTAGTTCCATCTATTATTATAACTATCCCTTATCTGAATTGTCTATTTTTTAGTACTTATAACATGATTTGAAAATAAAGTAGGTAAAGTTGTTTTCAATATCCTAATAATCAGAAGAACAAATACATGCACAAAAAGCTTGTTTGGGGGGGGGGGTGTGAGAAAGTCCTGGGTCTTGAACTCAATGCCTAGACACTGTCCACTGTCCCTGAGCTTTTTTGCTCAAAGCTAGTGCTTTTTTTTTTCTTCTTGCTTATGTGGTGCTGAGGAATCGAACCCAGGGCCTCATGCATGCAAGGCAAGCGCTTTACCACTGAGCCTAGGCTGGCTTCAAACCATGATTCTTAGAGCTCAGCATCCTGAGTAGCTAGGATTATAGGTATGAGCCAACAGGGCTCAGTTTACTTCTTCTACCTCTTCTGAGCACACTCACCCTTCTGAATCACCAATCTGATCATTCTACCTCCTTTATACACCTTGGCCAACCTAAATATGGTTACTCTCTCACCTTAGGTTTTCTAAAAATTGCTTATGAATGACTGATGAAAGAGTCAAGACTGACAGAAATTGCAATTTCAATACCGAAACGCAGCAGACAAAACTTACATTTCATCTCCCTAAATGAATCCCCTCCTCTAGTGAGTGAGAGGTGAGAAATGAAATTTGCTCTGCTTTCACTCACTGCTTCCTTTGGGCCTCCCTAAGAAAGATGTCTTGCCATACCGGAAGGGAGACAAATGTTTTTTTTTGTTTTAATAGGTTTTTTATTGTGAAAATATCGCAGAGGGTTATAATTACATGAGCAAGGTAATGAGTACATTTCTTATCAAGCATCGTTGTCTCTTCCATTGTTTTTCCCCTACCATCCCTTCCCTCCCATCTCCACAACTACACTCTACCACCACCACCACCACCATCACCACCACCCACCCACCTAAATTGTAAAGTTCGTTTTTTGACATGGCGGGGAGACAAATGTCTAAAGAAGTATTTCTTTTACAACATGAGTGCAAAATGGAAGCCGGGTTGTTTTCATCTGGTCTCCACAGGGGAGTCAGACTTCTTCAAAGATGGGAGTGTAGCATTGGATAGATTTCCCAAGAGGTTGCATCAACTTGCCACATCCGTAAAAGATTTTCAAGAATAAAGAAGCTGAGTTTTGCTTTTAGCTTTTTAGTGAGTAGAGATTTTAATGCAGTGCTTCTGAGACCCCCTCCTTGTATTTTGACCTTCTCCTACAGTGCCCTCTTGTAGCCTGGGTGACTACTCTTAGTGCCCCATGTGCATGCTATTTGTACACTTTCATTTGAATGAGCCTAAGTTCTGCCTGAAATAGATATTTAGTAAACTTGGGAAAGTATAGAGAAGATCAATTATAGCTTAACTCTATGGCCATGTCAATAATTTCTACTTAGCATTACCATCATTATATGCATGTGCAATTGGAACAAAAAAAATCACTCATTTGGCACCGAAGCATGACAAATATAATTTTTTTGGAAAACACCCCTTGTTTCTCTAAATACCATGTGGAGTCCTCATGGTCCAAAATACAGCTGTATACCCAAAGAAAGGAGTCTCTGTTATAGGCACAGGAGGAGTCCCTTTCCCAGGTACAAATGAGATTTCCTCTGCTCTATTCTTTGCAACCCAAGCTTTCTGTTGCTACTTACCACAGGCAGGAGCATCACCATTTCAAGTGATCTGACTGTCTTTATAAAATTCCATTTAAAGTCAGATGAGTTTATTTAAAGCGTGGTAGACCCTAGAGGCAGAGGAAGACTGGCCAGTCCTACCACACAGCCTGAAGGAACTTAGTGGCCTGGCTAACTTTCCATGAAGGGTTGTGTCAAGGTTTGTGGGGGTGGGGTAATGTTTCATGCCAAGTAACTCAGACAGAGGATTAAACACATTTCTATGCAACTGTGGCAGATTTGGGTTTTATTTTTACCCTTCAGGCCTTAAATTACAATACCTCTTTTGATGTGGCATATGCACATTGTGTATTCTTAAGTGCTTATTTGGATACATTTGGGGACTCTCTCAAACTTTTTTTCACTATAGATTACAATAAATATGTCTTTAGGGGGAAGGGAAACTGTTGTTTTATATTCTTGGCTGGGAGATCCTAATAAGGTTTTTAAAAAAGAAAAAAAAATTTATAGCCTAGTAACAAGTCATGTCTACCACTGCATCATACTGGAAGGTTTTTATTTTCCTTAAAAGGAAAGATGCAGGATTTTTTTTTTGGTCTAAAAATGACCTGCTATAGTTTTCCATCTGGAAATTCTAACTACTTTTATTATCTGGTGTTTCCCTATTATAGTGTATGAAAATGAAAACTTTCAACAAGTTTCACTGAATGAGAACAAGAGATTCCTAGTGAAAGTGCTTTCGTTCCCTTTCCTTCCCTTACTAACAATAGATGGCTTCATTCTTGTGTCCTTTGACTTGGGGTTACAAGAGCTTCTTTTTCTCTTCCATAGCCTGAACACTTGAAATCCCCCCAAATCCATCTGTTGAAACCTAACTCCCATGATGATAAACTTAAGAGGTAGTGTCTTTGAGATGTGATTTGCTTTTGAGGGTAAAGTCCACATGCACAAGATTTGTGCCACCATAAAAGAGGCTTGGAATCTTGTTTATACTTTCTTCTTGTGAGAGTAGAAATGTTCACTAAACATCAAAAATCAAACCTTCTTAAGCTTTAGTCTTTGACTGGACATCTTCCAGAACTGTAAGAAATAAGGGTTTGTTGTTTTGAAATTAGCTAGTTTATAATGTTTTTATTAGGACAGTCCAAGTAGATCAAAGACAACCTCTTAGGCATCTGTGAACTTTTTTGACACCACAAATCATTCCTGGAAAAATCCCTTATAATGAATGAACAGAGATCAAAAAGATCCCCAAAGCACAAGGAAGATGCCATGGTGCATAGCATGTTGGGACCCAGATAGGAGATTATTAAGTCCACGCAATGGTCCTGAGCTCTGTGCCTTCACAGTGGAAGGATTGTGTTCTGAAAGCTTACATTGTAATTGTGTTTCCCATACAGAGACTATGAAAGACAAAAGGGGGGAAGGAGACTTAATGCTACAGAAAAGGAGAAATATCTTTTCCTCAGCTATTGCCAGATTCATAACAACAACCCTATGCTGAACGAGAGATTAATAAGAGAAAAGTAGCCAATGTATTTCATAAAATTTATGTGGCAAGAGGAGCCATTATAATAAAATGAAGATCCAAAGAAATAGATACAACTACCTTCTTATGCTGAATTCAATGAAGGAGATCCTCATAGAAAAGAATCACTAGCTGAAAATGACCTAATGGTAATAACCTGGGAAAGAACTTAGCCAAGTCTGTATATTTGGATCTTCCCCAGCATCTTCAGATATAATGGTGCTCTTTTCCTTCAGGTGTAGGGAAGGCACCTCTCCAATGATGGTCTTATGGACTGCTTCAGGAGGTCATAAATACTTTTATTACCTTTTATGACCTGCTTGAAGGTGAAGAGCAGGAGAAGGTCTGAGAGGGACCTTACTATTTCTGCATTTTTTCAAGTGTCAAACTTCTATATTTGCAAGGAGTATGTCCTGAAACTTGTCCATGAGTAATGCTGGCCAGTGACCAAGGACTCTTTGGGGCTCAACATTCTGACCTTCAAGTTCATTGCTCATTGCTTGCAGCAGCTCCTCATTCATTTCTACTGTTACAAAGGCCATCTATAGCACTGTGATAATTTGACATATATATACACATATGTACATATATTTGCATTTGCCTCAGGAGCCTGGTGTGGGGACAGAGGTAGGCAAAGGAAGTTCTGGTTAGATTTTGTTGCCAAGCATAGCACTGTATGTTACCTGACCTTTTTTTTTTTAGTTCAAAAGCCCTAATTGAGAAATCTTATTAGCAGTATATTTAGGACAAATAAAATCGTAAGTGAACAAACAAATGCAATTCCATAATTATTCAGAGAAAACTGTATATTATAAAATCTACTGTCAATTATCATGTAAAAATGACATATCTGATTGACTTTGAAGCAAAATCATTTACAAGTTTTATCCTCTTCACTTTGGGCTATTTATAAACTTATATTTTATAAAATTTAGTTATTCTTCAGATTGTGTCAAAGTTGAATTGTCTTATAAAAAAACACATTTTTGGTAATGGTAATTGGGTAGGTGGAATTTTCTTCTAGATTTTACTTGATTGAGTGAAATAGTTCCCAAATCAGAGAGTTCATTTTTGTTGTCTATAGTAGAAAAATATTTTATTCTTTGTATAAAAAAGAAAAACCTTTCATATTTTCAATAAGTTTTGTCTGAATCCTAGAAAACAGAAATTTTTAGAGAAATAAAATAGAAGAGTGTATGGATTTATGGAAACAAAAGAAATGTGATTTCTTAATTAGCATATGAGCATATCACATTCCAGAGAGAAAGTCTAGTTTGAATATTATTGTGCAGTTGGCATGATTATGCAAATTGCTTAGGATATTTTTCTGTTTACATGCATGTATGTACATGGAGTATGTGGGCTTTTTGTGTGGGTGGATATGTGGTCAAATTATGTGGATGGGCTTATTTGTTGGGAAGTCTGGGGTGTGTACAGGAAATTAGGAATTAGAAACCCTTATGGTTTTACTTTAACAGAGGTAAGGATGGATTGGAGTGGCTTTCATTTTTCATATGAAATCATTTAAACTGGCATTATTCTCATAATATACATTAAACATGAATACAAGACAGTTTTAAGAAATGAATTCTATAAAATGAGTGGGATTTTTTTTTCCAGGGGAAATACCTGACCCAACATGTAATCATTTTATTTCTACAAAACTGACTTTCAGGTCAATGAGGAAGCAATCCTCCACGCCTTAATTTCTTGAAAAGTAATTTGAATAATTTAGCCCACTGAAGATGAGTAGTTATCTAGCCATCTGCCTGGAGAAGCTTAACCCTAAGCCAATGAGTGTGGTAACAGTGGAGAGCTCCAAAAAGAGTACAGTCTGATGCAGTGTAGAACTGAAAAAGGGCACCCACATCCACAGATGGGTTTGCCTACCACATTGAAATCAACATGGCAAAGATGGGAGGAAAGGAAAAGTGTTTATTTCCTCAAGCAATCTCATATATTCATTCTGATGGGAACACATCCATTCAACAAACATTTACTGAGAGCCTACTATGTACCAGATTCTGTGTTGAGTGCCAGAGAAGATTCATAATAGAGGCCCACCAGGTCTCCAGGTCTGTCATGTACACAATAGATGGAATAGCAGGGCCTTGGTTCAGTCCTAATGACATCTGCTCAAGGAAAGTGGACTTCACTGGAGAGAATGACATTTGGGCTGGGTCCTGAAGGATGAGTAGGAGTTTCCAAGTGAAAAATGTGACAGCCAGGAGATCTGTGTGCTAAATCTAGGATGCATTTGAGGAATAGGAGGAAGTTTCGTGTGGGTAGAACAAAAGGCTAGGTCGATAAATCACACTTTCCGACCCTTACCAAAGAGGTCACAGCCTGGTGTCCCATTCAATTCAGCTGACAAAAATCTTTTTTTCTTTTTTTGGCCCGTGTACTGTTTTAAAAATATTTTGAATTAGTTGCCAAGATTTAAAAATTGGAAGATTTCTCATAAAATTCCAGATTTCTGGCTTCTCTTTAAAAAAAAAATCAGAAGATCTGGCAACAGTGGTCCCACATTCCCACATGGCAACAAATGACTGGAGCTAAGCAGCACTCCAAGCACCTCCCTCCTGAAGGAGCTGGCGGCTCACCCCTCCGGGTCCTGCTGTCTTCTTTCCCGCCCCTCAATACCTGACCATCTCTAATCCTATTGGTTTGGGGGGGGGCTAGGATGTTAGACAAAGCTGCCATAATTCTCAGGGAGCCCAAGAAGTAGAAGAGTTAGTGGAGAAAAATGGGAGGAACTCAGATGTAAACAGAAGTTGGAGCCATGGAAAAAGAGTCTTATTTGCTTTCCTAAAGAATAAATCTCCTTTAAATGGTGATGGGATGTACACTTCCTTTCAGAACTCCTGTGTGTGTGTGTGTGTGTGTGTGCACACACACGTGTGTGAGACTATGTGTGTAAGTGTGTGTGCGTGTGAGTATGTGCACGCATGAGTGTGTGAGTGCACGCGTGCGTGTGTGACTGTGTGTGAGTGTGTATGTGCGTGTGTGTGAGTGTGTGTGTGTATGGGTGCATGCGTGCATGTGCCAGTTTGTGGCTTGAACTCAAGACCTGGATGCTATCCCTGAGCTTATTTGTTCAAGTCTAGCTAGTGCTCTACCACTTATGCCACAGTTTCACTTCTGTCTCTTTTTGGTGGTTAATTGGAAATAAGAGTCTCACTGGCTTTCCTTCCTAAGGTAGTTTTGATCCATAATCTTCAGATCTCAGCCTCCTGAGGTTTACAGGTGTGAACCACTTGTGCCTGGCCTTTCAAAATTTTTATAGCAACAGAGTGAAAAATGAATTTGAAAGGAAATGTCCAGGGGCCAGAAATCAAGTGAAGAGCTATTACAGCAACCCAGAAAAAGCTAAACTACACAAGAATATCCTTAAATATTTGATAACCCAACTTGGAATCTTCAAGTCTTTTCCAAGGACAGATCTCATAAGACTTTAAAACATAATAGATTAATTTATATATTACCAATGTTGATATGTAGAATGACAAATAATCTTCACAAGGGTAATATAGTAAGGAAATGCCAACCTTTGGAGTGTCATCTTGAGTAGCAAACCTTAAGCTGTGGACCTTCTGGCTAGCCTTACTTACTTCATCTATAGAGCACCACACTAATTTGTAACTGCCTTACTAATCCGTAATTCACAATAGACCATGACATAGTTCTCTATGGAGGCACATATATATATATATGTATATATATATATATATATAATATGAATCTAATATCTAATATTAGACCAAGGTGACCCAACTGCAAAAGAAAGCTGTGAAAGAGAGAGAGAGAGATTTCTTACCCTTGTTCTAGAAATATATACTTCTAAAATTAGCTACTTATTTAAATGCCAGAATTCTCTGTCCATCTTAGAAACGCTTTAGGAAACGATCATTAAATATTTTATTCCAGCAAAAGTTCAATTGTGTGCAAATTCATTTGTGACCTATGGGTGTTGGCTTTTCTCTCCTAGGATTCTATCCATTTATCCCTACATATAGTTGTTTTATCTTTTTTTTAATCATTTTTTTCTTCCTTAGACTTCTCTAGTGCAGGGGAAATGATAGGCAAAAGCTAGGAAAGATTATGATGCCAGTGGATCTCCCACTTTGAAACAGGAAATTTTGCACACATGGATGGTTGTGTGATTAAATAGAAAACCAAGTTGCTGAAGACTTTTCTTGTAATAAATAAAAATTTAGAGCCAGGTGCCAGTGGCTCACACTTGTAATCTTAGCTACTCAGGAGGCCAAGATCGGAAGACTGCAGGTCAAAGCCGGCCCGGTAAGAAAGATCATGTGACTCTCAGTTTCAATTAACACCAAAAAACTGGAAATAGAGCTATAGTTCAAGTGGTAGAGTGTTAGCCTTGAGCAAAATAGCTCAAGGACAGCGCCCAGACCCTGAGTTCAAGCCTCAGGGCTGGCAAAAAAATAATACTTCTAATATATGTAGCATCTCTGCATCTGGTACAATAAGAAATACTTAAGCAATTAGTTTTACTGAATGTAAAAGGTTATTGCTTGCTCTGGTTTGAATGTTGAAATTTCATGAATGAGGGGCTGGGAAGTTGGCTCAGTGGTAGAGCACTTGCCTTACATGTATGAGGCCCTGGGTTCGATTCCTCAGTACCACATAAGCAAAAAGAAAAAAGCCAGAAGTGGTGCTGTGGCTCAAGTGGTAGAACACTAGCCTTGAGCTGAAGAGCTGAGGGACAGCAACCAGGCCCAGAGTTCAGGCCCCATGACCGGACCCAAAAAAACAAAAACAAAAACAAAATCATGAGTATGAAATTTCATGAATGAAATTTTATTTGGAAAACATATCCCCAGGCATACGTTCATACTATTTGAGAAATGGGAATTCTGGACTCTGCTTTCCAAATGGATTTAGTCATTTATGGATTAATGGATTAATGGTTTGTCATAGAATGACTTTGTTAGAAAAGGGAGCTCAGTCAGTTTGGTGTCTGTCTTATCATGTGATTTCCTCCATCAAGTTTGGGTACATCAAGATAGCTGTCCTCAGATACTAGCACCATGCTCTTGAACTTCCAGCCTCCAAAACCATGAGCCAAATAAGCCCTTGTTCTTTTTAAGTTATCTAATCTAGGGTATTCACTTAGAGCTATAGAGAACTAAAATGACAACCATCACCATCTCCCCCACCCCTGCTCACATCTTGGTTGAAGTAAGTGGTTAGTATGTATTTGCTAGATTTAATTCATATTCATAAAATGGAGGAAACTATCCCAACCAGGAACACAGCTTCAGAGAGTACTCCATTGTAGCACACTGAAACTCAGTGGTTATCTTCAGCTTAATTATTTGTTTTCATTTATTCTCCCAACAAGATAGTATGTATTCTTTTTCTGTGTGTGTGTGCCAATACTGAGACTTGAACTCAGGGTCTTGTGCACTTACTCACAGTTTGCACTCTGACATTTGAGCGATATCTCTAGTATAGCGTTTTGCTCATTAATTGAAGATGTTAGTCTCACCGACTTTTCTAGCTGGACTGGCTTCAAACTTCAGTTCTCCTGGTTTCAGCCCCTCTGAGTAAGTGGGTTGTAAGCCACTGGCTCTTGAATCAATATGTTTTTTTTTAATTTTATGAAGTACCTTGATAGTTATATATTCAATGTTATTGTTTGTTACAGAGCTATAGCATTTTCTTCCTAATTTAAGGTACCCAGTGACAAAATTGTTAAATCAATTAAAAATAAAGTTTGTCTATGTGCCAGTAACTCAGACTTGTAATCCTAGTTACTCAGAAAACTGACATCTGAGGGTCATGGTTCAAAGCCAACCTGAACAGGAAAGGTCATGAGACTCTTATCTCCAATTAGCCAGCAGAAAGCTGGAAGTAGAAATGTGGCTCACATGATAAAAATTGTACATTAAGTTTAAATTTTGTCTCCAATAAGTGATAATGCCTTTCATTTCATGTGTGAAAATTAATATATTCTCTTTAAAGTCCTGATGTCATACCATAAATATGCAGAATATAGATTTTTTTAAGATAGTGTTTTATTATGTCACCTAGTCTGGCCTCAAACTCATAATCCTGATTAGAAGCATGTACCACTACTATGCCTAGATCAAATACCCATTCTTAAGCTCATTAAGACTTTATCAGAGATTCAGCTAACTTTGAAGAAGTAGTAACGTATATTGAAAAAGATGTTTACAAGTTTAGCTTTCTAATCAATTCTGTCGTGTACAAATGAGAATACAAATATTTAGCTCACAAAAATGTTAAAGGATTGAAAACACCATAGTGTGCCAGAAATTCACTGTGTTGCACTAATTATTTTCCCTTCATTTAGCGGATAGGCATTTCATCATTGTGTTAAACGATGGCTAACATTGACTGCCTAGCGCTTGGATGTTCACTGGAAATATCTAGACATATTTAAAGCAGTAATGCCAGGGTCTTATCCTCAGAAATTCTGGATTACATGGTCCAGCATCTGAGATTTTTTAAAGCTTTTTTTTTCTAAGATGCAATCAAGATTGAGAATCATTGCTCTAAAATAAGAGTTGCAACAGCAATGCGCCTTCTTGCTATGACATCAGACATTGAAGTCAATAGCATAGTGACAGGACGTTGGTTTAAAATGGAGCCAACCTCAGCAGACCCTGGTTAACTGTCTGCCTGCTCTCCATTTAAAATACCCATCAGGAACTCTAAAATTATGCAAACTCATAAAGGAAAAAAAAACTATAGTTTTCCATATGCCATAATCTCCATGAAATTTCCACAAGTGAGAGGGATGAGTCTGAATTCACAAACAGCAGCAATTTCCATCCTGTCCCACCTAAATCAGAATAACACCTATAGTTGATGAATAGATAGAAGAATGCTATTGTTAATCTCTTTCAGTGATGCACAAACTATGTCCATCAGAAAATGAGGCAGAAATTACTTCCATACAATCAAAACTATTTTCTCAAAAGACCACAGCTAAATTTTACCTTCCCTCTGGCATCAACAACTGACATTCTCCATCCACTCAGAGACATTACATGGCTTTGTAAAGAAGAGAAATGCAATAATCCCTGAGAAGGATGTCTCATTTGATAAAGTATGCTGGCTGGGTCAGGCATGGTACATACTCTAAGACTTCCCTGTCTGGTCATAAATGATTAAAATTAAACAGAATGAGAACTTCAATTCTTGTTGTACTATTGGTATTTCTAATAATCTGTGCTCACATGTGGTAAATAGCAACTGTATTGCATGCTGCAGGTTATAAGCCACTTCCATTATTAGAGAAATATCCATTGAGGATTGCTGTATAATGTATTCAATAAATCTGAAATATTAGAACAGTACTAATGCACCTATTACAACATTTGCACAACTCAGTCCATAAGGAAGAAGTGACTACACAGGAATCCTGGGGCATTTCAAGGTCAGAAAGTTATTGAAGGGTACTTAGTATTTGGAGAATTTAATTAATCAAAGGACAGCATTAGCGAGGCACAATGCCAAAATAGTCATGATCTTCAGCCACATTAATTTGTGTGGTTATTGTTAGGACACTTTGCTGTGATCTCATTTCAAAACATATGGGTCTCAATGAATCCTGTTTTAAAAGTTTGAACTTAGATATATTATGATAGTCTGATGTAGTGTTACTGGTGATATTTCCAAAATAGCAATTCATGCAGGTTATCATTTCAAACTTTAACTTTTCCAAAATCAGAAACTTTTTAAATTATTTAAAAATATGTCAGTGACTGAGAGATGAAGATAATTTTTATTTGGACAGAAAAAAAGCCCATTTTATCCTTTTCCTTTTCTAAAATCTGTAAATAAATTTCTATGAACCCTTTCTCAGTTTTGAATAATCTCATTACAGTTAATCAAGTTGGTAAATATAAAAGATTTAAAAGCTGTGGATGTGGCTCAGTAACATAACACTTGCCAAACATACACAAGGTTGGTTCAATCCCTAGCATTAAAAATAAGTTTAACCTTTTTTAAATTACATATTTGTAAATATACTCTGAAAACAAACAAACAAACAAAAAAAACATATGAAGTAGCCAGGCACTGGTGGTTCATGCCTGTAATCTTAGCTACTCCAGAGGCTAATATCTGAGAATCACAATTAGAAGCCAGCTAGGGCAAAAAGTCCCCATGAGATTCTTATCTCCAGTTAACCACTCAGAAAACCAGAAGTGGAGCTGTGACTTCAAAGTTGTAGCCTGAAGCAAAAGAGCTCAGGGACAGACAGCACCTAGGCCCTGAGTCAAGCCCCATGATCAACAAAAAATAAAGCCAAAAATAGGTAAAGTAAATGAACTGTGCAACTTGTGGGCAGGGACAGAATAGGGAAACTGGGGGAAAGCAAAGGAAGAGGTTACATTTTCCAAAGAGAAATGCACTCATTACCTGATTTATGAAATAAGAACCCCTCCATAAAACACCTTAAAAATAACAATAACATTTTATACACACACATATATATGTATATATGAATTCTTTTCAGGAGGGATTTTATACATTTATAAGATTTTCTAAGCTTGTCATTAATATTTTAAGAAAAAATGATCTTTTATTTTGTATAATAACTCAAAATATATCCCTTACTCTTCAAAAAGATCCTAAACCATTACATTATTTAATTTTTTAAATAAAAACAACTAATTCAGCAGTGAAGCCCAGTAGACAATATGTTGGAAATAAACCATACAACTTTGCGGAGAGAGATTTGGGGAGGAGAAAGACATGGAGAAAACAAGGGAGGAGATGACACTGTTCAAAAGGAAATGTACTCATTTCCTGAATCATGTAACTCTAACCCCCTCTGTATATCACCTTTACAATAATTTTTTAATAATAAATACATTGATTAATATAAACCAAAGATTTGAATTGTTATTTTTTTACCAGTCCTGGGGACTGAACTCAGGGCCTGGGCACTATCTCTGAGCTTCTTTTGTTCAAGGCTAGCACTCTATCACTTGAGCCATAGCACCACTTCTGGCTTTTTCTGTTTATGTAGTACTGAGGAATCGAACTTAGGGCTTCATGCTTGCTAGGCAAGCACTCTACCTCTAAGCCACATTTCTATTCCCTGAATTATCCTTTAAAGATGTTAGTTGAAAGCTCTTTCAGTAGCAGTTTACAGAATAGGTATATTTAAATAGGTTATTTGCACATCCAAACTTTATTAACTTAAAATTAATATTTGAAAAGCAGCTTCTGAACAAATTTCATAGTTTGTAGCATTACATAAAACTGTGTTTTTTCATGAAGACATCTATTTTTATATTGTTTACTTGATCCATGAATTTCAATTTTTTTTCTGTTCCTAGGGCTTGAACTCAGGGCCTGGGCATTGTCCAGTGCTCAAAACTAGCACTCTACCACTTTTAGACAAAACTCCATTTCTGGCTTTTTGCTGAGTAGCTGAGACTGCAATGGATTTCAATTTTGTAATTTTAAGGTGCTTATTAGCAAAGCTAGTAGGGTAAATTTAGGAAATTCAAATTAGACCTCATAAAAATAATGATTTGATTAGAATATTTTGCTAACATTTTGTTTAATGTAGTGGAAAAATCAGAAAAGCAGAGAATTTGTGAAGTAAACATTTATTAAATCAGCCTAATTTATTCAGGGAGTCATTTTTATATGAATACTATGTGAAAGATTTTAAAATATAAAGAATAAATATGTGTGTAGTTATATACTAAAATTTGGAATGTTATAAATGATATTGAAAAGCTCTTAATATTGCTCTTTCCTTCAAATCCTATAATCCAATAATTAAAGTCACACATAAAGTAATCTATGTGAGTGTCTTTTTAAAGGCTAATTGGAATAAATGCTGATTCCAGCAAATGTATTTTTTAAATATTTTTCCCTTTTGGTTATATCTGTCTGTCTGAACTAGATTTTGCTAGAGCAACACATAAGATTATCTTTATCATTAACTAAGTTTGAAAGTTTCTAAAGGTACAGAACAAAGTGAAATGAGAGAAAGTCAACTGCAGGCAAATACTAAAGATGCCTCAGCTGAGCACCAGTGGCTCATGCCTATAAATCCTAGCTTCTTGGGAGTCTCAGATCTAAGGATCTCGTTTCAAAGCCAGCCTGGGCAGGAAAGTCCATCTGACTCTTATTTAACTACCAAAAAACTACAAGTGGAACTCTGGGTCAAGTGGTAAAGTGCTAGCCTTGAGTGAAAAAGCTCAGGAACAACACCCAGGTCCTTAGTTCAAGCCCTAATACTAGCACATGTACATGTATGTGCACAAATACACACGCATGCACACACACATAATGAAAGATGCCTAAGATAGATAAGTCACCTTTATTCACTAAAATGGTCTTATAACTCTAAGGCACAAACATGTATAAATATGTATAAGATTCCATATTTAGCCTGGATCTATTAAAAATGGTTTGGTTTTTCTCTTATTGCTGGAAATAATTCTTTTTTGTATGGGGTTCCTTGGAATATGGATATTGCAGTCTGCTTAAAGCTTCTTCTTAGTCCTTCAGCTTCTCTTTCTCTCTGTCTCTCTTTTTCTCTCTGTCTCCTTCTTAAACACAGTTCAGGGAGATTCCAGATTGAATCTAAATTCTTTCATTTCTTTAAAAATTCTGGTTATTGACAAATCTTTCAGAGTGTCAGTTCTAGAATCCAACTTGCCTCTGGGAAATTCAGTAAGACTGGTATTTCTACAGCTTTAGATTTCTGGAAAATGAACAAATAGTAGTCATCATTACACAAGGGACTGACAGATCACAATAGTAGTCATCATTACACAAGGGACTGACAGATCACAATAGTAGTCATCATTACACAAGGGACTGACAGATCACAATAGTAGTCATCATTACACAAGGGACTGACAGATCACAGCCCTAGGTGCATGAAACTGAACAAAATATCCTCTGGAGCAGAAAGATCAGACTGAATAAATCCTTCTACTATTTTAAAAGATGAATCCGAGCAAAGGTTTCCCAAGAGAAATAATTTGATAAGGATGTCTGAACTACACAGCTCCTAAAGCCATCTTTAAAATGGATTTGTTGCATGTGTCTGCAGTAGCTGCTTGGATTATTTTTTGGACTGGTTCAATCCTAATAAATCAAAGATCTTTGATTCCCCTGGAGAGATGGAAGAGATCCATTCAAGAAAAAAGCAAAAGACCAAAGATCAAAGTTTGGCGTAAGAATACTGATGTTGGAGATTTGCCACATGGGTTTATAGTCTACAATGTCTAATACTTGACTTTGACTATAACACATGGGAAAGATCCATTTAGCCAGGAATTTATTATATCCATAAGTGGAAGTAAAAATCACATTCTTCAAGTTTTCTTCTTTGCCTGTCCAGATAGTAGTTCTTCGATTTAAATTTTGGTCTTGAGTGATAAACAATTTCTTGCACTTGACATTAGGAGAAGGGAAGAGAATTGAGGTGAATCTTAGAGTCTCAGTTTAAAAATTTATAGAGCTCATTGTAGAGAAAAATACAATCTTTTCATGATGAATGGGTGGTGGTGTCCAGATTTTGGGAGCTTAAACTTAGAGCCCTCTTTACCTCCGTGTGGATTTTGGATTAGGTATTTGAAATTCACTCTTAGAAGACCTCTTTTCACCCTCTAACTCATGTGTTGAGGCCAAAGTAGCAATGAGAAATTAGCTAAACTCTTCCTGACCAGCACACATTTAGCAGACACTGCCCGTGGTTTTTATGAGCCTATGCTTTGAGAGAAGGTTGTGGCATCTTTCTCTAATCTGCTCCAGGTGACTCAACAGTTAGCTCTGCACAGAGGTCAGGCTGGGATCTTCCAGTTGTCTCTCCATTCCTCTTTGCTCTCTGTGATTTTCATTACAACTGTGAAGTGACTCTTGGCTCACTTCACATTTTGGTAATAATGAGACCAACTTGCTAAATGGCTAGCATATTTCTGTAAAGGATAACTTGGAGACAGTTGCCGAAGAAGCTCCCAGGGACAAAGAGAGAGATAGAGGTGTTGTCAAAACCAAACCGCTACTGTACTCTGAAACCAGTGGCTTCCCAGTGGCTCATGCACAGCAAGTATGGAGACCTAGACTGGAAGTGTACCTACCATAGCTGCTCTCCTCTACACCATGGAAGAAGGGAGGTGGATGATGGGCTCTGCACGTGGTGAACTTGAATTTAGATTCATCTAAGTTTCTGGATTAGGTATTTGACTTTTGAATTAGATATTTTGTCCTAACACCTCAAATGATTTATCTATAGAATTGAGACTAAAATGCTTTATAGATGTAATCTAAAAAGTGGGGAAAAACAATTCATAGTTTTATCTTTCATGTTTGGAGTATTTTTCAAATCCCAGTCACTCTTTTTTGCCAAGTTCAGGAGTCTGCATGATCCTCCTTACTTTTAACATTAAATGAAGGTCTAGGCATCCTTGAGAACACTTGCAGCTTCCATAGCTAACTAGGACTCACAGAACTCATAAAAGCTGTTATATTCATAATTATAGTTTATTGCAACAGAATATAACAAAGTTCACGGAAACAAGTGAGTAGGATCTGCTTTACAGGAGTTTTAAGGGAAACTTCCACTTGCTTTCTCTCGGTAGTCATCAAACCTTGCTTAATTCTTCCAGCAGCTATGGGTGATAATAGAGAGTATGCCCAATCAAGGATGCTTTGGTGTTTAATGTTTTGTTGGGACTCAGTCACATATACATTGTTGCCTCGCTATAACACTGACCTTTGCCTCTCACCTTTTAAAGGTCAAGTTAATAATGTTTGGCTAAAGGACCCCCATCATAAATCACATTGTTGTTATAGACTATTTGACATGGTCCAAGGCTCCAGGCAAACAAAAACATGCTTACCAGCCAGAACATTCTAAGGGCTTATATGGAGCTTCCCAAGAACTGAGGAGAAAGGCCAAACATCTTTCAGGGCAAAGTTAATCCTTGACTTCACATTATTGATAGTCAACTTCTTTTGCTCTTTCTGACAATGACTAAAACAAAATTTCATATCCCAAATTAATAATAAATGTCTTCTGTTATAAACTAGACATTGGACACTTAGTATATAATCCATATACCCATCTGGGGAAGACAAAGAAAAAAAATCTCAATAAGCCAGTTCCTCCCACAATGAAATGGCAGAAGAGACAAAATATATAGAAATATTTAATTTTGCTCACAATTGTGGGGGAAAGCTCAATTCTTTTACGGAGGAACAATTTTATTTTGATGATAATTACTCTAAAAGTTAAATGTTTCAGTCTTAAAATTTAGATGTTTCTGTCTTAAAAAGTGGCTTAACCAGCTGGCTATGTGGTGCTCATCTGTAATCACAGCCACCTCAGTGACAGAGGTAGGAGGATCATGGTTCAAGACCAGCCCAAAGCAAAATCATGAGACCACCCCCCCCATCTCAGTAACAAACTACAAAGCAAACAGACTAAACATGTGGCTCAAGTGGTAGAGCAGGAGGCTCTGTGTTTACTAATGAAAAAAATGAAGCAAAATAAGGGTGAGAGACGGAAAAATGATTCAAATGTGACATATCTCTAGTCTACAAACGCGGACTGATAGCAATATCTAAGTATGATAAACTAGTCCTAATATTTTGCAATCTCACACTTTGTTGTCACCCATTCAAGACTTCCTAATTAGTCCTCATGCTTCTTACTCTCATTACAAATTCTTCAAAGTCTTCTGTACCACTGTTCTTTACTTCTGCTGCTGGACATAGGCTCAGGAATAAAATAAAAAGAGAAAGTAATTTGTTATATGCTTAAGAGGAAGTAATCCTCACACACAGGAACATTTGCTCATTTTAATATATCACTTAACTAGATCATGGAAATGGAAATTCCTTCTGTAAATAAATTGTTCACATTTATATTAATATTGTTGCCTTAACTGATGTAGAAATATTGAGAAATGGGGTGTTTTCTTATTTAATGTAGAAGCATATTTAAGCCAGTCTTATTATTTGGATCTGCAATGTCCCCCATGTGTTAAAAGTTTGGTCCCCAACTCTTCACTGTGGAGAAATCAGGGGAAGGATTTTAAGTTATTGGGGGCATGCAATGCTTCCTTTTCTCTTTACTCCTGCCATAACGTACTGCCAGAGGTACAAAGCAAAGGTCCAACCAAACCTGGGCTGCAACTTCTAAAACTGTGAGCCAAAATAAACCTTCTCTATAAGTTGATTAGCTCAAGTATTTGTTAATAGAAAGCTGAGTAAAATAGAAATTGGGAAAATGTTATCATCAGCTTTGAAATCTTTGTGCAATAGTGAGATCGGATTCAGGCCATATTAGTCAGGAGAATAACTAAAGCAAATCTGCCCAGACCATCCTTTTTTATCTATTCCTCCTGCTCTGTCTTTATTAAAAACATCATGAAAAACATTTGGCAAGCCCTGAATCTCTGGATAGGATTATGGGAAAGAAGGGGAGATTTGAAAAACCTGTTGAAATTGTTTTAAGAAGTGGACAGGGGAGAAAATGGAGAGTGTTAAAAAGGGTAAGCTTGATCTGAGGAACTTTGTATGCATGTATGGACATATTATAATGAAACACCTTGTACAATTAAAAGGTACTAATAAAATATCTTGAAAATCAAAGAGTAGATTTGACAGCCAGAGTTATTTGTTGTAATCGAAAATACTTTTAGATCTTCTGACTACATATGGGCGTACTAGGACTACAGCTGTAGTGCATGCAGTCAAATAGAATCGTAATTTATGTGGTCACTAAAACCAGAAGTAGTCAAATATGATGGCCAGTCCTGTTTATCTAATCTCCTTTTTAACTAATGAAGACCTGATTTTATTGGGGAAGCAAAATATTCAAACAGAAAGAAGAGAAAAGGAGAGGAGAGAAGAGAAGAGAGAGAGAGAAAGGAAAGTAAAAAAGAAAGAAAGAAGCAAACAAGGAAGGAAGGAAAGTGAAAGGGAGAAAAGAAAAGAAATTACTATCTCAGAATATTCTCTCAATTAGCATTAACCCATGTGAGAAAATGCCAAGCACAACTCAAGTAGCAAGAAGTAATACACACACACACACACACACACACACACATATATGTTTTGGTGGTGGTGGTGGTGGTGGTGGTGGTCGTGGGGCCTGAACTCTGGGCCTGGGCACTGTTCCTCAGCTCTTCAGCTCAAAGCTAGCACTCTACCACTTGAACCACGGTGCTACTTCCGGCTTTTTCTGCTTAAGTGGTACATGCAAGGCAAGCACTCTACCACTGAGCCACCTTCCCAGCCCAAGAAGTAACTTTTACCTTGTGAAAAGGTATAGATCCACCTGCCATGCATATCAGTCTTAAGTACTTCCTCTTTTTCCGAATGAAAAACACAGACATGATACCTAGAGATGCAGCAGCCATCATGTGATCATGAAAAAAAGACTATGGAGGATGGAACCGAAAATTGGCAGGAACCTCAATCCTTAATGACTTTCTTAATGAGTGTACTCTTTCCTCTGGACTTATTTAAGAAACATGACACATTATTGCTTAAACCAATATTAGTATGTTTCTATTAAATGAAATCAAACACAGCCCTAATTGAATTGACTTCCACAGTTTCAAAGCCATGATATTTGGTCCATTGTGAGTGTGTTATCCTATCAAGGATTAAATATGAAATGGTGACCTTGCTTTGGATAGTGTAAACAGTACAGTTAAGAGCAAGATGGTACCAGGTTGGCTAATGTTCAGTTCAGGGTCTGTGATGACTCTTCATTATCTCATTGGTTCAAGTTCCAAGATGCCTTTGGTGGCTATAAGAAAGGCACTGTGATGGAGAAGTAGAGACCCATTAAGGAATCTGGCTGTCTAAACACTCCCCCTTCAGGCTCAACACATTAAACATACATGGTTTCACAAAAACTCAGGAAAAAAAATCTCAGCTTTTGTTAATTAGTTCATAGTCTCCAAGAATGTTCCCACATAATTCTTTTTGCTGTTATCTATGAAGTTATTCAAGTTAGCCACTTTACATAGAGGAAAAAGTTTTAGAAACGTTTTAATTATCCATTCCCCAATCCCTGCCCAGCTTTATAAATAAATTCTATTGAAACCATGTTTATGATGAGTAACTCTTTAAAAATTTTTCTCTTAAAAGCTTTTTGCCATTAATATTTCAGTTAATTAAAAATGTATTATGCCTTAATCCTTTGTTAAATGCACAACAGAATAAAATGACATAATATTGGAGTTGGAATTTTATTTGGAATTGAATGGCCAGGCTTACAATCAATGATTTATTAATGCAAACCTGATGGAGGGGGTAACACCATGAACATTTTATGTTCTTATGTTTGCAAAAGAGATCAAATTTACAAGGATATTATTTTTTCCTACTGAATTCCTAAATGTTGCTATTAAAAGACCTAGAATATGTGTAATACAAACATGTGTATCCCAAGGGATAGTTCAAAAAGACTTCTAAACATGGAAAGTTTATGGAAGAATCTAAACTCAATTAATATCCCAGAGCTTGGATACAAACTTGAATTTTGGAAATGTTTCCCCAGATTAAAAAGGAGTTTTGGTGTGGGGCCCCATATGGAAAACATGCATAATTTACTTAAAAGACCCAAGTAAAAGTGAATTCACAGTTTGAAATCTGGATAATTATGCTATAATTAAAGGACTAGTTTGTTTTGTTTTAAAATTATTGTCTTTGGAGTTTCCACCCACCACCAATTACTATTCAGAGATTCAAGTGTTTAGAGTTTTTAAAATTATTTTTTAGAGACCTAGCTTTTTTTAATCTTCCTTTTATATGGAACCTAATTCACTGAAATATTTTGCACCATCTTTTCTCTATAGCCCAACAATGGTAACTTTCTGTCTATTCTCCCATTGTGACTGTCCACTTTAAAGATTACAGCTAAACAAAGTTTTAATAAAATGAAATTAGTCAGGTGCCAGTGGGTCATGTTTGTGATCTTTCCTCCTCAAGAGACTGAGATCCAAAAGATTGTGTGTTTCAAAGTCTGCATATACAGCAAACTCCGTGAGACTTCATTTCTAAAATAATCAGCCAAAAGCTAGACTTAAATAGTGGAGTACCAGCCTGGCACCAGTGGCTCATGCCTGTAATCCTAGCTACTCAGGAGGCTGAGATCTGAGAATTGAGGTTCAAAGCCAACCCTGGGCAGGAAAGTCTGTGACTCTAATTCCAATAAACCACTCAGAAAACTGGAAGTGGTGCTGTGGCTCAAGTGGTAAATGCCTTCAGCCGAAGAGCTGAGGGACAGTGCCCAGGCCCAGAGTTCAAGCCCCACGACAAAAAAAAAAAAAAAGTGGAGTACCAACTGAGAAAGCAAAAAAGTCCAGAGTTCAAACCTCCGTACCAGAAAAAGGTCAGGAGACTGAGTATACTGATTTGATTGGCTTCATATGCTGAATATGTATCAATAACAGCTATATGACATTATACAAACTCACTCATACAATAATTTTTGATTGAACTCTTTTTGTATGTTGGATCCAATAACTGTGTATTAAGCATCCAATTCCTAACCCCAGAAGTTTTACGACCACCATATTATAAAAATCCCAAAATAATTTTTCAATAATGCTACCCATTTTAAGAAGTTTAGTAAGTCCTCAACAGAATATAAATCTTCAACTCATCATCTCCCCACATTTTACTAAATCACACGATAACAAAAATTTTAGATGTTATATGAAAAAGTTGAGATGTTTTCACAATATCTAAAATTTTTACATAATAGATTCCAATGAATATATATTTTAACTTCATCCAAGACCATGAAGAAATGAAACTAATTATATATTCAAATACAAGAACTACTTTTCGAGAACAAAATACCCTAGATACAAGAAAGTAAAGAATATAAAAATTTCTGTTAGTAACTAAATCTTGGTTTCTATATTCCTTCCTCTCTGATAGGTATAGATATATTATATGATTACATATATTTGAATCATACTGTGATTATTTATGAGACTAGTTCCTATCTCTTCTATCAATGTCCACTTGAGTAAATTGTACTTAGAAGTGATCATGTGAACATTTATTTTTTTACATAATTCTTGGACTCGTCTATTTTTTGGAGAAACAAATCAAGAATATAAAATCTATCCAGGCACCAGTGGCTGACTCCTGAGATCTGAGGATTGTGGTTCGAAGCTAACCTGGGCAGGAAAGTCTATGAGATTCTTTTTTTTTGGACATTTTTTATTGTAAAAATGCTGTAAGAGGGGTTATAGTTACTTGAGCAAGGTAATGAGTACATTTCCTATTGGGCATTGTTGTCTCCTCCTTTGTTTTCCCCCTACCATTCCTTCCCTCCCACCTCCATCCCCTCCCCTGCTGAAGTTGTAAAGTTCGTTTTCAACATATTCTTTTGTACATCTCATTGTTACAATGGGTCAACCTGTATCCTTATTTTAGCATTTTGTTTTTTCCCTTCTCCTCCCTGAATTAGAGAAGTGTATATATATATATGCATATATACATAAAATGTATATACAAGATGCAGGGCACTGACATCAAATACAGTGAAAACAAGAGTTATACCATGGGGGAGGAACATACAAAGCAACAAAAAAAATCACATGGTACATTATAAATACATTAGAAACAAAAGCAAGAAAGAAAAAAGATATTTGTGTCCCTATGTTGGAATTCATTTTGCTTAACATCATCTTACATGGTTATATGTACATAACTTTTGGCCTTTTCTGCTTTTCCTACACATGTGCCAGGAGATTCTTATCTCCAGGTAACTGCCAAGAATCTGGAAGTGGAGGTGTAGCTCAAATGGTAGAGTACTGGCCATGAGAAAAAAAAAAAAAAAGGCAGCTCAGGGACAGAGCTCAAGTGGCTCTGAGTTCAAACCCAGTACCAACACACACACACACACACACACACACACACACACACACACAAATATAAAATGAATTATTCTTCTGTGATTACCGTTCATGGAATCTATTTGACCAAATGCACTATAGACTCGTGCCCCCCTCAATTGTTGAAACTTGAATACATGAGTAAATCACCTAAGCAAAAACGTTGATGACTGAACATAGAATGCTGAGCAACGTGATTAAACACATCTAACTGATAATGTTAGCCTGACATTTATTTAATAGTATTCCAACCACTCTTTTAGTACTACGTCATAGTGAGAGTGAAATGCGTGAGTAGCTTTTGTAAGGGATGGTAACTTCTATTGCTTTTTCACAAAGCCAACCCTAGCATTTGAGTAGGAGGCAGAAGGGCAACTGAGAGCTGTCCCGAGGTTCCTCTGAAGAATTCTAAATGGAGCCAACACTTGTTTTTTGTGGAGAGCATCCAGGGAAACAGAACTTCCACCACACTCATTGAATGGCTACACTCTGTCAACCAAGTGTCTGATTACACTGAGTCTGAGCAGATGTAGTCCCATCCTCTTTACTTAGAAGAAAGAACCTGAGAACTGCTCAGAGGACCCTGTTATCATCTTCTAGTGTCCCTTACAGTTTGTGATCAGTTCATGGTGGGCATGGAGCTGTGTGTGAAAACAAATCACAATTGTCTCTTTTTTGTATATGTTTTCATTGTAAAAATACTGTGCAGAGGGGTTAGAGTTACATGAGTAAGGTAATGAGTACATTTCCTATTGAACATTGTTAACTCCTCCTTTGTTTTTCCCCTGCCATCCCTTCCCACCCCAACAATTGTCTCTTTTTCATGGATAAGCAGGTCCCAATATATAGTCGAGTCACAAGCTCCTGACTGGAACAAGAGGAGAAAGGGGAAATTAAAGTAATAATTGATCTTTCTTCCCCCATGTGGGAGAGGACAAGGCCCTAAAATCCTCGAGTCCTTCATTTTCAGGCACAGCACTTGAATGAATATTGAGATGATCATCTGCCAAATTGCTTTGTCCTAGAGTGCTTCAGAGCACCTCTTACAGAGGTAATAAACCATAGCTTTTAATGCTAACTGGGAAAATGGGCTTCTGGATGGGGAGAGTCTGGACTGTAGATAAGAGTCTAGGCTAGCTGTGTTGACATTAGGGATCAGAGTTGCCAGGAAAAAAAAAAAACTAAGTAGGAAGAAACAAGACAGTAGATGAGGGTCATCACCTTGACAATAAAAAAAATGGTAATAATAATAATAATAAAGAAATACAAAGCTATTAAAATGATTTTTTTAAAGAATGAACAAGAGGAAGCAAAGAATCCAGGAGAATAAAGGCAAGAGGAAAGCAAACAACAAAAAAGAAGAGAAATAACAAAATGCCACAAGAAACAAATCATGCAGAAATATTGTGAGTGCTTTGAGATAAAGGAAGCGAGTTAAGAGAAAAGGGAACTAGAAGAGAGACTAAAATATTCAAGTCCTGGGGAGGAAGCAATTGAAAGGATTTCGGTTCAAGATTATCTTGGGGGAAGTGGGAAGTTAGTGAGGATTCACCTCAACAAATAAATTGGGCAGGATAATTCACATCAATAATCCCAACTATAAAGGAAGTATAGGAAGGATGATTATGATCCATGGGGGGGGCGGGGCAGGAGGGAAACAGAAGCAAAAAGCACAAGGCCTTACCCAAAAAATAACTGAAATAAGAAAGGGTTCGGGCTGGGGTGAAAGAATACATATTTTAAGTGTGAGTGTGGAGCTCTGAGTTCAAATCCTAGTACATCAAAAAAAAGTAAATATTCAAGTCTTAGAGATAGCAAGACAAATAGTCTTTAGAGAATGTATACTGTTTGTATCTGTCTGAATGAAATTATTATGTATTATTGCATTTTATTCCTTTTGAATGACAACTATTGCTTCTATTATATTCCTTTAATGATACACTAATCATAGTCAGGCATTGGCAGCTCATACCTGTAATTCTAGCTATTAAGAAGGCTAAGATCTGAAGGTCACAGTTCAAATGCAATCCATACAGAAAAGGCCATAAGATTTTATCTTTAATTAACTAGCAAAAGCTGCACTGGAGGTATGGCTCAAGTGGTAGAGTGCCAACAATAATCAAAATGTGTGCTAGAGCAAGAGGCCCTGAATTCAAGCTCAAGTACCAAGACAAATAATAGTAAGATAATAACCATAAGTCAAATCATTTTTAAAGTCAGTTTTTAAACTTTCCTACAATGCTTTCTAAATGTTTCTTGCAGATTGGATTTTAAAAACTATGAAAAGTAATCTTACAAATCTTGCCAACAATTTTTAAAAATTAAACTGAAAAATCAAATCCAAATATTTCACACTTTATGCTGATGGATCAGATTATAGTTCTATGATCAGAAATAGAAGTATTTAATAGACACGTGTTAGTGAAATGATACAATCTTTGGCATTCACTAAGCTTTTTCTATTTTAAACCAACACTGGGTATATTAAAGAGACTCCACTATATCCTGGAGAAAGTGTGAGCCATTGGGTGGGGGAAGGGTCAAATTTGTATTTGGATAGGATCTTGGTAGATAAATGATATAAAATTAAGTCAACCTAGACCAGGAGAATGGTAAATGGGGATGGAAAGAGAGAGCCCACTAAAAGTTGGCTCTCAATGCACAGAGTTACTCATCTGTATTGTTGCATAATTTCCTCTAGCAGAAAGCAAGGATGATGGGTGAGGATCTGCTTGGGAGACTGACCTATAAGTACTTTAATGATATTGAGACTATTAGTCTCAAGTCTCAATATCATTAAAGTACTTATAGGTCAGTGATATCCAATCTAGGAGGGAAAGGTAAAAAGCCAGAAATTTAGACCAAAAAAAATTGAGAGCCAGACACCCACCCAAATGGCTAAAAGTAAAAAAGAATAGATGCGAAAATGGGTAATATTTCTTTGGATATTTGTCAGTGTCTATCAAACCTTGGGACTTGACTATCTCTCTTCAAAATATTTTTATTACCTAAAAGTTAAATCACACATTTGTCCTAAAAGGCATGGAAAAGAATACTAATAGCAGCCTTATCCATGATAACCAAAAACTCCACTGTCCATCAAGAGTGGACAGAATACACTATAATATATTTACACATTGAAATATCATGTTTCTTACAAGAACCTGGCCTGTTCTCACAAACATAACAGTGAACACAAAAAGCAGACAGAGAATATTATACACATTGCATGACTGGTATTTCATCAAATTTATAGATTATTTGGAAGACACATTTTTGCAAAGTTATCTTCCTATTTAGAAATATAATAGTCAGATACCTACTGAAAGTATTGCTTTATGTGTCTTGGCAAAATTTGTCTTTTTCTTCACAGATGTCATTGTGCATTCTGGAATGTTTGCCCCTTGATATTCACACATTTGTCACAATTTTTAAATTTTTAAAAAACTTTATTATCTTTAAGCACAAAGGAGTTACCATTTAACAAGGCAATTTATAAATACACTATATCTTGATCAGTGTCAACCCTTTCAACATTCTCACCCATCCCTCTTCTACCTATCCTTCCTTCACTCTTCTTAACTTTGTAGGATATACCTTGGAATCTTGTCTGTATTTTCCCCCTCTTATCTTCATTCTTCTACCCCTTTCCCCTTGACCCTACTTCATCCCTATCAAGAACCCAACACTGGGTGTTTTATTTTGCTCAGCTTTGGTTTTGGCTTTCTCAGGAATTGCACTATTTGAGGTTTCCCTTGAATCTACCATATTTCCGTTAATATATTTGTATGCACTTACATACCACCAAACATATTTACTCAGGAGCTTGTAAGTTAAATCCAGTTTCCACATATAAGAGAAAACATGGATCCATGTTTTCCTGACTTTCTTCACTTAATAAAATGTTTTACAAGACTTCCCATACATTTTAGTAGCTCACTGCTTAGTTACACTGATCATTGCTGGTATATAAGAAAGACACAGAATTTCAGCAAAATAACTGTTATAATCAGAAGTGATTAAGCTTCATATCATGTAAGTTCTAGTCATCTTTGAGTTGACTGTTTGAATTTGTATGTATACAGTCTTATCCTAAAGAATGATCATTTTATCTTTGTTATTTTCTAATTATGTTACCTACAACTTACATAACAATGCTTAAAATACAATTTACAGTGGTTATTTTGACTACTTTCTTGACTTTAAAGAACTTTCTAATGTTTCTTATTAAATCTGGTATTGGTTGTTTCCAATATTTAGAATTATATCTACCAGTTTGCTGATAATTGTTATCAGGAATAGTTGTTGATATCCACTAAATGCTCTCTGGCATCTCTTGCATGTATTGCTTCTGTGCTCTGGTATATGCATATGATGGCTCAGTTAACATTCTAACTTGAAGTTAACCATTTAGAGAAGCATCTCCCACGTGAAAGCACTTTCTCACTGCTATCATGGACTCACTAGCAATGTAGAGATTCTGGGTAAGCAGGGTTCATGACAGTATTTGTAATTTAGTCATTTCAACATTTATTAAGCATCAAGGTGAACTAAGTAATATAGAGAGCTGCCACATACAACCCAAAGGTGAACAGTTTCAAGCATAGAGGTAAATATATAAACTAATCACTACAATATGATTTGTATTCTTTTGAGTTATTGGAATATCAGAAATATTTTCCATGGGTATGCTGTTTATGTTGTATACAGATGCATACAGTTTATTCAAATTTTGAGATCTCTAAAAGCCCAGGAAAGGTCTTAGTCAATGCAATTGGATAGAAGCCAAAGGATCTGTTTCCTCAAATTTCATTAGAATGTCTGGCAAATGGTTGTCCTACTTCAATGAACACTGCAGGCAGTGTAGATGATGGGACAAGATGGCCAAAGTTCTTACAGGACAGTCAAGCTTCAAGCACCAGTGTGAGAGATTGCATCAGCATGTCTAGGGAGGTATAAGCGGGGATTAAGATCACATACTGCAGATCATGAAATAGGTTAGGTCTATGTGAAAACAGTTTGGGACACTTGAGCATTGAGACTCAGAGAACATCACTTCTTACATCCCCAAAGGGTTTTTAACTAATTTCTTCCTTTTTGGTTAAATTACAGAAGGCACTTCCAGAAATTGTTAACATGAGCTAGGCAAAAATATTGCCTGGTGGTACAAAAATGAATCTTATAGAAGCTCTACATGTCCTTGTATCCCATTCAGAATGCTTCTTTTTCCACAGAACAGAAACCTAGAATTCTTGAGTTGTGTATTATGTAGGGCCAACTTAAACATGATACAGCCCCACCAAACAGTCTTAAATTGTTGAGCAAGTTGGAGGTAGTGGTGTAGAGAGAAACCTTGTTTCATTAGCATTCAGCAAATCAGCTCCTAGAGGTTGTGGCTTCTGAGCTCTCTGTCGTTGTTCCTTAGCCTAGGGAATAAGAAGAAACAACAGCTTATACAAGGGGTGTTTTTATGTTCCTGGACCACAAGTGGAAGGCATCACTTTCAAGTGTTTTCATTGTCTAGAAGAGTCATGTGGCCAATTATGACTGCAAGGAAATTGAAGTTTACTATGGAGTCATGAACAAAAATAAAACTATTTTGATAATGAAATAGTAATCATTGTAATAGGACAATTTACTATTACCTTTACTATTACTTTCTTAAGATAGCCTTAGATATTCCTAATATTAACTCACTCATTAAAACAATATTAGCAGCCGGGTACCAGTGGCTCATGCCTATAATCCTAGCTACTCAGGAGGTGAGATCTGAGGATTGTGGTTCAAAGCCAGCCCGAGCAGGAAAGTCCATGAGACTCCAATAAACCACCCGAAAACCGGAAGTGGCTCTATGTCTCAAGTGGCAGAGTGCTAGCCTTTAGCTGAAGTGCTCAGGGACAGCACCCAGGTTCACAGTTCAAGCCCCACAACTGACATGTGTGTGTGTGTGTGTGTGTGTGTGTGTGTGTGTGTGTGTGTGTGTATTATTAGCTTTGTAATTGTAAAATTTCCAGATACTATTGTTTTTGACTGTGGTGGAATTATGTTGATCTCAGAGAGATTTCAGCAGTATGTGGACACAAATATTTCTGGAAAGATCTCATCAACCTTCAACCTTCATTCAAGGCACTCTATTCCACTTTTTGCTGCCCATTGTCACCTTGTGCCCAGTGGGAGGCATGCAGCATGCATGCGGTTGAGAGCTGGGACAATTGAATCAAATATATCTGGTTCAGATCTTTGTCCACTAATCCATCACATCATAATGACCAGGCTTAGTTAGTCTTTGTCTCACATTCCTTCAGTCCTAAACCAGCCATAATAATATTATCTACCTATAGCATTGTGTGACAGTCAAATAGGATAATACACATTCAGCACTGAATCTGACATCTCCTAAGGATCTACTCACATGCAGGTTAATGGTCAGATAGCAATGGTCAAGTAACTTATCAAGCTGATAACAATAGGTACAAAAGGTGATCCTTTTAGATGATTAATTTATAAACTATCTTCATCTGAACTTTCTGGGAAATTTTAAAGTAAACAGAAATATATCCAGGATGTTTTAACATATCTAGCTCTTCTCATCTATCACCATGTGATGTTTCCTCTTTGGAGCTAGAGCTAGGCTGGGTTCCAGCCACTGTGACTAGAGTCAAGAGCCATGAAAAGAAGATGAGGCGGTCATCAGCCACGTGTGATCCACCTGCAGTGGTGAGCACTGCAACCCACGAGGCTGATCATCTTCTAGAATGTGTCCCATGGTAAAGAAAGTGATCATTCTCTAGTCAACATTACTGATGAAGAAATACTTTTTTGGCAGATATTTTACGAGTGGAAATCATCCCTTTTTCCAAAAAAGGGATTCAAATTTGCTTGCGGGCAAAAACATATTACAAGATAAAGAGTAAGTGGAGAAGTTGTGCAAAATAGAAATTTAGGGAGACAAATAAGATAAAAATGGGTAACATTAGAACCAAATATGTATCAGAAAGTTTTGCACAAGTTTTGAAATATAATCTAGTATTTGCTGATCTCGCATCAAAAGCAAAAAGCAATGAAACTATTTTACGAGAGTTGTTTGTTAAAGTTACAATCATATCCAATTCTGAGGTCTGAGAGAAGTTTATTCATTGAATAACCAAAAAGAATGATATGCCACATAATGTAGGTGATGTGGTTCTCAGCAATGTGTACACAATGAAGTAAACCTTCCATGATAGCAGCTAGGGAAATACTGGCTTTTTGTTGGTGGTGGTGGTGGTCATGGAGCTTGAACTCGGCCTGGGCACTGTCCCTCAGCTCTTCAGCTCAAGGTTAGCACTCTACTACTTGTGCCACAGCGCCACTTCCTGTTTTCTGAGTGGTTTATTGGAGATAAGAGTCTCACAGACTTTCCTGCCCAGGCTGACTTTGAACCGCAATCCTCAGATCTCAGCCTCCTGAGTAGCTAGGATTACAGACCTGAGCCACAGGCGCCCTGCCCTGGCTATTTTTAAGTACATTGTTTCTAATACTCAGAGGACTGAAAAAGTATCCCCTTCTTGATTAGTAAATGCCATTAAGCAAAGAAAGGTAGCAAGACTTGATGGTTCAAACCTATAATCCTAAACCACATGGGAGATGAAGATGTGGGTCAGAGTTTGAGACTATGATGGGCATAAATAAACAAACAAATCAGGAGATACCCTCTCAACCAATGGCTGGACACAGTGGTACATGCCTGCCTGTTATCTGACCTATGAGAGAAGTACAATGGCTGGGTACACAGACGCATGCCTAGTATTTCCAGCAACACATGGAAGCACAAATTACAGAATTACAGACCAGCTGGCCTGGGTATAAAGTGGGACGCTACCTCTAAAATAACAAGCTGAAAAGGAGATGGAGGTATGGCTCAGATGGAAGAGCACCTGCCTAACTAGTATGAGGCGCTGAGTTCAATCTAGTTTTGCCAATAAGAAAGAAAGAGAGCTAGACGCTGGTGGCTTGTACTGAGATCTGAGGATTGAGGTTTGAAGCCAGCCCAGGTGGAAAAGTCCATGAAATTCTCCAATCTCCCCTCCCCCCGCCTCCATCCCAGTCCTGATGCTTGAACTTGCCAGTCCTGGTGTGGGATTTTTCTAAGTAGCTTACTGGAGATAAGATTTTTCTAAGCAGTTTATTGGAAATTCTGCCTGGGCTGACTTTGCACTGTGATCCTCAGATCTCAGCCTCCTGAGTAGGTAGGATTACAGGCCTGTAACTCTTATCTTTAAATTAACCACCAGAAAACTGGAAGTGGAGATGTGGTTGAAAGTGATAGAGTGCTAGCCTTGAGCAAAAGAGCTAGGGAGAGAGCCCAGGCCCTGAGTTCAGGACCCATGACTGAAAAAAGGGGGGGGGAGGAGAGAGAAGAAGGAAAGAGGTAAGGAAGGAACGAAGGAAAAGAGGGAGGGATGGAAGGAGAGAGAAAGAAAAAGGAGAGAGAGCAAGAGAGAGAGAGAGAGAGAGGTCATAAGTGCCCAGAACTTGTAGTTGAAAATCCATATGTTGGTTTGTGGTTTCTTTGAATTCCTGTGGTCAAATGTTCTGATGTTTCAAAGAAGACTTAGATAAGAATTTTGCAGCAAAAAAAGGATTTTCACATTAAAGTCTATAATTCCTTGCTGGCTTTTTGGGGGAGCTTTTTATTCTTACACAATACAAACTAGCATTTTTATAACTACAGGATACATAATGTACAATATTTTATTGGAATAATGATAGAAAGCACATAATTCATTAGCTACCCACAAGGCTATTTTCTTCATGTCTATTAAGACAGGATATGTGTGTATGTGTCTGTGTATGTTCAAACATGTAGACTGAGCAATAAGATATCAGAAAGGTTTCGACAGTCTTTTATTTCTGCCCATGTTCTCAGAAACACAAAAATAAAGCAAATGCACATTTTAAGGGACTCCATCACCCTGTGCCGAGACTATCCTGTCTTTAGAATTAGTTTTGGAAGCAGAACAGAGGTGTGTTTTTCATTATGCCACATGGATTTTCACATTCGAGAGTATAATTACCAAACCCAGCCCTCAAACCACTGCAAAAACATCACATGTTTCTTGCACACATTTTCCCCCCTTCAAACTGGCACTGAAGCACCCACCAAGAACCCTGCCCACAGTAGGGTTAGATTAAAAGTTTTTTCAAACATGGTTGCAGCATGGCTCTCATCCACACAGCAAGTATCATCAGCCTTTAATCACAGCATTCTTCTTGCATTGCAGCTAGCTAGGTGTCTGTCATGTGGGAGAGGGATTATACAAAGAGCCCAAGTCAGGGTCTCCCTGTGCACACAAGGCTCTCCAGCTCTCAGCATACCCTGATATCTTTGTCAGACCCATAGTGCTCACCAAGTCCTACACAAGGCCTAGAGGATCATTTCAAAGTTTAGAAACAGTGCTGAGAAGAAAGAGACAGGAAAAGCTATGTTTTTTATGCTTGTTCCCAGTCAAAGAACCTGGTGAGTTCAGTGAGGACTTCAGAACTGGGTTCTGGTATTCTCCTCTCTCCATATAAGTGGGCACAGCAGTAGAGCCTGAAGTTTCTCCAGATTGCTCAAGCAATTGCTTACTGAGTGCATCCTAGAAGCTTAAAAGGTTGAGTGCAATGTTCTTTCTTCTTTTTGTGAGAAAAAGTCTTGACCTCAAACTCATGATCCTTTTTCCTTGGACTTCCCAGTGCTGGGATTTTAGCCATGCCCTACGATGCCTCGCTTAAAATATCTTTTTGAAGAACTTCAATAGAAAGGAAGAATAGAGGAAAATGGGTCATTGATTATTTAGAATATGCACTATAGAAAGTGAGTTGTATATTAGCAAACACTGTTCTTTTAATATTTAAATGTCTATCATAATACCTCCCAATTCACTAAAGTTTATTATGAGCTTGACGTTTTTCTAAGTAACAACCCTAGGATGAGACATTTTGGCCCCCCTGTGACAGATGAGGAAACTGGGCCCCGGGTTGTTTAGCAAGTCACAGATAAACCCTGATTTTGAACCTGTGTAGTTTGGCTGTAGTGTGGAATGCGCTTAGCCTATCTCCAGTCCTTCTCTGAGAGAATCAACAAAATTGTGGGATTATGAAGCCATTGGGAGAATGCCTCCATTCCACTAAACATAGAAGTCTTTCTTCTCTTGGGTTTCAGCAATGGCTGCCACCCAACTGGTGTGTAGTAAAGTGGAGAGAAATTACAAGTTCACAGTGTGCAGTGAGAATGTGAGAGACCAGCTCTACCTAAATACCACGGCCTCTGTGTGTAATGAATCATCTTCTCACTAGGCCCCCACAATAATTACAGCCATGTATCAGCCTTGAGTTCATATATAACCCTAGTAACTTCAGAAAAGTAATCTGACTATACTATACAGTATGTACTAGAAAAATTGGCATGATGCACAAACCTGTAATTTCAGAACTTGGGATACTGAGTGGGGGAGATTGAGTTTAAGTCCACCCTGAGCTATATAATGAGACCTTGTCTCAAAAAAAAACTGGGGTGCATTTGCAGGGCCCGGGTTTGCTCACTAGCACCACCAAAAAAAATAGATATGAAGTGATGGAAAGAAAAATGTTAAGTAAATAGTTATAGTTGTGTGAAGATGGCACATTACCTAGTGCAGAAGTAAGGATCACTACCATGGAGACACCAACTTTCAGGCGTTCTGTGTGAGGGATTAAACAAAGAAACTCAGTATTAAAAAGCACAAGGCAGAGCTGAAAGGGTGTGTGGTAGATATGCATTGGATAACAAGGTGAAGGACAACTTGTCTTGCTTCTTTTAAAACTACTATAATTACTTGTCATAGCAACTTTATTCAGGTGCCATTTACATATCATATATTATACTCCTTTTAAACATCCAAATCACAAAGTGGTGTTTCCATTACCAATATCTAATTTCTTTTTCCTCTCTCTTTTTTTTGCCAGTCGTGGGGGCTGAACTCAGCCTGAGCGCTGTCCCTCAGCTCTTCAGCTCAAGGCTAGCGCTCTACCACTTGAGTCACAGCACCACTTCCTGCTTTTTTTTCTGCTTATGTGGTGCTGAGGAATCGAACCCAGGGCCTCATGTATGTGAGGCAAGCACTTTACCACTGAGCCAACTTCCCAGCCCCCAAAATCTAATTTCAAAATGTGTTTTTTTGCTAAGCTATATGGCTCTGGTGGTAGAGCACCTTCTGACAAGGTCCTGAGTTCTAAGTACAAAAAAATTAAGATTTTTTTTAATCACCACCAACCAACCAACCAACAACAAAAAAAAAAACCCTCTTCCCTCAACCTTAATGATGACTCCTTATACCCCATTTCTTTTTTTTCAATTTTTTTTGTCAAAGTGATGTACAGAGGGATTGCAGTTACATAAGTAAGGTAATAAGTACATTTCTTGTCAAAGTTGTTCCGTGTATATGGTCAATCTACCCTCTGCCTATATAGATTTTGCTTATTCTGGATATTACATACAAGCAGAATTGTACAAGATGTATCCTTTTGCATCTGGCTGCTGCTTCTTATTTCATTCAGCAAAGTGTAATCAGATATAAGTATTACACCTCTGCTTATGGCTGAATAATATTCTATAGTATTCTATTTATGAATTTACCACAATTTGTTTATTCATCTAGCAACTGGATAACTTTTGAGTAATTTCCACCTTTTTAAATCCATCAGGAAAAATTCCACTTATGATATTCAGTGCTTCTCAGGCCACTCCAAGAAGGCCTCAGATCCATTCTACATGGACTTCATTCTGAGCCTTCTCTGTAAGTCTTGTGTCAACATATTTGAAAACCACCAGCTAACAAATGAGATCTGTGATGTGTTTCATGTTTTGTGGCAGATGAAAGCACCAAGCCTGGACAACATATCCTATGAAAAGTGTCCAGGGGCAGTTGAGTGGTAAGGGTGCCTGAAGATCTCAGTCGGCTTCTGACAGCCTTGTGATCTTTATTGACAAGCTTGTTACTTCTCTTGGTAGGAAAGGCTTGCACAATGTTGGGAGTCGCCTCTCTCTAGGTAAGGCACACTTAATGTCCTTTACTGTTTGGGAAAGAGATAATACACTCACTCTCCAGTTGCATGCAGGTTGGATAGCTTGCTGTCTCTGTCCTTATACGTGGAAGGAATTTTACAAAGAAATAGAGAAAAAAATTTTAAAGAAGGCAGAGATGCAGAATATAAAAGAAAATAAAACTTATTCTAAAGATGGGAAAAGAATGAGTAACAAGCCTAGTTTGTTAGAGGTTCTTCATGGTTTCTTAGGGGTGATGATACTGCTTTAAGCATAGGTTAAAGTGAAAGATGCACAGTTGCATGGATATACTAAAACCTATTAACTTGCATGCTGTAAATAGTGAATTTTATGGAATGTGAATTCTTTCAATAGAAATGCTTAAAATAAGAGAGAAAGAACCCAGAAGCTCTAACACCTGACTAACTGAAATAACACAAAAAGAAAACATAAGAACATTGGAATCTACAGGAAAATAATTCAAGAAAATTTCCTAGAACTGAAAAATATGTATTTATAGATCAAAAAGACCTATATATAATGTGCAATAATGAGAACAACATGCATACCAACATACAATCATGTGAAATTTTAGTCAATTAGAGATACAAAGAGAAATATTCTCATTTCCAAAAGTAAAGCAAGTTACATATACTGGACTGAAATAAGAGTGCTATCACATTTTAATGTACATACAATAGCATTCATATTTTTGGTGCTTAACTCATGTAACTGCCACCACAAAGAAGATAACAGAACTGCTTTGCCACCCTAAAACTCCCCTTATGCTGGCCCATTGTTGACAAACTCTCCTTTACTGATACCCTGATAATTTGCTAACCTATCCTCCAATAAATACTATAGCTCTAACTTTTCCAAAATGCTATATCAACATAATTTCTTACATAAAACTTTTAGGTCTGATTTATTTTAATTAGCTTAAGATATAATGAAAGGCAGCCTTAGTATTGTATGTATTAATAGTTTACTGTTTTGACTGTCCAAGTAGTGTTGCATGATGCACATCTACCGCAATTAGTTTATCCATTCATCACTTGAAGCATTTTTGAGTTTTTTACTATCAGATATGGATATAGCCATGCTTTAAGTTCTCTTATGAGAACATATGTTTTTAAATCTCTCAAGTAAATACCTGGGAATGGGATTACAGAGTCCTATAATAAGCTGATAAGAGAGCAACAAACTCTGTGTAAATGGGATGATGCGCTTGTCCTGTTAGTGTAAAAGATTGTTTCCTCTTATTTCTTATCATTTGGTGTTATTTCTTAGTTTAGTTTATATTGATTTATTCCTTCTATGAGGGGTATGTGTACTTTCCTTTTTTAAATTTTCACAGTTTTAATTTGCATTTCCCTAATGACTAATCTTTGCTCTCTGTGCATCGTTTTTATGTTAGTTTTTTTGTAGACTTCCTAGGATTTTTTTTTACACAAAGGATCACATTGCAGATAGACAGTTTTACTTCTTTCTTTAAAATCTAAATACCATTAGTTTCTTTGTTCTACTTATTACACTGGCTAAAACCTCTTGAACAATGTTCAATTGATACAGTAAGATTTTAAATATTTTTAAAAATATTTGTTCCCTTTAACTTATTTATTCTTTTATATTTCAGTGTTAAATTTTCTTTTTATATTCTGGGGACAAGTTCTTTATGTGATTAACAAATATCCAATGTGGGTATTCTTTTTTATTCTCTCTCTCTCTCTCTCTCTCTGTGTGTGTGTGTGTGTGTGTGTGTGTGTGTGTTCTGGTCTTGGGGCTTGAACTCAGGATGTGGGCACTGTCTCCAATCTTTTGTGCTCAATATTAGTAGTGCTCTACCACTTGAGCCAAGCACCACTTTGTTTTTGAGTGATTAATTGGAGATAAGAATCTCACAAGGACTTTTCTGCACAGCCAGGCTTCAAACTGCATTCCTCAAATCTCAGCCTCCTGAGTAGCTAGGATTACAAGTGTGAGCCACCAGTGCCCAGCTTGTTCTGTTTTTTTAAATTATACTACAATTATGTGTTAGCAATTTAAATGGTGCTGTGATGATCAAGTATAGATTTTGGGTGAGTTGCCCCATCTATAATTTCACCTTGTACTTTTAATGCAAGGTTTCATAGAACTTGACCTTTTCAAGAAGACTTAAATCCTATCTACACCATTTCAGCAAGAGCATTGGTAAAGATACATGTGGGTTCTGGGTCTTCACTGACCTTTCTAGGTCTCTGAGAGTCAGCATTTAAGAAACTCCAGTCTCTTCTTTTACTCCTTCATTCTCATGAAAAAAAAAGTATATTGTTGCTTCAAACAAGACATCCATCACTCAAAAGCTGCCAAAAAGAGTGAGGAATAAAACACTGCTTCAGTGATAAAATTAAAAACCTGTCTTTTCAGATAGGGCCTCTCTGTATAACCGGGCTGGCCTCAAATTTGCAGTTCTCCTGTTTGAGCCTCCTGAGTACTGGAATCCCAGTCTTGGGTCTCTTGTTTTTCGATTCAACACACTATTGCATATGTGTTATTACAGAGAAATTGCATGTAAGACTGGTTGCAGATCTATAAGTCCTACTGGAGGAATTGAATGTGTACATGCATGTGTGTGTGTGTGTGTGTGTGTGTGTGTGTGTGTGTGCGCGCGCGTGCTCTTCCATTGAAAGGCTCCACTGAATTTTTCCCATGCCTTCTTAGATCCTAGTTATTCCTTTTTTAAAACTAACTTTACAAATACAGGAGTCACTGCAATGAAATAAAATACTATGTAGAGACAAAGCTAGGGCACTGGCATTTCTTCCAGTCACATTCCCTATGGAAATTAAATCACATGCACATGCATGTGAGCACAGGCACAGGCAAACAAAGACACAGCCCAGACTCAGCGCTGAAGCACCTCTGCTGAAGTGAAATCTCAGCACCAGATTTTTTACTTAAAATTATATATCAGAATAAAAACATAAGTGAAAGTGTTAACAAGACTGGACATGTTAGCAGCACCATAGTGATATAAATAGCCACAGGCCACATTTCAATCAAAAGTTCTTGACAAACTGCTATATATTAAGTGCCAGAGGAAGAAGATGCATGAAAAGAATTAAAATCGACTATTTAAGATAGACACAAGTGTCTCATGCCTATAACCTGAGCTACTCAGAAGGCTGAGATCTAAGGATTAAGATTTGAAGCCAGCCCAAGCAGAAAAGTTTTTGAGACTCTTATCTCTAATTTACCAGCAAAGTTCTGGAAGAGGAAGAGTGGTGGCTCAATTGGTAGAGGAACAGCCTTGAGCAAAAAGAGCCAAACAAGTGCACAAGGACATCATTTCTTAGCCTTTTGGGCTAAGATCAAGGTTGAAGACCACAGGCCCAGTGTTCAAGCAGCAGTACCAACACGGGTGTACGCACACACATGCGCATGCACACACACACACACACACACACACACAGAGCTTCTCTTCCTATCATTTCTTAGTTACTTGGGCCCAAAACCTAACCTTTGGCTTCTCAATAATTGCTTGTCTAATCTGCCATTCCCACATAATAACAAATCCACCTCTAAATCATAGACTATGGCAGAAGCCTAATAATCCTTCCTTTGCCTACTCTGTCCCTCACTCCGTGTTGTCTCTTTTCCTGAATGACCCAGTGAAAAGTAAATCAGATCACTCCCCAACACCAACCACTCTCCATCAATATTCAGAATAAAATCTAAACGTCTTACCGTAGTCCTCAAGCCCTGCTCCTCTCCTACTTCATCTTCTACGTATTTCTCCTTGTACGCCTGACTGGAGACATACTGGCTTGCTCACTGTATTTGAACACTCCTTCATACATAGCGCATGTCCTTTGTATTTGCTGTTCTCTCACACGAGGACGCCCCTCACGTGTTACCTCGACATGCTCACTTGATTTGTTTCTGCTCAAACGTCACTTCTCAGAGAGGCCCAAAGAGCAGAGATTTCCAATTCCTCCCTTACTCCTGTATATGATTTTCATCTTCATATTTTCAGTTCCCTTGCCCCAATTTTTTTTTGTTTTCTTCAGTTTTCAACAACGGATATTATTTGATATAGTTGGTTTGGGATTTTCCCCTTTCCCCTCCCCCAAATGACAAGAGATTTGTCTATTTTGTTAACTGTGATCATCCTAATGCCAAAATTCAATATAGACCCTACCAGCTTAAGAAAATTGAGGGAAGGGGTAGCTTGAGAGTGACGGGAGAGAATGAGGAAAGTGACAGCGATCAAGATACATTGTAATCGTAAACTTCTTTGTTGAATGGAAACTCGTGTGTACAACTACTTAAAGATAATTTTTTAAAGCAGGAAAACAATTGTGTACTTCATATTTGTTGAAGGATTGCAGATTCATTCTGGAAAAGCTCATGGCCTATAATGACAAGCAAGCTGATAATCTAACACATGATCATGTGATAGATGTATATGAAAGCTTTGGGGACATCAGAGGATAGAATCACTGCCTCGTGTTAGAAAAGGAAATGATAGAGTTCTGTCAACTGACTTTTGAAGGGTAACCAGGAATTCACTAGAAGGAGGAGTCTGCAGAGTAGTTGTATGAAGAATTGTGTCTGTTTATGCATACAATGCACTGCCAGTTACAGAAACACCCAAGGCTGGGCTCGCACCTGCTCCTCTTTCTACCTACTGACTTTTAGTTACTAGGCCACAAGTGCAAGTGTTCCTCTCTCACCACTTGGGACAAACATGCCTCCTGGGTGTTTCTTTGTCTCAAAAATAGATAGCTAGCAATTCTGCCCCATCAGACATGCTCAGACTTGACAAGTTCCAAGGGAGATAAGACTTAAGCTCGTGCCCACATGTACACTAATATCATCTATAATATGTTTGAGCATTTGATATTATTTGTATATGATTTTCAAATTATACAAGTACTTCATAAACACTTTCCCACTGTAAAAAAATAATAACATGTGAGCATGTGAGCAATCCTTTTCTCAAAGTGGGTCGCTTCCTTTCTGTCAATTTTGTGAGAATTGTTTTTCTGAAAAATTCCTACTTTGGCCAGGTGACTTAGCCCTTGTTACATTTTAGTTACATCCTTTACCTGCTACACTTTAATTATAAGCTCATTGAATGTTAGTTACATCTTGTTTCTGTTAATTAAGCCGCATCTCTTTGCAGATTGTGAACCTGAGCTCAGCTAATCTGCTCAGAGGGGCTGGGTTAGAGATAAAAAGGGAGCTGCCTGCCAAGCTTTTTGCTGATGGTACTCACTTCTGCAGAAGTAAACTTTGCCTTCCTGAGTTGGTGTCCTAATTTCTATTTGACATCCCAATATACCAAGGCATAGCTAACAGAGTATACAGAGCAGACTTGGAAAGCTCCTTTCACGTCCCTTCCTTGAAAAATAAAAACTCCACCTTCCCAAGGAATAAGATGTCACATTTTCAATCCTTGATGCAATGCAATTGCATGTGTGTATTTTATGTATTTCTATAGCACATTATATATTCAGAGAAATAATATATTGGTTTATAGGTTATTATCTTTAGGCTCATATGAATTTTGAAACTTGTTTTCATTTTACAAGTCTGTCTTCAAGTGTTTTACATCAATAGATACAAATCTACTTCCTTGGGCTGGGAAGGTGGCTCAGTGGTAGAGTGCTTGCCTTGCATGCATGAGGCCCTGGGTTCAATTCCTCAGCACCACATAAGCAGAAAAAGCCAGAAGTGGTGCTGTGGCTCAAGTGGTAGAGCACTAGCCTTGAGCTGAAGAGCTGAGGTACAGCACCCAAGCCTAGAGTTCAGGCCCCACAACTGACAAAAACAAAAAACAAAAAAGCAAAACAAATCTACTTCCTTTTTAAGCTACTAAATAGATTCCATAGCATGTGTGTGTATGTGTGTGTGTGTGTGTGTGTGTGTGTGTGTGTGTGTGTATTATTGTTCTCCTGGTAGATACTTGTTTTCAAGGCTATAAACAATGCCACACTGATCATCCTATGCACCTTTTTTGTGTATTATAGATATTTTTCTGTCACAGGTCCCTGAAAGTACAATTAGTTAGTAAGGCTAAAAGTATACCCTTTTTTTTTTTTTTGGTCAGTCATGGGCTTGAACTCTGGGCCTGAGCACTATCCCTCAACTCTTCAGCTCAAGGCAAGCGCTCTACCACTTGAGCTACAGCACCACTTCTGATCTTCTGGTGGTTTATTGGATATAAGAGTTTCACAGACTTTCCTGCCCACGCTGGCAATCCTCAGATCTCAGCCTCCTGAGTAGCTAGGATTACAGGCGTGAGCCACCAGCAGTATTCACTTTTAATTATGCTACAGATTTTTAATTTTCTGACTCCCCTTATTATGTGCTTTTAGATGCTGGTTCTCAGTAGCAAAAAAATCTGAAACTTTAAGGTCAGTTATTTTATGACAGGATCCATAATGAGGTTGAAATCAGTCCAGGAGCAAGTTCAACTATCCTTTTGTTCTACCACCTCTGAATCCTTGACTTGGACCCAAGTACTATTCTTGGGGCATTTTAAAGCTTTTCTAGGGCCTTGCAAACAGTAAGATATGAAAATGTTTGTTTACTTCAGTATTTGATAAAATGTAGCATTCTATCAATTTCACAAATAGTAAATTTAGTTTTGATGACTTTTTATTTGGTTTCCATTTCTTCTGTCTTCAAATTTTTTATTACTATAAATTGTACAAAGGATTTTAGTGTGATATTTATTCATTATTGTCTTTTTTCTCCCTCTTACTAGTCCTTTTTAACAGTTCGGTGAGTTTTATTGTGCTGATTTCATATATGCAAAGTACTTCTATGATTTTTCCCCAAAGAATATCCCTATACAATCTTAAATTCATGAATGTTTTACGATTTAACAGCACTAAATTCATCATAATTCTTCCCCTAACCTCCACTCCTTTGGCTGAAAGACCAGCCTCAAGTCTTCTGATTTCTCCTCACAATCAGAAAAGACATTCACCTTCAAGTCTTCTTCCCTAATCTCAGGAAGGAGCCAAGTTTAGGAGTGGTTTGGTAATGCCCAGGAGAGGGCAGTACTGGAGCAAAAGCTATACTTGACTTGTCAAAGCTGTTGAGTAAAGAGGTGTCTTTCTTTTATAGGAGGAGCCTATAAAAAAGGCAGCTCCTAGATCTTGGAGAGACCAAACTCAAGTCATTGGGCAAGGGCAAGAGGTGGAGGATCTGAGTCACAAACTCCTGGGATGGAAATGCAGTGACCAGCAGTAGACTAACTACTGTCGTTTCAGCATTTATTTGGAATATCAGGCTCTTCTTTCAAAGCCGTTAGTTTTCTTCTGGTGCTTAATTCCTAGCTGTGGCAGACAGCATCCCACTATTTTTCATCATTCAAGTGTTATTTTTTCAACAATAGTTGGGGTTCAACAGTCCTTGTCAAGACCTTACAGAATAGGCTGGAACCTAATCCACAACAGTGTTTCTGTGTGAAAAGGCATTCTAGGGCTGGACACTGGTTGCTCATGCCTGAAATCCTAGATACTCAGGAGGCTGAAATCTGGGGATCATGGTTCTGAGCCAGGTGAGGCAAGAAAGTCCATGAGACTCTTATTTCCAATTAATCACAGGAAAAAAAAAGCTGAAAATAGCACTATGGATCAAGTGGTAGAGTGCTAGCCTTGAGCAAAAAGGAGCTTAGGGACAAGTGCCCAGGCTCAGAGGTCAAGCCCAAGACTGGCCAAAAGAGAGAGAGAGACAGACAGGGGGAGAGAGAGAGAGAGAGAGAGAGAGAGAGAGAGAGAGAGAGAGAATATAAGCATGCCATTGGCCATGAGCACAAAACTCTGCAGGTCTCAAATATGAGAGATGTTGGTGGTCTTCCCTTTCTCCAGCTTGGATCTCTGCTTGGGATCTTTAAAAATAAAGAAGATGACACTCTATTAAAATATCTTGTTGTTGTCGTTGGTCCTGGGGCTTGAACTCAGGGCCTGGGTGCTGTCCCTGAGCTCATTTTGCTCAAGGCTAGCACTCTAGCACTTTGAGCCATAGCTCCACTTCCACTTTTCTGGTGGTTAATTGAAAATAAATTGCTTTCCTGCCTGATCTGGCCTCAAACTGTGATCCTCAAATCCAAGCCTCCTGAATAGCTATGCTTATAGGCACTAGCCACCAGGTCCCGGCTGCAAAAATATCTTTATTCTGCATCTAGTGACTTCAACTCTTTCCTCTGTGAAACAATGGAAGTTGAATTGTGGCTATTACCCTCGAGCCCCCAACAAGGCACACTTAAGGGTGCCACCTACAAGGTTCACCTGTGGATATCAGTGTCTAAGAAATCTTCTCAAATGGCTTATGTTTACTTCTCTAACATAAAACTGCATAGAAAAAAATGAAAGCATCAAATGTCTTTTGCTTTTGGCTGAAGTTACATAAACTCACCAGTTGAGACATTGGCCATATGGAGATGAGGAAGAGAGGGTCCCTATTTTCAGGGTTTCACTGTCTAGCAGGATATGTAGTCAGTACTCAACACATGCTTGTTGAATTAAATCTTGAGCCAAGAAACACTCGAGGTGATTGCATTCACTAACTCTGTCGTCCTTAACTCCTCAACTTTCCCTTCTGTCCTGGCTACTTGCCAGAGAGGCCTGTCCTTACTCGAAAGGAGGTATATAGCTGCCCACGCCTTTTGATTTTAGGATTCTGACAAGGTCTTCCTATATATCCAGTACATCTGCCACTCTCTCCCCACACCTTGACCTGAAATGCTCACCTTAATGGAACAGTTTCACTCAAATACAGATGCTCTTTGGCTTACAGTAGAGATACATCCTAATTATAGGTTGAAAACATCAGACATCAAAATTACATTTAGTGCACCTAGCATATTGGTGGTTTGCCCTCATGATGGCATAATTGACTTTGAGCTAGAGTATTGTACAGAATACTGATAGCCTGAGAAAAGATCACAATTTAACAGATGATGAATGGTTTCTGCCATACTCATCTGGTATCGTTTTTCACAGCATTGTAGATAAATTGTAAATTAGCCACCACAAGTTGGGAACTGACCATATATAATATACTAGAAGAGAAGAATCTGTGTGTTTGAACTGCACATTGGAGGTATTTGGTGGTTATTTAGCAGAAGAGAATTAGAGTGACTCTTAATTCCAGCCTATTACCATTGAGACACAGAAGAGTTCCTACCGAGTTATTTCATTAGCACTCTGGGGGGTCATGGAAACTTGGCTTTAAGGATATAGGAAGCCAAATGCCACTGGACAAAGGCTTCCGCCTGGCAGTGGCTCACTCTAGTGCCATGCTATCTAAGCCAGCATCTGCTAGCCATGTGTAATTTTTAAGCACTTGCTGTGTGGCTAGTTCAAATTGAGATGTGTTGCAAATATAAAATACACACCACGTTTCAAAGACAATGTGGGAAAAATATCCCAATAACTTTTGTATTGATTACCTATTGAAGAAATATGGGTTATATTACACTAAATATATTATTTGATTAATTCTGCCTGATAGTTTTAAAGAGACTATTATGAATTTCACTATTATTATTTATCTTGGACAGAACTGGACTATTGACTCAGAGGACAGACCCCACCCTAGAGGGCGCTGAAGTCCAGTGAATGGGCAAAGGTGCCAAAGGAATGATATTGTAGGGCAGAAAAGAAAGAATAACCTCGTGGCAGGGTCAGAAACAGAAACTCCCAATGGAAATACAGGCATTTCACTTTGAATCAGTCAGCTGACATTTTTCCTATGGGCTCCTGTCCTACAGGAAGGGAGTGTTGCTGAGGTACACATACTCTTGGCTCTAACTAGCTTTGATTTGTGTTTTGCTTCTGAAATAATTCTTGCTCTTCTGATCTCAGCTTCCCATGATAGATTGTTGAGATGTTTGATGTGGGTTTGATATCTCAGTCAGGTTTAGGAAGGCTAATCATGCTAATGATTTGGTTGATAATAAAAAAAAACACCAGACAATATGTTTTATGTGTAAGAACTTGTTATATTGTTTCCTTCAACTGACTTTGTGGATTGACGCGTAGACATTGATATCATGCAGAAATATCTGGATTTCATGTAGTAGTTTACAGTTTTCAATGTCCTTTTCAGCAAATTATCACTTTTTATTGTCACAACATCTTGTGAGGCAGGCGAGGCATGTATAGATTTTTTATCCATATGTTATAGCTAAGAAATGAAGAGAAGGAAAAAAAAAGGTTGCATTGACCAGCATTTCAAAGCTGTTAAGTGACAAAAATAGAGGTGAATCGTGAAAAATTGGATTGGATATCATTGTTTCTGGTCTTTGGTAGCTTCTACTGGTACATAGTGGGTCACTGAGGTGGAGCTGGGGGCAAGTGGTTCACAGCTTCTTATTCTTCCACAGTTCTGCTCTCTTAAAGATTAGGAAATTATTTTATGGGGGTTGCATGTCAGGAGTTGGAAAGCTGCCATTTGGGAATCTAGGAAAGTGGTCTAATTGGAGTTCTGCCTTCCATTCAGCATGAATTCCTTTGAAGTCTGTGTCTCTGTTTAATTCCTTTCTTGCTTACCTCCCTGGTGGCTCTAAGAAAGACTTAGGTGCTTCCTCTGCAGACAGAAAGAGGTTCTCAGCTACAAGCCTAGCTTAGAACAGAGTGCTGAGAGCCCACTACAGCATGACATAGGGGCTAAATGAGGTAGGCTATTCTTTAGAGATGGACCACTGGAAAGGAGGAAACACAAGTAAAGAATGTAAGAGTTTGTTTATCAGGATGATGGTGATGATGATGATGATCGTGGTGGTGGTCTAAAATCACATAATGGATGTGATGTGATTTGGAAATGTGAGAGGATCTGGAGCAGGTTTTCTTAGTACCTAGCACCTGGTTTGAACCAAGGCAGTTAGTCCTAAGATGTTAGATAAGAATCAGCAAGAATATGAGGCAGCAAAAGTAAGGAATCAGAGAGCTAGGGAAAATGGTAGCAATGATCTGCAGATCCGTGCTACAAATAATCTTGTTGGTCTTTACCACAGGTCCCAATGTATTTAGAAATTACAATGATTCCTGACATACAGATTTGTCTCAAATTCAGAAAATTCCTGCACAGCTAAGCTTAGAATCAAAAATCATTCAGCAGAGTGATGCAGCTAAAGGAGACCCAAGAGATAGTCCTAAAAATACTATTTATCTTATAAATAAGGAACATGAGAGCCAGACATATGAAAATACTTGCCAGAGATCACCATGGCTAGTTCTGATGCAGGATAAGAACTAGAAAGAGTGATATGTCAACATCATGGTAAGAATACTGTCTATGGAATCGTATCTGGATTCAAGTCTGGGCTCTGACAAATTGTTCAGTGACAAGGTGTTAGTTATTTAACTTTTTATCTCATTTTTCTCATGTTTAAAATCACCTTCAGAAGGTTGTTGTATTATGTGGGATAATAATATTGAAGCACTTATAAGTTACCAGCTTAGGGCAGGTAACAATAAATGAAAAATGCTGTTACCATTAGAATTCAACTTTTCTGATTTCCATATCACAATTCATTCTTTACATTATGGGACCTCTCTCAAACCCACTCAAGTCTCTGTGAGCATGTATATGTCTGTGTCTAATAATGCTATGATGTCTTCATGGGAGTTTTGAATGAATGATATGAAGAAAGTTACTTGATTTGATGATTTACCTGCAGAGAAAATAAGCTACAACTATTTGGACCACAGAGAGATTCCTGAGTACATGATCACTCAAGACAGAAATCCACTTCTCTTTCATGTAATAGTCTAGAGGTAGGTAATGGAGGACTGGTAATGTAGGCTGCAACCCTCAACATATGAATTTTATGTCTGGGTTCAGAGATCAAATTTCTTGCTACTACAGCCCTAGTTTTCATCTTCATCAAGTCTACATACTCTGGGATAATGTTCAAGGCCTCCATAAATAGACTTACTCTAGCTATGGAATGTGCCTTCCCTCAATTCTGCATGCTCAGAGGGGAATCTCAGCCAGTTTGCTTACAGAACCTAGATCTGTTCCTGTCAAATCTTGTCTCACACCCTTCCTTAGTCTCAGCTATCCTTCCAGGACTAGTCAAAATTTCACCTTTCTGGACCATTTTACCTCTTTGTATTTGAACTTCAGGAGCACTTAGTATAGGCTTTTAAAGTACATATTAATTGTATGATTAATATGGGGTTTCACCCTGTCCTCTTTCTGTATGCATAGATGTACTTGGATGTACTCAACTTCTATATTCCTATTTTACACTTTCTTATCCTGCTCCACTAACACCACCACCAACACTTTATTTCTTTACAAATTTTAATGGATCTCATTACCATTTTATTTTTTGCCAGTCCTGGAGCTTGAACTCAGGGCCTGGGCACTGTCCTTGAGCCTCTCTATGCTTAAGGCTAGCACTCTACCACTTGAGCCACAACACCACTTCTGGCTTTTTCTGTTTATGTGGTACTGAGGAATCAATCCAGGGCTTCATGCATGCTAGGCAAGCACTCTACCACTAAGCCACATTCCCAGCCCCCATTTTAATTCTTAAGCTTACCTGTCACTTCTATAACATTTTATTCACACCTGTGCTACATTCCTTGGAGAGCTGCTTATGTCCTCCTCTTGGTTGATGCTAACTGATCTACCTGAGTGAATCTTGTCTCCTAAATGAATTCCCTATTCTTTAAAGACAAGGGTGAGATCTTGAAATCCTTTGCTTTCCTTACACTGTCTGGCACCCTTCAAACATATAATAGGTAGTCCGTTGATAGTCATATTTTGAGAGCTTTTTCACATCCTGGCTGAATGGCTTGGTATGTGTCAGACTCCTGTGCCATCCTCCATAGAATATTTGGAGAAGGATTACATAGGCATGGTGGTTGTGACTGCAAAGGAACACAAGGCCAATGCTGCAGAGATTTGGGGGGTCAGTAACAAGCTAACTGTATGGCCTTAGGAAACATCAGCTTTGCCTTAATTTTTCAGTCAGCTGCTCCCCCTCTTCTTGGCTGTTCTGATCACTGAGTTTATGCTCTTATCAGGGTGGATTTCATTGTTTGTATCAGGTTCTTTCTCTTACTGCTTCAGATATCACTTTCATTTTTCTCATTTCCATCATCTTGACAGTGGTTCTTTTCTCCAAGGAGCAGGCCTCCAATGCCATAAGGGCTGGGTTTCTCAACATGCAACTCTTCAGCAATTGGCCCTATAAAACATGAACTTGTATCATTGTGAGCATGACTATTAAGTCTCCACTTGTTGACTCATATATTTTTTCCATCATCTGTGAGGTCAACCAGAATGTGGTCCTATTAATAGATGACCTTATCATGTAAGCTCTGAGACTGTAACATGTTGTATAATTTTAATGTGTCTAGAACAATCTCTGGTTCTCACAATATCACTTTAAGATGAATACTGAGTGAGGACTTTTTTCCCTTTTCCTTTTTCTTTTCTTTTGTGTATGTGTGTGCTTGTACTGGAGCTTGAACCTAGAGTTTTATGCTCTTGCTTGGCTGTCTTGCTCATGTGTCCTACCTCTTGAGCCACACCTCCAGTTAGAGTTTTTACTGGTTGATTGGAGATAAGAGTCTCATGGATTTTTCAGATATGTCTGGCTTCAAACTATGATCCACAGATCTCAGTCTCCTGTGTAGATAGGAGCCATCAGCACCTGGCCTGAGTGATGCCTTTAGACATCATAAAACCTCCCATTTAAGCCCACTTCTAATTATCAGTGGAACTTTATGTCATTATTTAGTATCTCTGAATTCACCTTTGAAGTGTAAATGATAATACTTTTCTTATAATGCCATTGTAAAGATTAAATGAGATAAAGCATGTCAGAGCTTTTAGGTTTTTAAAAAGAGGTAGCCAAGTAAGAACAGCAGCACACACATGGTATTCAGGTAAGGGGTATGTTTATTCATCGTTCTGGCTGGCACCAGGTCATCTTGGTCCTCCATGCTATGGGGAAAGGCCTGGGAAAGAGAGCTGGGAGAGCTGGGAAAGAGAGAGAAAAGAGCTAGAAAAGAGAGCATCTGGGAAAGGTGGGAAGGAGAGAGCTAGGAAAGAGAAGGGAGCTGGGAAAGAGAAGAGAAGGAAAGAGCTGAGAAAGAGCTAGAAAAGAGCAGCAAGAGGGCATCTGGGCCTGGGCTAGGCCTTATCTAGGATATGGGTGGAGAAAGGTATGGCCACATCAAATTCAGATGTGACCTCAGTGGATGCAGATGAGACCTCTTCCAGGTGTGCCAGTTGCCTAGGTAACGCAGGTACTGGGTGGAGACTTTGTTGCAAGGAGGGTGGAGTCTGCTAGCCATCCAGGAGCAGACCTTACAAGAGCTATTATTTTTGTAGTCATTATCATCATTTCTTAAGATGTAACCAAGAGCTGGTGGCTCACAACTATAATCCTAGCTACTCAGGAGGCTGAGATCTGTGGATTGTGGTCCAAAGTCAGCCCAAGCAGGAAACTCTGTGTAACTCTTATTTTCAATTAACAAGCAAAAATCCACAAGTGGAGGTATGCCTCAAGTGGTAGAGTGCTAGTCTTGAGCAAAACAGCTCAGAGACAGCACTCAGGTCCTGAGTACAAGCTCTAGGACTGGCACACATGTGCATGTGAATGTGCGTATGTGTGCACACACACAAACACACACACACATACACAAAGACATATGGTAGCTGAATGAAAAAATAAGTGAACTGATAGCTTCTCAGAATATTTATTGAATTGGGCTTTATCTGTGTCCTACATTTGGAAGTTTCTTGATGTCAGCAGAAACCTGAGCCTTTCAGTAAATTCTATTTGAATGCTATTATCCAGACTCATTCCCTTTAAATTCTCCATCTTCCTTTTCCAGGACTGAAAACATTCACAAAACAATAAAAACAGAAGACATTAATGCAGGCAGGGAGGAGCAGAAGAAGAGTTGGTAGCTCAGAGCTTCAAGGCCTGCTTCAAGCTTCTGAGGGTTTTCATTTGGGGGTGGGGTTCACAACCTGGCATCTTCCCCTGAGCTGCTAAAGAGTTTTGATTGGTAAAAAGCAATTTGTATCAGGTTTGTGGGCATGAACAGAATTACAAGGTCATTGAAATGTTATTTTCAAACTGATACAGGTATTCTAGGCAAAGCCTATAAAGGGAAAAAATATACATTGAATCAAAAGAAATTTAAACTGACCAGTGACTTGGTGATATTCCATTTAATAACCTGCCTCTCTAGATGAAGGCTGTGGTGAGCCAGGTAAATAAAGAGCCTGCTGACAGGGAAATTGAGGGGATCAGTGGGGTTGAGAGGGATGGAGAAAATGGTGAAAGGGTAACATTGATCAAGATGCATGGGACTCACAAACGGCCGTGTACAACTTTGTACAACTACTTAAGATAATAGAGGGGAAGTTTGTTTTTAAACTGCCTGCTGACAGCTGAACTGACTCAGTGTATGGAGTCTGAGAAATCTTCAGGAAAGAGACACAAAGCTACCAGAAGGAGGAAGTAGGTCTTGGGCTGTCACTCTTCTAATCCCTTCTGCTTTTGCTAAAAGCTTTAAAGGCAGCCCTTATAAAGCTAGGTGCAGAGGCCCCAAGCTTTGTATTTGGTCTTGAGGGAAAAGAAAGAAATTGCCTTGGCTTTGCCAGAGCAGCTCTGCTTTTTCACTGCCCCCTCCTGGGCTGCTGGTGCTCTCAGAAATCTAGAAAAACCTGAGCATGATAAGAGAACAGTGTAGGAATTTATAAAGCTGACAGAGAATACTGTCCAGACCAGCAAGATGTAGCCATTTTCTTTCCCAAAACCAGATTAGAGTGAGAAATTAGCAATGTTTTATTTCTTAGTCAGCACTGAGCAACATTGGCCACTGTGCAACTTTAATGCAGGAAAGTCAGAAAAATGTTTCTCAGAGGAAGGCTTAAGGTCTTCTCACCTACTTAGTATGACGTCTTACATCCCTACAAAGAGTGAAGGATCAGAGAGAGACTGTCTCTTTTTCTCTCTAAAAGACTAAGTGATGGCAAGAGCTACATGTCAAGTGCAACTTTCTAGGGATGGCTTGAAAATGGCCTACTGTCCTGGTAACCTTGGTCCCTTTGCCTGGGTGATTTAAAAGAAGAAAGTGTGCAAAACAGCTGAGAAGATAAAGCTAGAGAGTTGTTTAATAAAATTCTGGAAGCATTTGTTGTGAGAAAGTTTATTTGTTCTAAGAGGGTTACTTATAGTATTTTGTCTAAAAGAGAATGAGCCTAAGAGAACAAGAGGAGGAAATTCAATTTCTTATTCAAGTTCAGTAATTACAGTATGCAATGTGAATTGAGAGACAGAGAAAAGGGGAGAGAGAGAGAGAAGGGTGATTGGGTTACACATGTTTGGATATGTATATTCTAATAAAACTTTAATAACAAAATTAGGTATGGACAGATATATGGGCTTACACATCTTAATAGTATAGTGAACATGCTCTGAGTTTTCAATAAGGATCAGAAACTGTCAAAACAACTGTAATATAGTATTTTGTTTAATCCTGCCAGTTTCATGAGATAGCAATTTGTATTTTGCCCATTTGACAAGTAAGAAATAGGTGGCTCAGGTAATTTGACCTCCCAAATTCACACAGCTAGTAAGTGACAAAGACAGAATTGACATGGTCTCTAGTTTTAAAATCTGAAAGCACAATTTGTCATTTTTTCCCACTATTTACTTTTTTTTTTTCTAGCATTAGAGTTTGAATTTAAGGCCTCTCAGCTAGTGTTCTACAACCATGCCTCCAACTCAGCAGTTGTTTTTTTTTTTTTTTTTTTTTCTGTGTGTGTGTGTGTGTGTGTGTGTGTGTGTGTTGGTCCTGGGACTTCAACTCAGTGTGGACACTGTCCCTGAGCTTTTGTGCTCAAGGCTAGTGCTCTACTATTCTAGCCACCGCTCCACTTCCAGCTTTTTGATGATTAATTGGAGATAAGAGTCTCACAGACTTTCCTGCCCAGGCTGGCTTTGAACTACAATCCTCAGATCTCAGTCTCCTAAGTAGTATAAGATTACAGGCATGGGCCCCAAGGCAACTTTCTGAAATTTTTTTTGGGGGTCCGGTCGTGGGGCCTGAACTCTGGGCCTGGGCGCTGTCCCTCAGCTCTTCAGCTCAAGGCTAGCGCTCTACCACTTGAGCCACAGCGCCACTTCTGGCTTTTTTCTTTTATTGCTTATGTGGTGCTGAGGAATTGAACCCAGGGCCTCATGCATGCAAGGCAAGCGCTCCACCACTGAGCCACCTTCCCAGCCCCAACTTTCTGAAATTTTAATCATGGTTAATGGTATTTCTGGAAGGTAGCTATTAGTGCTTAAATAAATTTGCCTTCTAAGCTAGGTACTGGTGGTACACACCTGTAATCCTAACTACTTAGGAGGCTGAGACATGAGGATCATGGTTCCAAACCAGTGTGTGCAGGAAGTACATGGGACTCTTATCTCCAATTATCACCATAAATCCAGAAGTGGGACTATTTCTCAAAATGACAGAGTGCTAGCCTTAAGCAGAAAAGCTCAGGGACAGCACCCAGGCCCTAAATTCAAGCCTCACAACTGGCAATACATACATACATACATACATACATACATAAATTTGCCTTCTAAAAATAGTAATTTCCTATACCAATTTCCTACACCACCACCTTGGCATAACACTCTTAAGATGGATCCCCAGTTTTCTTTCCAATTCACATCCTACTTGCCCATATATAACATCTTTGCCCCATCCTTGCCTGGTATAGAGGATGGATAAAGACAATGTTTCATGTTTCGAATCCTTCTTTTTTGGGTATCCTCTATCCAGTTTCTCCCAGAGAAGAGAGTATAGTACCTGCAATCTAGCCACAGACAGGTCTTTTCTGTGGGCCATACTGGGGAAATACAACCCATTTAGGGAATAGAGGAGGGGTAGAGCTGCTCCATAACTTTCCCTCCACCAGCACAGAAGACTCAGGTGGCCTTGATAGAGATGAATTTCTTAGATGCTGTTGCTAACCTTAGAAGCGGGAGATTAATGCATAGAAAACCTGGGAGGACAAAAGATATCCAGTTTTCTCTGTAATGAGGTAGGGAGGAGGAATACAATGTAGTTGACATGCCCTTGTGTTAAGAATGTGCTATGTTAAATCTCTGCTACTCAGAGATTCCCACATGCTAAAGAAGAGGAAGTCTGAGGTTTGTTTTTATTCATCTATTTGCAGCTTTGCTGTAAATACTGTTGTATGTGGTAATTCCTAGGCAGATGTTACAATGTAGAATTTCTCTGGGCGATTTTAGCTGGCATTTTTAACAGGACTCAATTCAAAGTCTTTGTCTTCAAAAACTGGTTCAGTGACTGAGGCTGAAAGAGTCCTGTTTTGAAATCCTCTCCTAGAAAGGCAAAAACAATCAGCAGCTTCTTTATTGGCTTAGGTCTGTGAACCATCACAGGTTTAGGCCTCAGAAAGCTCTCTGATGTACCCCCGGCCCCATCCCTCCAAAGGTAAGTTGTAACACCAACTCATGGACCACAAAGAGCCCTTATAAGACGACAGCAAGAGTCAGTGTTCAGGCATACTAAGGAGCTTACACAACCCCAGAGCAGCATGTATATGCTTATGTGTTTGAAAGCAACTGTACATTCCATTCTCTTCCTTGTCAGTTTCTTCTTTACCTCTCATACCCCTGTTGGAGACTAACTGGAAACCTGGTGTTTTCTGACTTCTAAACTGTTAAAATTTGATAGGCAAATAAAATGGATGATGAAAAAACAAGTACACCAGCTGAATGGCAATACTATTCCATTATGAATTTCAGTAAGCAATACTTCTGAATTGTCAATTTTATCAGACAAATGTAATCTTTTGTGTATGTGATAGAATAAGTATTGCACATCTCAGCCAACCTATGCATCTCCTTCTCCTCCCCAATTCCCAAAGGAATTGAAGAAGGAGAATCAATAAATCAATTGGTACCTTGTCCAATACCCATTTCAATGACATCACAGCACCATTTGCTAAAGATCAGACATTAGTTACGGAAAGAGACTGAGACATCTCCATTTGATAATGTACCTCTTTGCCTTTGTGAACAGGAATTCAAATAAGAATAGAGAAATGTCCTTGTAAATAATAGCTTTTGTGTTGAACTTATCAAAAGTAAGAAACTAATTATAGAGGTTGATTAAATGTCATCTATCTTTTATTTTTATGGTCCATTATAAAGATATTGAGTTGTGTTTTCTGGGCTTATCCTATGATATTTTATCCAAAAGTTTCCCCATATTATTGCTAAACCAACTATTAAGAAATTGAGTTTTGTTTTTACTTCAAATTTGATTTTACAAATGTTTATATTTTCCCCACTCTGGTTCTTAAAAAAATGATACCAGAGTTTAACATTGAAGAATTGTAAATTCTAAAACAAAGCAAAGCCACACATTCAAATTATGTACCAAGTGAGGTCTGGCATTTTGGAGAAAACAAGCTCACAAGTTGAAAGGAAACTGATAATATCATGACTCCCAGCTTTTTGTTGTGCTTTATTCAATATATATTTCATATACCTAATATTCTTAAGAGGAAAAAAAATGTCCTGTGGTCAAACTTCTCTGGATTGAGGGTCACAAAGGAGAGAGTTTAGTCTCAGCTCCTGGCTCAGGATTTTCTTGCCTGTAGGGTGAATGTTTGCTTTTTTTCAGTTCAAGTTCTTCCAATAAACTACATACACCCCAGGGACCGAAGGATCTGAAATTCTTTGTTTTCGCGGTTCCTTCTGCAGAGCCTTTGATGACCTGAGATTAGGAGAGTTCCTGTGCGTTGTGGGTTAGCGTGGAAGGGAGGGGTGATATGTAAGAGGGGGCGGAGAGTAAGGGTGAGGAAGTCCGGGGCCACTCAGCACAGGTGCACAGCCCACTGGGTACCGTGCCGTGATTCCTGGGTCCACTGTCCAGTGAGCCTCTCCCCGACCCCCACCCCAACCCCTTGACCTAGATTGCTGTTGTTCTCTAAACACTGGTCCTACCATAAAAATGAAATCTTCAAGGAACACTTTCTCAAGTTCGTGGAATCAGAAGGAGAGGGAAATTTTGTGTCATTCCTGCAGCAAAGCCAGCAAGGTCTCATCTGACCTCTTAGTTTGTACTGGGACCGCCTAAAGCTACCTGGGAATATATGATTTCGGAAATTCAACGAGAAGGGATTAGATGACCTCAAATGTGTCAAATAAGGCTCGAAAATGGGTGCATACCTACGTACAGGTATATATGTATAGGAGGGGCAAAGGTGACCTCCTCGCCTACGACTCCCTCAAATATAATTTAGTTCTCCCCTGTCTTCTCGGCAGGCTCGGTCCCCGTTTTCCTTCGCTGCTCCAGGCGGGCGGGGACGTCAGCCGGGCAGGTGAGGAGGCCGCCAGCCCTCCGCCTCGCGGGTGGGGAGGACCGATCCCCTTGCGGGGAGTGCGGAGCGGGGCCCGTGGCCGGGTCTTGGGGGGGTGTCACCCCGGTCTCTCCCAGCGGCTAGGGCTTCCAGGGTGGGATCGAAAAGCTGCCCGGCTGGCCGGAAGCGCTGGGCTGGGGCAAGGATTTTCCAGCCCAAGCAATTAGCTGCAAATACACATCTGAAGCACCGACCCGGCTGGGTAAACCGAGTGCCCGACGCCTGCCTCTTAGCCCGAGGGATGGGCGGGTGGCGGGGGGGGGGGATGGAGGAGGTGGGCGCAGGAGTACCGGGAGGTGTCCCGGTGCGAGCTCCCCGAGTTCGGAGACGGGTCTTAAGTTACCACTAAAGTGTGAGCTGATGTCTGAAGAGGTAAGTGGCCGCCCCCTCCCCTCCCCGGAGCACCGACCCCTGCCTGGGGTCGGCAACCCTTCCGGGAGGTCCGCACGGCCGATCCCAGCTCCGACGGTCCTCCGTGACCTGGACTCCCCCACCCCAGAAAGAGAGCCTCCGCCGGCCCCATTCCTGCCCTCGCAGGGCCTGGCACCACACATAGTTAACTGACATAGTTAACTGAGGCCTTTCAAGGAAGGCGAGCAGCCGAGCGCCCCAGCCCTCGATCTCGCCTTCGGGACTTCCGCACCCATTTCTGGGATCTGAGCCACGATCAAAGGCAAAGTCGTTTGGGGCCAGAAGACCAGGGTGCCGGGGTAGCTCGCAAGGGTTCGATTGCTTTTAAGAGGCTTGGAGGACGGGGGTGGGGGGTCGACGCCTGGCTCAGGGGTGCGCAGTAGGGAATCTCCGGCTCAAGTGCGGCTCTCCACGCGCGCGCAGGTTGATGGAAAGGGCTCCGCGCTCAACCCCGGGAGCTGACAGCAGTTCTGCCAAAGTAGCAGCCACTGCGGGTGCCCGCGGGGCGAGTCGAGTGAAGAGAGACCAGAATATTGAAAGATAGCAATTGGGAAAGGCAAATAGGCAAAGTCGAACCCAATCCTTGGAGCGGGGCGGGGAGGGAGGGGGAGGTATTTTCTATGGACGAAGACACTGGAGCCACAACACCTCACAGAGACGTGTGCGTGAAAAGGTGCTAGGAAACGCTGGGGTGAAGGTTTGATCCACGCGGGGATCCTCGCCCTTGCTGCTTCCTTCCAGGTGGACCACAGTTCTCCACCCAGAGCTAAACACAGTGGATGTCACCCGCCCTCACCCAGCCCCCTCCCGGCCCCAAGTCCTCACCCCCCTCCCTCCCCAACTCCAGGCAGGATTCAGCCCAGCCCTGCGGCTCGGCCTGGGGCTCCAAGTTCCGCAGAGATTCTAATAGCCGGCTGGCCGGCCCAGGCTCGGCCTAACTGGAGGAACTGCGACGCTCAGACCGCAGACCCAGCTCCAAAGAGGGGGAAGGGAGGCGGCAGGCGCTTCCAGCGTAGCCAGTTATTTCCTGGGACTTCTTGAATAGGGTTGTGACCTGCTGATGGGGAGAAGCTGCCAGTGCAGCCGGTCTGGTTTGGATCTCTCGAGGGTCAAAGGCGCCACCAGAAACTGTAAAGACCTCCAGCCGCCCACACTCGATTGTCCGATGGGGTTGAGGCCGAACCTGGAGAGCTGGCGTTCTCCCAGCTTTACAGCCTCTGTTCCCAGCTCGGGTGGCAGGCCAAGTCCAGAGGGCGCGTGAAGGGCAAAGGGGTGGGGAAAGGAGGGTTTCTCTTCCATTTGTTTCCCTTTTTTTCCCCCCTTCTCTCTTCCTTCTCCGACTTTTCAGAATATGCTAGCAATTTGGCAGTTGGGCTGCTTCTAAAATGCACCTCCTTCGTTTTGCTTGATGGTGATGTACAAACTGCCGCCGCCACCCCCATTCAAACACACCTTTTTTCTAACCCTCTACTCCTCCCTCATTCCCAGAAAAATGGTGTCATGGTGTGAACGTGCAAAAAGGAGTAATAGGTGTGAAAAACAACCCAGTCGCCGGGGTGTGTGGAGCACAGCCGCAAGTTGAATGCGTGGGGAAGGGACTGGGCAAAATGTTTCTGAAGTTGCTGATACGTGGGTGGGTCGGCAAAGGAGTCCGCTTCGTAGGCGACTAAGACACCAAGCCCAGAGGCGCCCCCTCCCCACCTCCACCTCCGCCGAGTGCGCGCACACAAGCACTACCCGGGCTCCGGGTTCCCTGGGATCGGGGGCCCCCAAACTCTCCCCGGGGGCCAGAATCCGAGAGGCCACAATCTGAGAAAGCAAAGGACTCTGACAAGGGAATCTCTGACCTTCAGCCATCCCGCTCCCAGCAAGACCACCGCTTACTTCTTTTTCTTGCTCTTAGTAGATGGCTCTGTAAGTGGACAGGTAGCCTGCTGCCCTCGAAAAAAAATGGTGGGGGGGTGCGCGATCTGGGTCTGATTTTTCCTGGATTTAAGAACTGCCCAGGGGTAGGGGAGGCCGGGGAGAGTCCAAAGGGCTTCTTTGGAACCAGGGCCTGGTTTACTGTCTCCCCCAAACCCCCACAACAGGAGAGGGGAGATAGGGAAAAGAGCTGGCAGCAGAGGACTGACTCGGTTGATTCGTGGAGCAGATAATTTGGCCAGTGGTGACTTTTACTCTTGGACACGGCTACCTGGCGGGGCAGCGACCTTTCCACTTATCAAGATGATTAGCTTCGGAGCTTTGACTAGGGCTGGATCTCCTGCCCTCCCCCTTTCTATCCTGAATTTAGGGAGGTGTTCCTTTTCAAAAGTGGCCTGCTGAGTCCTTCTTCGCCGCCGGGGCGGGCCTTTCCTCGGAGAAACTAGGGAAGGAAGACACGGAGACCTGTGGCCCACCCCACTAAATCGGGTTCAAGGGGCGGGTCCCCCCTCCCCGTGGTCCCCTGGGTCACCTCCTCCCCACCCCCGAAACCACTTGCCTGAAACTTCCCAGATTCCAACCTTAAGGCAGGAAAAAAAAAAAGTGTTTCATATACAAACCGATCAGGGTATTTGCAGATAATTGCGAATGTCAAATACTCCGGCGAGATGACAAAGTGCAGAGATCGCCAGGGACCCCCGGGCTTGGCCAAAGGGGCTGGGACGGCTGCGGGGGGGAGAGGGGGGAACTCCCTGGCCACCTATTGCCTACCCAGAGGCGGACCTGTTAGAAGGATTAGGATGGCAGTCGCACCAGTCGTCCACGGTGTAGAGCTAAGATAGTTGCTTCTTGGACCTCTGGATCCTAGGGCTCAATCCCCACCTGAGCTTCGCTCAGGGCGGATGTTCCAGGGTGGATACAGCACTAAAGGAACTCTTCTTTCTCATTCCGAGCCCCAATAAAGGAGGATGCTTTGCCGGGATGGGGGTTGCTGGACTTCAATGGAGTTGTAGATCTAAGCGCAGGTTATTAGCAGGTAGTTCTCACCGCTGCAGCCTGGCCTGTGGTGGAGGAGAACCAGGCACTCTGGCCACAACAGCTGGACCCTTCTAGTGCTAAGGTGGATCTTCCACAGAAATAAACACGAACCTTTGAAAGAAAAGGAAAAGACTAAATTCCACCCTTTCACACTCCAGTTTTGTCTCTGGTTGCAGGAGGGTGTATGGGTACCCCACCCCCTACCCCTACACTGGATCCTGAGGAGCAGGATTTCACTCTGCCCACCAAAACCAGCCCTGCCAAGGTCTTAGAGACAGCAAAGGTGGCTGCTTTTGGTTCCTTTCAGGACTGCTAGCAGACACCCCCAGCCTGTTCCTGGAGGCGCGATCACAAGGTTTCTAGTGCCTGCAATCCTAAAACAAAAGTGGGAGTATTCTGGTTGGATTGTCAGTCTACTGACAATCAAGGGATGAATTATAGGCCATCCCACAAAAGTGGTGGCATCTTGGTGGCTTTCTGAGGATGAGAATCTGAGGGGGTGGCAAAGACATGGTCAGTGGCCAAGAATGGGGGTTAATGTTGGATGTTGTTAACAGTGGAGGAAGTTACACCCCACACGAAGTTATATTGTTGCCTGAGCTGCTAGCATTATGGTCTGTGACCCTGGATACTGGGTCTACATGAGCAGAGTTCACAGACCTTGAACCTGACTACCCACGTTTCCTTTTTGAAGACTAAAGAACGAAGAAACTTCCCCAAACCTGAGGTGGAGAGGAAAGGGAAGGATAGACATGTGCCTACACTGGTGGGGCAAAGCTACGGGTGAAATGTTCCAGGAAACACACTGGGACATGTCTCGGTAGCTGCCCCCCCCCTCGCCTTGGGCTTCTTTCCTCTTTGGTAGAGTGACTTAAGTCAGAGCATCCCTAAAACCGCTTTAAATTTTGCAAGCTAGTCTTCTGAGATTCACAAGGATGATGATTTCGGGAAAATGCCTCAGCTTCTGCACCTAAGGGTGGGGGGTGGGGAGACGAAGGGAGGCTGCTGAATGCTCAACTTGGGTAAAGATTGAAACCAGCTTCACCCTGCAGTTTATTCAGTCTGGTGATAAAACCAGCCTGAGTACATGGGGATAAGGCCTCAAGAACGTGCTCTAGAAATCAGAAAGCTGGATCTTGGAGTCTGTCTCCCTAGCTACCCACTACCAGAAGCACTCTAGGCATCTACCCTTTGTGTCCCTCCCAGGAAGGCCTGGACAGGCCAAAAGACCTGACTTGACATCTTGTGGGACCAACAAGGCCAGTCATACAGGGAATTCTCACAGATCCAGTATGATGCTGGTATATATAGAAGGACAACATAGTTTGCCCTCAGTCTGGGCAGCCAGCAGGCCTCTTATGTTTAAGATTTGATTTTATTTGACTTTCCAAATCAAAGTGCATTGATTGGGGCCCGAAAAGTTCACGGCACATAACTATCTTAATTAAACCTGCTATAAACAGAGAAAAACAGACAACGTCTTGCTCTTGCACACAGAGCTTGAAGAGATGGCAGAAGGTCTGACAGAAAGTCAGGCAAAGGGAATATCCAGAAGAAAAAAAAAAGGAGAAGGAGGGGAGGGAGAGGGAGAGAAGGGGGGAGGGAGAGGAAGAGGAGGAGGAGGAGGAAGAGGAAGAAGAAGACAAGGCAAAGATAGAAAAAGAATAATCCTCAGAAAACAGCTGAACTGAAACCAAAATCCAGGCTTGCCGGGTGGTAATGAGGGACAGCTTGTATTGTAGAGCAGGAGGGACTGACCCAAGCCCAGGAGGGGCTAGGGGGAGGGGGGGGAGACCTGCAGTGGGAAAGTAGGGAGTCAACAAGACCTCAGGTTGGTTTCTAAGGCTGAGGTGTCTATCCTGGAGGCTCTAAGTTAATAACCTACTGCTGCAGTGCTTTTCTTAATACTTCCTTTTCCCCGGTTACTTCCTCTGACAGCACTGGGAGGATAACTTTCTTCCTCAGCATGGCCGGCTTGGGGGACAAAGAGTAGCATTGTGGGGGTAGCTAGAAGCTAGAAGGTAGCACCCACTGAGGATGGTGGGTAGTAATAGAAACCAGGTGGAGAGCAGGGAGAAAGGAAAGTTGGCAGTAAGTAAGTGACCCTCTGGGAAAGCAGAAATGAGGGATACACACTCATATCTCAAGGTTTCCGTAGCTGCTAAGGAACAATATGGGCAGAGGAATAATCTTAAGAAGGGGCAGAGCTCTGGTGTTCTGGGTAAGGTAGAGTTGGAAGGAGGAAGAGCTGGGAAGGATCAGCAAGATGCGCCCTTTCCTCCTAGGATGTGCGAAGGATAGCATGGGGGGGGGCGGAGATGGCCACTAGAAATTACTTGTCAGAGGCAACCCTTAGCAGACTTTAGGTCTCACAGCCTAAAACCATATAAACTAAAGGAAGCCCACAAATTTCCTAGCTGAAAAGTGGGAAGGAAATTTCCCCTCTAGTACGAAAAAACGGGAGATAGGAGTTGGGGTGTATTCCTAGTCACTTCAAGGTTCAGCATTTTCCTTCCGTGTTCACTTGCAAACCTGAATCCTATTTGTTTTTCACTGACTACTTAGCATCTGACCTCAATACTAATGACTCAAAAATAGTCTTCATTTCCATTGGCTGGCATTCATAAACACTCGTTATGTTGGAATTAGTAAGGAATTTAAGTTCAGGTAAATTTTAGTATAACACTTTTTAGTATGACTTTAAACAAACTACCAAAAAACTGGGTTGCTTGGAGCCAAACACGCTTAGATTGCTTTAAGATTCTAGAGATTTTTTTATAGCTACAAACAATGCAGACACTAACGAATTGGCTATTTGTAGTTATTGTTCATGAAATCTTTTTTATGTTATGTGCTTGGTTCGCAGGCAGAAATGTTTCTTTACTATTAAGAGCATTCTTTGAAACATATTAGCAAATCAAAACAAAAACTAGGAACATACTATAGTATATAAGTTTTTACTGAAAACAACCGAGAGCAGTAAAGCCCATGCAACAGAATATAGTGAAAGTTAATCAAGATGCAAACTATTAGGGAAACACTGCAGATTTCTTCCTATCACATCCAATGGGAAACTCTTTTCAGCCCCCACCCCTTATATTTGTCTCGTGAGACTTGAATTGTTGTCAAGGTGAACAACAGTTCATCTTTCAAAACTCTTCACTCCAGAGCCATGATCATTCTCCAGGCAAAGGACTTTTGAAACAAACAACTTTCTCACCCGCACACCCCACACCAACACACGCACAGTTGCCGGGTTGAGAGAGAGAGAGAGAGAGAGAGAGAGAGAGAGAGAGAGAGAGAGAGAGAGAGAATTCGAGCTTAGGTAACCAACAAACCCAATTACTAGGCTTTATTGATACTAAAAGGAAAAGTTCCCCCTCGTAAAATTTCCCTGAGCTTATTAGTTATTTAAATTAGTTTCTAGGCTGGACGGAGAGACGCCCGGAGGCACCTTCTCCTGGCTCCAGGAGGTGAGTAGCCAGCATCGGCGCCCTGACCCACCACTGCTGGCTAGGTACGGGCCAGCCAGGCGGAGTGAAGGGAAGAGCGGGGAGCTGAGGTGAGCCATTTGGCAAGGGCGATGGCCTGGCGCGCTCGGAGAAAGCTCTGATCATCCAGGGTAGGACGCTGGCTATCAAAACTATGACCAGGTCGCAGCCAATAATGCAGCTGTGGGTGAGCAGGCCAAGTGGCGGTGGCATGTCCGAACTCAGGCAAGTGGCCATGCGCTTCCATCTCGGGTGGCAGCGCAGAGACCAAGTCCGGGCCTCGCCAGGGCAGCTCTGGCATCCAGAGGGCTGGCAACTGTTATCATTATTGTTTGTTGTTGTTGTTATTGTTGGGCTTCTGTAATTGGATGGGCATCAGGTGAATTTGCACCTTTCAGCAGCTGACAATCCCATTGTGTGAGTGTGAGTGTGTGTGTGTGCTTGTGCATGCGTACTTGTGGGGGTGGGTTAGTAGAGAATTGAATGTATTGGAAATAAGTCCCAGCCTACTCAGTGCAGTCCTGTAAGCCCGACGTGGGGGCTCTCAAATCCTGACGTGGCTTTGGGACAGCTCCAGGTGATGCCCAGCTCGGTTGGGGCTCCGTGCCGTGGGAAAGGACTGAGTCCCCAGATGGCCACGTTAGACTGAAGGTCAGGGCACGATGGACGGAGCGGGTGTCCAAGGGGCTTCGTGGAGTCGAGCCTTCAGCCCAGAAACCCCTCGATGTTCCCCGCCAGTCCCGATGAGTTCAGACTGCAGCATTCCACCGACTTCTCGCCTCTTTCAAGGTCCCAGTAAGTGCCGGCGACCTGGGGGTCCCCGTAGCAGCTTTTCTTGTCCCCTCCAGAGCCGGCCGTAAGCCATAACGCGCTGGGGAGGGGGTAGGGGAGGGCGCCCCGGGCAGCTTTGGGTCGCAACTGCCAGAGCTGGGGGTGGGCACGGATTTCGCGACGGAGGAGGCCTGGTTGCCCGGTCAGCCCGCTTGCTTGGAGCTTGGAGGGGGGTGCGGATGGAATGGCACGGCGGAGACCATTCAAGTGTACTTTCTTTTCAAAGATTTTGGGGGTAAACTGCGGACTATGAGGTTTGGCTCGCGGTGCCCTTTTTTTCCCCGCTCGGAAGACGCCCGGGGCCTGATACCTGCTCAGCGCCCACCTTCCTTCCATCCTCCCCCCAACCCGCCCACCTTCCCCACCTGCGTCCTGGACGGGTGGGCTCTGGGCCACGCACAAGGGTGGGCTTCGGCTGGTGCCGCAGGTTCCGGCCGCAGCCCACGCGGTGGCGCTGTCGGGAGCGCACGCCTCCACTCCAGGCCCGGACCCCGGGGGCAGTGACCCGGGGCTCGTGGGCGGAGGGGCCGGGCCTGTGGGTTCTTCGCCACCACCACCTTGGGCCCTGGTCTGGGGTTCCGCCTCGCTTGGGTTCCCGAAGGGAAACGCGCGCGGCAGGTCGGGAGCGCGACCCCGCCGCGCGTGTGGCTCGGAGGTGGAGGCGGCGGCGGGCATGGGGGGCGGGGAAGCGGCGTCGTGGACTTCTTTTCTGTCCTCCCCTGCCGTGTTTTACCTCCATCCCTTACCGTCGATTTCTAGACCCCAAGTAGATGAACAAGACAGCCGATTTCTCACGGCGCGGCTGCTGAAGGAAATCGGAAATCTACGCTTTAAGCTCTTAAAAAAAAAGTGACGGAACCCGATCGCTGGCGGAGGGGGTGGGTGGGTGGGTGGGGTGGGGTGGCGGGCTGGGCATTGCCCTGAATGGCCAGGGTAAGGGGCCGGGTGCTGATGGCCCCCCCGGTGCCTTCCAGGACCTCCCACCTCGCCGCCAGGGACCGGACATCCAAAGCACTCCCCCCCCTCCACTCACACACACTCACACTCACACACTCACACTCCTGTTGGCCTCCTGGACACCCTCCCTCGGGGCTGGCAGAACCCACACCTGACGCCCTTCTTGGCGCCAGGAAGCACTGTGCAGCCAGCACCTGGCTGGGGCAGCTCCCGGGGCGCTTTCCTTTCTCCCTTGCGGGTCTCAGGCACGGTCCGTTTCTGGACTTCCAGCTCTCTTCTCTCGAGTTCTCGGGTGTTCCCTTCCCTAGCAGGGACTAGTTTGCCCACCACTCATCATCAGTCCTCTCCCCCCCTTCCCCCAGGGCGCAGCTCCCGGGGCCGAAGGGGCACGTTCGTCGGAGGACCGGAGAAGGACCTCCGGGCGCCCCTACCTCCGAGACCCGACGGCTTCCCCTCTGCTCCGCCCCCGCCCCAGCAGCTGGAGGAACACGGAGTAAATAGATACGTATCTTTGCCTGGTGCGGGTTGATTTGTAGGGCTCCCGATGCCAACGGGGAAGGCGTGCGAATAACGAAGTAAATGTCCCCGCGTTCTGCTGAGTCCCAGGATGCCCCAGAGCGGTCTGGGAAGGGACTTGAGCCCATCCTGGTCGACCAGTTCTTCAAGGCGCGCCCCCCCCCCATCCCCAGCTTTGGGGGGAATTCTGGCTCAGGACCCTGGGCTTTCTTGGCGGATCCGATCTGCAGTCTAAGCCCTGTGTCTTTAACGTTGCCCAGAAAGCGTTGGTCGCCCAACTCGCCACCGACAATCCTTGGCGAAAATCGGCTCGGAGTTCCAAGCTCCATTAGGAAGAAATGGTTCCCTCCCTCCTCCCGCCCCCCCTCCCCACCCCAGGGCAAGATCTGGGAGAAGAGTTTGGCGGGCTGGGGTTCCTAAAAGCCGTCGAAGGCTCTGTGGCAGATTCTACAGACTTTCCCCCTGTATCCCGAGGTGGGGAGACAACGCAGCACACCTTTTTCGGTGCTAAGGGAGAGCGACCGGTTAGGAGGGCTTCTTTGCCGAGGTGTCCGAACTCGAAAGTTGGAGAGCCCAGGGATGAATGCTGGGCCTTCGGAGGCCAGGGTGTCCAAGCCCAGGACAGCCATTCTGCGCTGATGCTCTGTATCCTACACCAGCGTGGTGGGGCCTAGCCTGCCCCGAGCGGGCTTCGTGATGCAAAGGTTAGCCTGCCAGGAGGGTCGGAACCACAAAAACCACAGTGGCGATAAAGGAGAAGTCAAGCAATGTTGTTGCTAATAGGAAAGACTACGAGAGAGAAAGTAGAAGAAAGGCCTGACAGGAGGTGGAAAGGAAAGGGGAGGCAAAGAAAAAAAATGTAAATTCAAGCCCATGTAGAAAGATCCGTTGATTAAAAACAAATTAAGACAGGAGACCTTTGATTAAATGACATTTAACAAATGGAGATGGGGGGGGAGGAAAAGTTTGAGTACATTCTCTACAAAAATGTCAGTCAGAGGTAAACTGGGGGATAAAAATGTCCTGCAAATGTGAACTTTATGTTTTGACCACTGAGCAAACTACCTTCGGTGCAAAAATTAGATCTAGAACAAGTGTTAAACAAAAGACAAAATACTTATACCAATTCTTTTTTTTTTTCGGTGTGATTTTGTTTTAGAATGTTTGGTGATTAAACCATTTTGAGGAATACAAAACGAAACCAAACAAAAAACCTGAATCATCAGCACATTTATTTACTGTTTTTAAACAGTAGAAACTCTTAGTGAAAGGTGAAAAGTATTATTTTAGAATCTCATATTGATTAACTTAAACATGCTTGAAATAATGCTTTAGTTGAAAGCAAGTCAATACAAAATTGTGTAGTATAAAGCTTATGTAGTTTGAACCAGAAAAGGCCTTTATTACCGACAAAACTGAAGGAAAAAAGGCACACTAGCAGACATCGCACAATTTCATTTGAAAAAGAAACACTATCCCTCTCTAAATAGAAAGAAATTGGCAAAATATGTTACTGAAATAAATCTACAAGCATTTCTAATACATTTCTGGTAATAATTGATCAAATGTGACTTATTCTCCATGTCAAATCTAACTCATTTATCTTTAGATGTGATTTTAAATAACCTAGACTTTTTGAGTTTCTTCCACTATTAAGAAACGAACAATAAAAATTGATGAATTTGAAAGGGGGTAGAATGAAGCCACAATGTACATTTAATTGTACTTAATTGTAGACTTCATTTAAATAACTTCCTTAGAGGTTTAATAATTTAGAATCAATAGTGCTCCTCAAAACATAATAAAATATTTACACTTTATAAAATATTAACCTATTAACAATACAGCCATGTTGTTTAGAAGAGTGTAACTTAAGTCCTGTCATAATGATGTTGACACAGGCTTGTGAGGTTAGCTTAGTGATCCTTAACAAAATGTAAATGAAGATCTTCAGACAGTGGTGTTTATAAAATAGCTCATTAATGATTTAGGATTGAAGCGTTCCAACCGTTCACATCACCAGACATAATAATAGTGACGAATCAGACAGAAAAGATCCCGGCTAAACGATTTGCATTCCACCCCCCCCCCAAGAGTACTGAAATCCTAATATCATCAATTCTTCTAAGTTCCTGGACATTGATCTGGAGGTGGATCCCGCAGTTCCAACGCCAAGGTAAGGCAGGAAAGGCTGTTATTATCGTTATGATATTAAGAAAGACGCCTTTCCACATTTTGAGAATGCACTCTTTTGGCTAGTGGTAGTTGGTTTTTGCAACACCTCCATCTCGTTTCGATATATTTCAGCGGGTTTTTTTTTTTTTGGAAAAAAAAAGTTTGTCGGTCAAACTTACAGTTTGTTTGTTTGCTGACAAAAACCTTTTAGCTCCCACCACCGGCGGATTTTACTAAAACCACTTCGTTTTGCACTGACGGACCTCGAATTTGCTCTAACCTCTTTGGCTGAGGATGGGGGTGGGGAGGATGGAATTTGAGGAAGAAAAACAAGGAAAAGAAAAACGTGGCTTAAAACTCCTGGGGTGGATCCCAGGAGGTTTACTATCCCGCTGGCTTTTCTCGGTGGGGCGCCGATCGCCTCCCCGCTCACCTCCAGCTTCTTTGGAACTTGGCGGGGCGGCTCTGGGGTGCGGGATTCACGTCTCTGGGCTTGGAGACCCAGTCCACGGACAGGTCTCTCCTTTCTGGGGCCCCTTTTCTTGCAGAGACTCTGCAGAGCACCGCAGGCCGTGAGCCCGGTACCCTTCGGTTGGGGAGGGGTGGGTTTGGAGTTGCACGCAAGGACGGCGGCCTGGTCTCCCGCACTATTCCCGGACGCAGCTTTCGGCCGTCGCTGTTTGAACCCTGCATTTCTACAATTGCCCCCGAGCGCGTTTCCCCAGACAGAATTTAGTTTGGCCCTCTGGCGCCGCCGTACAGTCAACGCTTCTTAAGGGGGACCTGCGACTCGGGAAGCCTGAAACTGGAAAAGTCCTTGGGGGTACAGGGGAGTGTAAGGGGGAACCAAGGTGTGCGGGCGGGATTGGAGGCTGAAGGCAGAGGGGGGCTGTTCTGGCCTGGAGGCTGGCACGGAAGTGTCCACATTCTCTCTCCCCAGCTCCCAGCGGCTCGAGTCCGCAGACGCCCCGGGCGTCTCAAGGGGGCTGCGGGCCGTGCCCACGTGCTTTTTCTTAAGGAGGCCCTCGCTCCGGCGGGACCACAAGGACAAAAGCGCGGCCGGGAGCCCGGTCTGCCCGGCTAAGTGCCGGCTCCACCTTAAATGAGCACCGCGGCCGGAGCGGGGCTCTGGACCGCCAAGGCCGCGGGAGTCGGCAAAAGTTTGTGCCGGGGTTACGCCTCGGCGGGACCGGCTGGGGACGCTTCGGCGCGGCCGCGCGGTAGGCGAGGCAGGCTGAGTCCTCACGACACGGCCGTGCTGGCGCCCGAAGACCGGGCCCGTGCAACCCGGGGGTCTCCAGGAGCCGCGGTCCCGCAGC
>NW_012267217.1:36603023-36622126 GCF_000151885.1 Dipodomys ordii | reverse complement strand
CCCCCCCCCCATCACCATCATAACAACCATCTACGCACCAGAAGAAGACACCCTGACCCAGGACCTTAAACGTTAGGACCTGGGGAAGAGGAAAGGGAAAGGAGGACAGAAAAAGGAAGACTTGAGAGAACGCTGCAAAGCAAAGCACCCGAAACTTTCCACCCTGGATTCTCTACTTTTGCTCCATGGACAGAGCCCCAGCCAGCCAAGTTTCAGACAGACCGTGAGCAGTAAGTATGCGGGGCGAGGGCTCCGCGCCGCGCTCGGGGAGTTGGGGACGCGCGGGGCTGGCTAAGTTCCTTCGCAACGGCACCGGGCGATCGGACGGCAAAGCGGGGAAGGGAGATGCGGGTGGAACCCCACTCTCGAAGCCCACGTACTCCCCCGCTCCCCAACTCGGCCGCCGCGGCATCCCTCTTCCCTTTCTCCCCCACCTCCGCGTCTCCAGGACCCGAGGGCAAGGCGGCTTCCCTCCCGCTGCCAAAGTGCGGGCGGAGCTCGCCCTGCGCTGGGCGCGGGGGGCGCGGGCTTTCTGCTTCCCGAAGGTGTCAGTGACAAAGCGAGCGCCGTCTCACCAGGTGTCTCCCCTCCCCTAATCCGCCCCTCGCCCCACAAAGCCGGGGGTGCCGAGGCTCCTGGCGTCGCTAAGGAGCGCGCTGTCCCGCCGAGCCACCCGGAGAAAAACTTTCTGGAGTGGCCGAACCCCGGGGGGGCTGACGAAGGCTGCTCCCGCACCCGCGAATTTCCGCGCGTTTTGCCCTCGGTGTTTTAATACGGATGAGCTTCTTAGAAAAGCGCTCTGGACGAGATGGAGAGAAGAACGCTCCAGAATAATGGGTGCAACCCTACTCTTGCGATGCAAGTTACCCTGGCCAAGAACTCGGAACGCGTGTGGATGGTTGCGGACGGGGGAGTTAGGGTTGGTGCTGTGTGTGTGTGTGTGTGTGTGTGTGTGTGTGTGTACACTTGCTCTGTAAAGGTAAAAACTCGGGGGTCCTTTCACCTGGCCTTCTGGCTCCAGCCTGGCGCATCCGTCAAGTGATTAATCTGGGTGCGGACTCCGGGACGTCCGGGCTCCCCATCCAGGGCGGGGGAAGGGGGAGACATCCCCCCGCTCCACCCCGACCCCCAGACAGCGAGGCTTCTGCAGCCCACCACGGTGTCTGCCAACCCTGCCCCCGTGAACCGGCCGCTCCTGGACGGCTCCGGGCGCCTCGGGGGGCGGCCTCCCGGGGAGCAGCGACGGGGCCCCAGACAGTCGCGGCGTGTCCAGTTCGAGGCTGCCGGGGGGGTGGAGGGCTGGGGCCGGGCCGTCGGGGAGCCGGCTCAGCGCGGGGAGGAAGTTTGCGTGGCTGCGGAGCCCGCGCACGGCGGGCCTGCCACTGGCCTGAATGTCTATCACGTGTGTGAGCGGGTTTCCCTCTTTTTCTCTCCCCCCCACCGCCCCCTCCCTCAGGTCCCAGTGCATTTTATTGCGACCTGCCGGTGGGAACTTTGTCTCCGAGTCGGAGCAGCATGGAGCGGCGGAGCGAGAGCCCGTGTCTGCGGGACAGCCCCGACCGGCGGAGCGGCAGCCCAGACGTCAAGGGGCCTCCCCCGGTGAAGGTGGCCCGACTGGAGCAGAACGGCAGCCCCATGGGAGCCCGCGGGAGGCCCAACGGCGCGGTGGCCAAGGCCGTGGGAGGTAACAGCCCGGAGCAGGGAGGTGCGCGGCCCGCCCGCGGCCCGGAGATAAAGGCCCGGGTGTCAGAGTTCAGGTTGATTAGGCGCTGTGTCGGTGTAGGATTACAGGAAGTCAAGTCCAGGCTGCCAAATAGTGCCCAAGCCTCTCTGCAAACTGGTAGCTTCATCTCAAGTTTAAAACAAGAAAGTGGTTTACCCAGAGGGTGGCATTTTTTGGGCACTTTGCCACTGTGTGCTGAGGTGTTGGCAGGTTTATGTCACAGCCAGCTAACTGTTCCTAGATTTTCCTAGAGAGCTTTTTAGTGATTTAACTCCTTTGCTTTGCCTCAGACTATCTGTTTTAGGGATGACATTTAGGTGTCTTGGCTTTGATGGGACAGTTGTTAATGCTCAGGCTACTACCTGCACAGGATTGTTAAATGTGACTCTGTAGTTGGTTAGGACAGTGCTGCTAGATCAGCGAGTGACACAACTCTAGGATTATGTACTGCTGCGCTTCAAGTGAGAAATAAAGAATATTGGAAAATCGTTCAGGCCACTAGCTGCTCTAATGCTGTTGGTAAAGTTTAGACGCAGGCTCTTGTAACTTTGTTATAAATTACTGAACAAGGGAACATAACAAGGTAGTCTTATTACCTATCTTCTGTTTCTCCTTTCAGGAATTTATATTATTTAAAGACAAGCTTTTGTTGTTGTTTTACTACGCATAAAAAAGTGTCTACTTCAGTAATCTTATAAAACAAAGATAAGAGAGAAATTTAAACATTGAAATACTTTAGGATTTGCATGCCAACTGCCTAGTTGTCTTTGCATGTAAAGTGCACAATTCTACATGGTATGCAGGTGTGTGTGTGTGTGTGTGTGTGTGTGTGTGTGTGTATGTTTTGGGTAAATCACTCCTTAAAATTGTCCACTTCTAAGGGTTTTTTCCTAATATTTTATAATAGTTAATTATAATGTAATTCTTTATTTTGCTTAGCATAAAATAGTACAAAACAGTGGCAAAACTTGGTGATAAACTCCCATTCTCAGATTCTCTGTGTCCATTGGGTGTATTTTGAAGCATATGATTCAGTTGAAATGCCTGTTCTTTCTTAAGTAGTTACAAATACACATTTAATAAATGACTTTTTTGTTTTTTACTTATTTTGTGATTTGCTTCTTCATGGTAGATATTTTGTGTATTAATCATAATTTTGGGAAGTATCATTGTATTGATTCTTAAAGGAATTTTTTTTAACATACTTGGCTACAGAGTGTGGCTTATGTTCTTTCAATTTGGGGATGTGACTACATATTTCAATGAAGCAAAGGAAAACTTAGTTTAGTAACCCACTTTTCAACTAATTTGTTGTCCTGAGACTAAAGCAATAGCCTTGAATTTTTCTTAAAATTGTATTATGATATAATTATGATATGATAAGCTATAACAAATATGGTAGGACCAAACTCTTGGTGATAATGACAAGTGCTGATAATGTTTGGTGGATATTTTTTTTTTTTTTACAAATCCTTGGAGTCAGTGTATTCTAAAAGTGCCTTTATATATAAGAAGATATGAGTTTGCAATGCCAGGTTCCGAAGACCTAATATGATTTCCTGAATAGAACGAGTACTAAACATTTCAGGATGAAATTGTGTTCCCTCCAGACAGGTTTTTTTTCCCCCCTACCTTTGCATATTGTATTGAACTATGAAGAAACTGCCTTTTTCTGTTGGCCAGGGGATATCTTTAGTGTAAAACAGTGATTGCTTTTCGATTTTTTTTGGAACCATAATTCACATTTGACTACTTGCTAGAAATTTGACTCAAACTAAAATTATTGTCTACATGAACAATGGATTTATTTTAATAAGTTCCTTAGTCACTTCTCTGAGGCTTAACTTAATTTAGTAATATCGAAGTTCTTATTATATGCCTTCCAAACTGAAAATAAGATGACATTTTGTTTTAATATGTACCAGTTATAATCCCAGTAAACTAGTTAATATAGTTTCTATGTGGTGGATTTTTTCAAGACTTTTTTTTAAAGAAAGCTTTTATTCTATATAGCATAATAGATTGTTTAGAAAGTAGCTAATTTGAGGAATCTCAAAATGTAACAACTTAGAATATAAAATTTCGATAGTACAAAGCTTTCTTATTGAATGTTAATAATTATTTTGTGGGCTTAGGTTTATATAGTTTCCAAATGTACATTAAGATGTCAATAATTTCATTTCTTTGTAACTTTTAATCATGTATATAGACTGGAGGAAAGCCAAGCCTTTTTTAAAATGCACATTCTAAATTTTAAGAAATGTTTAAAGTATACTTCTTGTTAGAGTACTTTCTAATTGAAAGGTCTTTTTTTTCTTTGAACATAGAGTAAATATAAAGTAGATTATATTTCTACCTCCCTGCAGCCTTATGCTTACATTGTCCTCATAAAGCAATTAATATAATAGGCATAGATAACTACAAAAGTATAGCTCCCCATCAGTTATTGTCATTTTCAGATGTTGCAGTTTTGTTCATGTCAGTTATGATAGTGGACACAATAAGATAAAATTTAAATAATAAAGCTCCAAATTTGGAAGCTCCATAATTTTTTGTTAATCTTTAGTGTTCCTTATTCTGTAAAGCTCTACCCATGCCCCTCATAAGGGAAATCATTAAGTTAATTGGTTGCTCAATAAAATAACAATTTATCTTACAGCTTTGGTTACACAGTGAGATAGATACATGTTTTTGGATGCATAGGTTGGACTAAAAAATTCTATTGTGGTTCTATTTTTTTTTTTTTTTAGAGAGAAGGAGTTTGTTATGATGTTTGATGACAACTAAGTATTCATAAGGAAGGGGATTGTTTTAGTGCCTAAATGTAACTAGTGGAAGTAGTGCACACTCTATCATAGTCTCTAGGGTTATGCTTTAATAGGGAACTTAAAAGTTAGTGCATTGTTTACAATGTAGTGGCTTTAGAAGACTGTTAGACAAGATTCATTTTGTTTTGTCTTTCCAATGCTTTCTAGGATGTTTTTGCTTTTATTTAAGCAGTGTGTTTCAAAGCATGTATGTAGTAAAATACAAATGTTCAGATGTGTATGACAGTCAGGTTTTATAGAAGGTCTTCTGGGGGGAAAAAGAGGCTAATATCTCTTTAAAAAACATATGAAGGTTGGGGGAGAGTTTAGAGCAAGCAAGAGCACTGTGGTGTTGACAGCTTTATGTCCCTGCTGGGTAACATTCACTTACTAGAATTGGCGTCCCCTCTCAGCTAGTAATTCACTCCATAAGGATTTTGAAAAAGGATGATTAATGGTAGGGAAATTTATATTTGTGAAATTGATGATTAAACCTTGTAGATCTATTTGAAGACTCAGAAAAAGAAGAGATTATTAAGGATGACGAAAATAAGAATCAGATGATCTCTTTAACCACTATTAGCATAAGCACCTAAAGTACTGTCTATGCTGCATGGAATACTTGAGCCAGGCAACCTTCAGCCTAAAATGAAAGCGATGCCAAGCAAGTTTCCAGAGGGAAGCCAGGCGCTTTGCCTTCCTCCTAGGCTGCTGGAAGGTACTGGCCAGTGGTGCTTAAGTAGCAATAAATTACTGTGCTCCATTCATTGTTAACATAGGCATTTTCGCTTTTTAATGTTTGGCTTAAAGAAGAACTTTCAGACAGCTTTATTTAAACTGAATGAACAGCGCCTGAATCTACCAGATGGTGTATTTGCTGATAGGAGGCATTAAACATCAGAAATCTTTTTGATATTTTTCACTTTCCTATGAATTTTTATGATTTTTTTTGGGGGGGAGAGGAGTGTTAAATGTTCTAGATTTTATAGGGAAAAATATTTAAACTTTGAGACTCTCTTACAGAGATACCTGCTCTTTTTTGGAAAACATTTGCTTATCTTTGAAAACTAATTGTTAACAAATAACCACTTGATTTATGGAAGTCCAAGTCATCTAATAGCTAGCCCACCAAAATAAACCTGTTCTTGCTACCTGACAGCCCTTTCAAGAGCATAACTATCTTATTGTAAGGGGGGGTGGGATCATTATGTAGTACACACTGATATACTCAAGTAGGGAAGCAAATGTGATCAAGACTTAGGCAGGGCCTCATTTGAAGCTGAACATTGTCTACAACAGCAGTTAGTTTAATTGTCTACATGTGGAACATTTCCTTTTTGCTTATGAGTAAAAGAAAGGTGGTTCAGGTCAGGTGTAGACACTGCATTAGCAGTAACAGATACATTTCACTTTTTGAAAGGAGCACAGATATGAAAGACTATTGATATTTATATATGGAATGTCTATGGTACTTAGAAATTTAGAAATATAACTGTAAAGAAAAGAAAATGAGAGAACACTCTTATTTGTAGGAACCATCTTATTTGTAGGAAGGACTCATATTGCTTCAAAAGAGAAAAACTTTCCTTTCCAATCCTTTTTTTTTTTTTTAATTTAAAGGTTTTAAACCTTTTAAATAGAGTGAACTTAGGCTTTGGGGTCATCCAACAATCCAGCATGTCCTCTGTAGTTTTGCTGAGGTAGAAAAATAGCCCTTCTCTAAAGTGTTTTTAGTCCTTTAGGCCTGTTATTAAAATAAAGATATACTTGGTTAAAAAAATATATGCAATGGAACATACACATTAAACAGAACATAGGGTATCCACCCTCAAAGTCCTGAGCATAATTTGGTGTTTCAAGTAATTTTGGAAGTCTTATGTTCCATCAGCAGAAACCCACTGACCATTATATATTCAAGATCAGCTGTGTGTGTGTGTGTGTCTTTGTGTGTGTGTGTATGTGTAGTATTTTAACTACTGAGATATCTCTTAAGACATCTGCTTTTAACCTCTACAGAAATAAGTAATATCATCATTGTTCTGAGGGTTTAAACCAGTAGAATCTGTACATCTATCCTATATTGATTCTTTTTTCTTAAAAAAAAAATTTAGCCTGTCTATCTTTGTATGGAGGGAAAACAGCCTAATCATCATTTATTACATACTGAGAATATTGATTTGAGTCATTTTAAGGATAAAGAAATCAATTTTATTCCAGGTAAGACTAGAGTAATTGTTTGGTGTACAGCTGACAAGATAGTAAGAAGTGAGGATCGATAATTATCTTTGGATAGCTTAAAAATGAACTTTTCTTAAAAAAATACAGAATTTAATATAGAAATAGAAAAAATACATAATATAGAAAAGACATATAATGTGATTAGAGTTAGGATTCCAAATTGTGTTTGTTTCTTTGAGTAAAATTATCTTGAGTTTTTTTTTAATAGTTTTCTATTGAGATAAAATTGCCACAGGTTTCTCACCACTATAGAAAGTTTCCTACAACCACATTAGGTTTATTAACTGTGGACACAGTTGGTTACTTTTCAGGAAACTAAACTTCATCCTCCATAGCATGTAGCTTGTAATGAATCCTTTATATTTGTACATTTAATAAGTAACCTTAAAAAGAGATCTTTGCAACTAATGTACAGGAATAGTAATTTTTACTATCTTCCTTACATGAATGCTGAGATACAATGGCATTTTGGAACATATTTAAAGATGGAGCATTTGACAAAAGTTGTGTGTGTAACAGTTTGTCAGTGAGAAGTGACAAGTGGGAAATGACAAATGAAATGTTGGCATCACTACTCTTTATTTTGATAAAAATGTCTCAATTTGCAGTGATATAATACTGTTTCATATTATTTCATGAGTTGTGTGAGATGCATAAGGAGAATTTAGATTTTGTGAACGGAAAATTAGCAGCCCAAACTCTCTTTTCAGAAGCTTTGGCAGCACATCCCCTTCCCCCTACTCCTCAAGAGTAAGAACAGCAGTGAAATGTTGGACCTAACCCATACATTTTAACTCATTATTTTTTGAAAAGAAAAAAAAAAGGAAATAACTGAAAATGGTTTCAAGTAGGAGACCTTTATGCTTAGCTCAAAAAATGAAGGAGAGAGTTCGCCTTTTAGTTTCCTTCTTTTCTTCCCAGCAATTTGAAAATGAGTGATTCCCCTCTGCTGACTTAGATTGTATAGATCTGTTCACACTTGTGATCACCCTTGCTCTCCAGCCTGAATTTAGGGTGCCAGTGAGGAGAGCTATGAGTTTCTTTTATTTTAAAGTTCAGTAGAGGTTTTGAAAATGTCTCTGTGTTAAAAATGGATCTTTATATACAAAGGATTTATCATCCTGCCGCTTAAGGATAATGTGATAGATATTTCAAAGTCAAAGTAAACACCCTGAGTGGAATTGAAGTATGAGTTAAAACAAAACCAATCGAAGACCCTCAGAAAAACACCAACACAAACACAAAAGACACAGATGTAGCCCAATAGTGTGTGCTCTTTTCTCATTTTCTGAAGTCATGCTGCTTCCTTCGCTATTTTTGAACAACAAAACGTTTATTTTCTTCTTTTACATGGAAAGAAGCGTCAGAAGCATGACATGCTGCAGTGTTATTTAAAAAAAATGTTTCTTGATAGAGTTTTCAAAATCATAGAGCTCTATCTATATAATTTTTTCCCAATTAACAGAACTGTTTTGCTGCTTTAACAGCAAGTGATTTAACATTTTTGGTGAAATAAGTATAATTAAGTGTTAGTGAAAAGCATTAGAAATTGCCTTGCAGAACTTGTGTCTTTTGACCATATTTGCAAAGTTTTACTTAATTCTAGAGTTGAAAAAATTGGTAGGAAGACATATTATGTATAAATGTGCCTTAGCTATGTAATTATGGTGATTGGGTATATGGTGTGCTATTTTTTTTCTCTTAAATTGATGCTTATACTTTTAAAACAAAAAAAAAAGAAAATGAAAAGAAAACCTAGTAGATGTTTTAAACAGATGCCTAAAATGAAAAAAAATAATAGAAATAAAAACATTTAAGTGTTAGTATTTAGCAACTATGGCTATAATCTATTATGATAATAAAAATCCTGTGGGGAAGTATATTTCAGTTTTGGTTGTTTCTCATACTGTTGTCATGTGCTAGTATATCAGGCTGATTGAGTTCTTTCCTTTACTTGTGGCTTTATTGTTGAATGGAGTTCTGTTGTAGCACAGTTGGTTACTAAACTGTAGTGTAACGTATCAACCAAGATCAGACACGAAGGGGAAGCACCGTGAGGTACTATTTATAAAAGTGGATGTTCTCTGCACCAGAGTGACGGTGTGGTGTCCATGATGGCTGCACAGTTACTGAAATGCACGCACAACCCAGAGTCTTTGTTTCCTTTGAAGACTTGCACAGATATAGAAGAAATAGGCATTCCCGAGAGTAAATGTCTTTACAACACTTAGGTCTGACAGAGGTGATTTAGAAGCCCTTTTTTTTTTTTCCATAGGAAAAATACCTTGAATTTCATGTTTACCACAGCTACCTTTTTATTTAAAAAAACTCCTTTTTCATTTTATATTTGGTTAGAAAGCTAGTAATCCATTTCATTTCATAGTGATTGACTTTTTTAGCAGAAGAAAATACTTTCTTTGCAAAAAGATAAAATTTGATTAAATGTCTACCCAGTACTCCTGAGAAATGATCAATTGTATACAGTAAAAATAACCATATTTTTAGATTCCCTGGTTATGCCTGTATTAAAACAGCATTGTTTTAATTTCAGGTATTTCTATACCTAAGGAAAGGTGAACTTGAGATATTTAGTAGCTTACTAGACAAATTCATTCATATCTAAAGTCAGTGTTTTAAATATTATTATTAGTAGTAGTATTTGGTTAACAGAACAAGAACTTTCTTTTGTCATAATCCAAAGATGGTAACAGAGCAGCATGATAAATGTCTCGATAAGTGTTGTAGTAAAAGAAAATGACTTGTCTTCTGAGGCAGGGGAGAGTTTATGTTGCCTTGGACCCATTTCCCAAGCAGTGATCGAAAACAGATTACAATAACAATTATACAGTCAGAAGATGCAATATCCATTTCTGCTTTAATTGAGTGAAAGAATAATAAAAACATCATTAAGAAAAATGAGGTGGACCTGTCACACAATGTACAATCTTTTTAGTCTTGGAAAAGATGCAGAATAACCCAAGTGCTTCTCTTATTTGGTAGCGTTTATTAGGTAAAATCTGTTTTGGGGAAGAAACTATTTGGCTCTCATTCTTCCTTGGAAAGTTAAGAGAGATGTCCATGGAAAGTAGTTGCCCAGGCATTAAAAAAAGCATTGACTTTGTCTTGTTCTATGCTGTGAGAATATCACATTTTCTTAAATTCTACCTGAGGTATACTCACCCTTACCTTCTTTTCTTCAATCTGTGAGAAATGGAAGTCAGAAATCCATGACCACTGCTCTTATGAGAAAGCCCTACCAAGTAAGGATTAGCTGGGGTCCCTTGCCTGATGTTCCTACTCTTCGTAAACATTCTAAAGGGGGAAAGAAAGTTGAGGCTGAATAACCGGCACCCTACATTTTCTTAGCACACATAGGTTTGTGGGAGCACTTGAATTTCCATGTGTGAACATCACTGGATTTGTACTCAGGTGAATGACATGGGTTGGCACTTGGGCACAGAGGATCTGGTTCTAATCAACAGTCCTTTGAGCCATTGCATCTAGAATTCTTTTTGTAGGACCTCCAGCTTGCTTTGCCCAGACGGACGATCCCTAGCAGGCAGCAGTGGTTCATTTTCTTTGCCTTGGGCTCTGTTTATCATGCTTTTTCAGACACTTTTTTTTTTTTAAATAGACACTGAGCCTCCTCAAAGCTAAGTTACAGTGATGGAGTTAGACCAGTCTTCTTGCTTATCATGGAGCACCAAAACTGCAAATACTGATGGCCATAGTGAAATTGGAGCCTTAGGTTGGGTTCGGTTGATAGAGTTAGAGCAGACAATTTCTTTGATCGGTTTCTGAGTTTTCTTGAGTGTAATACTTTTCGGTGGGTGGCAAAATAAAGGACTAAGATAGACAGAATTTTTATGAAGTAAAAAACTTTAATTTTTTTTTATTCAATCCAGAAGTCTAGTTAGTAGTGCCCTCATTAAAATACCTTTGTCAGCAAGGATTTTTTTTTCAGTTTTAGCATTTACATAGCCTAACTGTGTTGATGAATACCACTGAGCTAAGGGTCTATTAGTGGTTCTGTTTTTTGAGGACTTTACAATTTAAACCTAAATATTAATTCTGGGTAGAAGTTGGCATAGTGTCGTTTTGCCTTAGAGGGAATTTTTGTTATATAGTAAAAGAAAACTTTTTATTCTATCAGATTACCTTCTCCCTGTCCTCCCTCCCAGAGTAAATAGCAATTAACTAGTTAAGGTCTTAAAAGGGCATCTTTATTTTTAAAAAGGCATGACTATTTTAGATGAATTTAACAATTTTCCATTAGTTCATATTGCAAGCTAGTGGTTTTTGATACTAACAAGAAAGATCCATGAGGCTTGATGATGTAATATTTTTCTTGTTTAAGTATAAAGTTATTTCTTAATGACCCATAACTTGTAAATCAATAATTTATCTTTTTTGCTAGAAAGTGAGAGGCATGAAACATTATTTATTCTTATTTATGTCACCTGTAATTAGAAGGAAAGAAATTGGAATCTCACTATAAAGTGACTCAATTTTCCACCATTGGTTATTTTGGAAAGTATACATGCTTTAAATATTGAAGGTGACTTTACTAACAAGTACATAGAATAGACAGTATAGCAACCTGCTTATGTACTAACTGCAAAATTACAAAAAAATATAGCAAGAAAAGCCTGCAATGATACATGGCTGTCCTCTAAAAAGCAGGTGTTCAGAATGCTGCTGGAAATGCCCTCCATGAAAGTGGGGCAGCACGGGGCTGAGCCCCACTCTCTGGAAGTTCTAAGGTGTCTTTACACAGACCTCGTCCTTAGGCTTGGCAAATTTGGTATTAGAAGACAAGAAAAGTCCTTTATCCTTCAGGGAGTAGAAGAGTAGTGAATTGTTCTCTAAATAGGAAAGTTATCCATCTAAGATCCAATCAAACTACTTTACAGGGAGAAATATGATGACCTTGACTTTTTTGTTTTTCCTTCTGAAATGAATCAATAGGTAAAATTCAGTAAAACAAATTCCATTTACAAGCTCATTCTTATAGCCAGTGCCTTGAGCACATTTTTATGGCTAACTTGTCAAGCCTCCCCCGCCCCCCCAACTGAAGCTTACCATTGAAAGGCTGCCAGTGTTGTCACAAATGATCATTAGTTCCCAAAAGACTTTGGGGAGGGGGAACTGTAGGAAATGCCATGATTTTTACTAACAACTATTTTGTTTCATGTGTATTTTTTTGCCACCACAGCAAAACAGGGGAGCAACCTACATGTTCAGGGTTGGTGCGGAATACTCTGCTGTGGAAATGTATAGAATTCCAATTAGTACAGCGTGAGAGAATAAATGTACTTCTTTTCACACTGATCTGAGTGGTTAGTGGAAAACAAGCTGCAAAGTAATTCCCTCAGACCCCAATAAAAAGATTTTATAGCAAAATAATTCTCGGCCTCATAATGAGACTGTTGTAGGGTTGTGTTTGATATTTGTAAGGCAGAAATACAGTCTGGGTATCCAAACGAAACATTTATTGTAAACAAGTTAACTGCCAAGAGCTTATATTCTGTCAAACATAGTTATATGGAAGATTGATGTATATAGATTGGAAGTGAGATTGAGGGAGACAGTTCCTTTCTTCACCAAGGAAGGGCTTCTGAGATGCGGCCCTCTGTTTTGATACAATGACTCAGTGAAGCTGTCCTCCTCACAGCCAGCCTTCTATGTATAATAAACACAGTCTTGCTCTCGAAAACAGATCTGTTTGTCTATGGTACTTCTGTTAACAAAATAAAGAAATAAACTTACATTCACGGGAGCTGTTATGTGTAGTTTCCCGAATCATCTTCACCTGGATCAGGCAGCCATGGTTTTAAGACCTCTGGGGTCATTCTGGAGAGTACCCACCCACCAGCACTTTTGCATTTAAGTTAGCACCACACAAGCCTTTTCCTCCTTCACATGGAATTCAAAAAGGAGTGGTGGCCTTCTCTTTGGGCTACTTAGTGGTTCAGTTTGCAAGATTAGAATTGTTTTGAAACAGGAGGCTGGGTGAAGGGCACTGGCTCATATGTTTCACTTTGAGGCTAGGAAACTCTTTAGATTCTTCTAGGGGAAGTGAAATGTTTTTGAGATTGAGTTTTATGTATCTGAAATTACTCCCCCGTTTTAAATTACGCTAATCGCCCAGGATTTTTTTTGTCTTTGAAGAAGGTAGAATTTTCTATTTCATTCAGGATAAAGATTTCTCACTTTCTTGTTCATGAAACAAATCACTTTAGGCTTGCTAACACTTCATTAAAAATGAAGAATCCCATTCTCCCTGTCTTTGGTTGGTAGGTAGCTTTAGGCTAACTATGCTAAGGGTGAAAATTAGATTTTCAATGGATTTTTATGCACTGACTTCTGTGATTTCTTCAGGTCTTTCTTTTTAAAGATTATATTTAATATTTTATTTTGGAAATTATATGAATTACAAAAGAATGTCTTAGAGCCATATAGCATGAAAAATGAATAATATACCGGTCTTCTCTGTTCTGCTTTTCTTATTTCAGAAACTGCTCAAAATTACACAGGTACTTGTATACTTAAAATACTTTGTCTGGGAAATATTCCATCAGACCCAGATTTCCCTGGACTGTAGGCTGTGTTTTATTAACTCGATCTGAGTCACAATAATAATATCCTATGTATTACAAGCTAGAGATCTCAGTATTCCCTAAGGGAACTGGGTAATACACACTCTGATTTTGACTTTCAGTCTCATTCTCTCTTCTGTTCTTTTCTCTTCTTCCTTCCTATGTTAGTCCTTTGAGGGCTCAGTTGCTATCTCCTCTCCACAGACATTTGTTGGATGCAGGAATAGAGATTTCAGTGGCTGGGAAAAGGCATGTTGGCTGTTCTCTGTTGAAGATCAGCTGTGTGAAATCGGCATACCTTCATTTCACAATGATCATATCTGTACTTTTATTAAATATCCATAGACGTTGCACTGTTTAAACCTGAAACAGTGAACAGAAGGATTTTCTTCATGGGTGGGAGAAAGCCTTTTATTTTTTTGGTTATAAAAACTTTACTTTTCAGTTTTTTTTATTTGATAAAAATCTTTCCACTCTAGTATGATTTCCTTTGAGGCTTTGCACCAGTGTTTGATCTCAATTTTTAATAATTTTTGTGAGTTAAATTCCCCAAAGAAAACATGCTTGTGCTATGAAATATTCCCACTAGAAATCTGAGTAGTCTTGTCTTATTGAGAGCCGAGCGCTTGATTCCTTTATTAATTCCTTGCTAGAGAATCTTAGTACAGTTAGCCTTTCCTTAACACTGCACTGGAGAAATTAATCAGGATTAAAAAAATGTTTGAGATAAATAAAATAACATTTATGCAGAATTGAAAACCCAGGATGAAGCAAATGTTAGTATCAGGACTATTATTATTGACTCCTTTTTTGATTTAAGGGACTCCAAGTTGCAAATAGCTTTTCTGGAGAGAATAATGAGAATGAGGTGAGAGGCAGACATGGCCAAATAAATGCTCCTTTAAACTATTAAAGCCAGGCACTGCTGGCTCATGCCTGTAATCCTAGCTACTCAAGAGGCTGAGATCTGAGAATTAAGGTTTGAAGCTAGGCTGGGCAGGAAAGTCAATGAGAGCCTTATCTCCAATTAACTAGCAAAAAATGTCAGAAGTGGAGCAGTGGCTCATTTGGTAGAGTGCCAGCCTTGAGCAAAAAAGCCAAAGGGACAGCTCCCAGCCCTGAGTTTAAGCCACAGTACTGGCACAAAAAAGACAAAATAAAAACAAAAACAGAAACCCCCAAAAAACAAAAACCAGAACCAAAAAAAATCTATGCTTTCAGAAGTGTCTAGGATACAGTATCACTTAACATGGGACAGAAATCTGGGTAATTGTACATGATAGTTTAGTCACTTTCGATGCTCTCTCTTGATTGACTGATATGTGCCTTTCTAACAACTACACAAACAACCGTAAGAATTTAGTTTTGAATTCAGGATCTTTCAGACATGCCGTGAAGTTGAACTTTTCGATAATATCCCAACTTTTACTTTTTACTTTTAATTTTTTTCCTAAAATTCTAGGATCAGTAAACATTTTTTCTTTCTTTGTAGTTTATCAATATAGGACATGTCTAGGACTGCCGACCAGACCTTACCCTGGAGATGGGGATCCAGAGCCAGGTAGCAGGCTAGTTGCTTTGAGTCAGACACTGGTCCGATGCAATGCTGCACTCTGATCCACCAGGAATTTCTGTCAGCTGTGGACATGCATAGCCCTGTGGTCTGGCAAGCTTCCCCAATGGGGAGTGAGTTCTTGAATCTACTTGTGCAGATCCTTTCCTAGAAAGCTTTCCTTGTTGGATGTTGCTGTATGCAATGCCAGAGGCTCACAGTGTATGCTGAGAAGTTTGACAACTGGGAGGGGGTGGTTGGTAATCCAGAATGAGTGCCACTGATTAATGACGGAGATTAAGGTATGAATGGAATTAGCATTTTGTTCAATGGGAATCAATATTTATTTAGGACCTATTCTAGGTCATGCTTGGGTGGGGGTGGGAAGAGTAAAGATGGGTCTAAATGTCTGCTTTCCCTTATGCCAGCGAGAGGCCCAGCATTGCTGATATAGGGCATTTCGTATCCTGCATCAGGTTTATGGGCCAGGTTTGCCATGGCAGAGTTCCTTGGAGTAACTTGTGAGTTTTGGTTTAGATAAGTAGATACAATGTAATTCCTATGTGCCTATGACATCTATGATTTGCAAACTGTCAGTCCAGTGTTATTTTGCCATTGAAATTCTGTGACTTGAGGGGCTATTAGAGATGCTTGAGTTTATCTTTCTCCCTTCAGGTGGCATTGTGATCTCAGCTTAGAGACAGGCCTGGAATCTGAAATGAAGGCCAGAACCAATCTCCCTTTCCTATCACCTCTAGTCACTTTCTATTTCTCACCTGAAACTTATTATTTGCTCCTTTCTTCTGATGTTAAGATCAGCTTCAAACATTGCCAAGTAGTGTGTGGTTTTACCAGAAAGAATTCTGAGAATAAAATAGTTGCTGAAAATCCTCCACAGCCCTCTTGTGCTCCATGTAGAAGGAGAGAGGCATCAGGGAGTTTGCTGTTGAAAGTTCAGTTAGGAGTCTGATCCTGGATAAGCACAAAAATCAAATTTTTGTACGAGGCTCCATCTGTCCTTCCTTTGCACTGTGAATCACTCAGAACATATTGTTGTCCCAACTATCATGGCTTCTGCTTCTTCTACAGTGAGAGTTCAGGGCACACCAAATTGCAAACCAAAACGAGGGAATTTATCCTTCAGGAAACCTATAGGTCACAAGCAAAGGAAAAGAGGAAAGCTGGAACCTGGAGATGTATACAGATAGGCCCCTGGGCCCCTGGGGGAGGGCGTGCCCTAAGATCCAGATGGTATACTTTCTCTTCCTCAAAATTAAATAGTTGTTAATATGTTTTTCCTATTTGTTTCATGACATCATTTGAAATTTCTTTCCTTGGAAATTTATTTGGGATAAAACGTATTTCCTTTACAGGAAATATACTTTCCTATGCCACATAGTGATATTTGGATCAACAGGATCCCAGTGCTTTTGTAAGCTAGCTATGCTAGCTTGTCTGAATACTTGCTGTGAGGTTTATACAAGGAGGATTAAGGATGCATTTCTAGAAACCGTACCCTGATTGTTAAGTGAAGCTTGACTATGAGATAAAGAGACCACACAGCCATCCAACAGCAACTTAGAGTAACTTTTTAATCTATTAATCTCTGAAAATTTTGAGATCAGCACCCCCTCCCCCCCCCCCCCCCGAGGGTATAAGAGGTAGTGGAATGTGGAGCCTGTGGCTGCCTTAGTTCAGTGGGTTGAATGTCTGAGAAAGGAGAACAGCAGGGATAGGACAGAGGAAAGTAGGAAAGAGGCATAACCCATTTTGAAATTTTGCCTAGTACCCCAATGAGGAGATGCGAAACACCGTATTTGTCCTTTCTGTTTCTGATTACAATACTCAGCATGCAAGCTTTCCTTTAGTGTTTTTTTTTGGGGGGGGGGTCGTGGGACCTGAACTCTGGGCCTGGGCGCTGTCCCTAGCTCTTTAGCTCAAGGCTAGCACTCTACCACTGAGCCACCTTCCCAGCCCTCCTTTAGTGTTTTAAGATAGAAAGATAGGTTTAGAGATTAATATTGGCAAGTTACTTTTGTTCTTATCTCTGATTTAAGGATGTGTGTGTGTTTGCAAGAGGGAGAGTCAGAGATAAACAAGAATATGAAATTATAGAATAAGCAAATCATTTTATTCATTTATTTTGCCAGTCCTGGTGCTTGAACTCTCAGCTTGGGCTTCTTTTGCTTAAGCCTAGCATTCTACCACTTGAACCACAAGCACCATGTCAGGCTTTTTCTAATTGAAGATAAGAGTCTCACTGCCTTGTCTGGCTATGAACTATGATCCACAGATTTCAACCTCTTGAGTAGGTAGGATTATAGGCATGAGCCACCAGTGCCCGGAGTAAATAATTTTGTTCACCTAATAAATTTGCAATAGGAAGAGATAGTCCTTCACTTCTTCCTCTCCTAGTCTTCAGAAGACTCTCCTGGTCTACATGGTAGAATAAATTTTCAGTCTCTTAAAGGGCTTGGTCTAGGGTTGATTTACTGTGAAGTGTAATGCTTGTTTTTCAGGTTCAGTTCAAAGAATAGATCTGCGAGGCTCTGCCCAAAGCATTTGTAATCTTCCTTTAGCTCTAGAATCTTCTCCAATGATAGAACCAGATATGCTGCTGACCCTGGGGAGGGGAGTGGGTGCTTTGTGCTGGAGGAAATGGGTAGGCTTCCTTCTCTCTTTTGTATGAGGAAGGACTTACTGCTATCTTCTGGGAAGGGCTCTGGTCTTTCAAGGGGCAGTCCCTGGAATGCTGGTGGTCCCAGAAAACAAAGGGGCTATCTGGGAGGTAGGAGGCTGGGCCTTTTCTCCTTTTTGGGTGAGCCTTTCTTGTCTGACTCAAAAGCAGGAACTCATTTTTTTTTTTGTTCTCTTCAAAGCCTACTACTTGGTTGTACTGACAACTAAATTTACTTAATAACTAATACTGGCCACTCATTGGACAAAGCAAGTAGTAAAGACTCCTTTACTAAATAGCCAACACCTGAGATTCTGTGAGAGTCGATTTTGGAGTATTATTTTTCAAAGAGAAGTGTGGTATTTAGATGGAATAAACTGAACTGCTCTTCATTTCCCTTGTTTGTTTTTGTGTCATTCTGTTTATTCTCCCATAGCTTCAGGTTCATTAAATGAGAGTAATAATAGCCCTCTCACATGGTAAATATGAGAAAATAAAAGCAGCTTCTGTAGAGTAAATGATAAGCTAGATAATGTAATGCTATGGACCTCTCCCCTAACCCCTTCTCTACTTTGTGCCTGTACTGAGGCTTGAGCTCAGGGCCAAGGCTCTGCCCTTCATATTTTTTGTTCTACCACTTGAGCCATAGCTCCATGGCTGGCTTTTTGGTGGTTATTGGAGATAAGAGGCTCAGAGACTTTCCTGTCCGAGCTGGCTTTAAACTGTAATACTTAGATATCAACCTTGTGAGCCACTGGTGCCCTGCTTATTGTTTTTTTTTTTTTTTGGTCAGTTGTGGGGGCTGAACTCTGGGCCTGGGTGCTGTCCCTCAACTCTTCAGCTCTAGGCTAGCACCCTACCACTTGAGCCACAGCACCATTTCTGGCTTTTTTCTGCTTATGCGGTGCTGAGGAATTGAACGCAGGGCCTCGTGCATGCAAGGCAAGTACTCTACCACTGAGCCACCTTCCCAGACCTTATTGTATTTTTGTCTTTAATGAGAGGTGGTTGAGTTCTGTCATAGAGACCTCATGGTGCTGAGATGACTTTTACTTTTCATTGTTGAGATTAAACATCTAGATAGAGCAGTAGAGTATGATTGTTTCTCTAGTCACTTTCATAGCTAGTGTTGTAGCATTTCATAAAGACAATTACTTAAAATGAAGGAAAGGGGAAAAATCCTTTTCTTCGTTAAAGAAGATTAATATTGTTAGGACTAGAATTACAGCTTACAATTTGCTTGGCGATAACAGAGCAGATAACATTGGATTTGGAATTTAACCAAGTTTCTCAAGTCTCGTACTTTCTGAGACACAGAGGAAAGACACCCAAGGAATATCCAAGAAGTGACACTATAGTCACTTAATTAGGCCCCAGTATAAGTTTATCCTGTGTGAGATAAACTATTTTTTTTGATTTGATGGAAGATTTTTTTTTTTTTTTTGTTAGTCATGGGGCTTGAACTCTGGGCCTGGGCGCTGTCCCTCAGCTCTTCAGCTCAAGGGGA
>NW_012267217.1:36595747-36602973 GCF_000151885.1 Dipodomys ordii | reverse complement strand
CTCTTCAGCTCAAGGGGAGCGCTCTACCACTTGAGCTACAGCACCACTTCCGGTTTTCTGGTGGTTTATTGGAGATAGGAGTCTCATGGTCTCTCCTGCCCCAGCTGGCTTTGAGCCGCATCCTCAGATCTCAGCCTCCTGAGTAGCTAGGATTACAGGCGTGAGCCACCAGCGCCCGGCTCGGAAGATTTTTTTGTATGGTTTTTATTGTAAAAATGCTGTACAGAGGGGTTACAGTTACAGGAGCAAGGTAATGAGTACATTTCCTACTGAGCATTGTTGTCTCCTCCTTTGTTTTCCCCCAACACTATTGTTTGTGTTGCTATTTAGCAGATGGCTTAGAGTAATGATGCTTGATAGAAATATAACCAATGAATAATTTTAAATTTTCTACTTGCTCCATTTAAAACAAGTTGAACAGGGAAATTAATTTCAGTAACTTATTTAGCTCAATATACCAAAACTATTTGTATACTGCAGTTAATTATTAAACATTAGATATATTTTATTGCTTTTTAGTATTGAACCATTGAAATCAAATCTGTATTTTGCCATAATATAAATCTCAGTTCATGCCAAGTGATATTTTCAGAGCTTAATAGCCAGAAGTTGTGATTACAGTATTGAATAGTCAGACTGAAAGCATGAAGTGTAGTGCTTCTAAACACCTTTTTTTCTGTTGAACATTTTGAGCTAATATTATTTGTATAACAGTTCATTCCATAGTTACTTAGTATTGTTAGAATATTCAATGATTAGGCCATTCAGCGACTATTAGTATACTTTTCATTCCAAAGAAAGACCTTTTAGTATCATAAGCATTGTTTATAAAAAATAGTTGAAAAATTTGTTTTCTTTTTCCCCTGTATAAAACAGTATTGATTGTTCTTGAAAAGAGAAAAATTAATTCTATTGGTTGAAGTTTTTATTTATTTTTTATTTTTACTTATTTATTTTTAAGTTTTTTGTTTTCACGATGCTGGGATTTTGAAATCAGGGGTTCACATTTGCTAGGCAGATCCTCATTAATTAAGAAGTATGTATCAAAAACTGAGATATGTAACATTGTTTAATACAGCAACTCTATGACGTAGCTAGCTATATATTGCTTTTATTTTAGCTAGAAACAGTCAGAGACTTGGAAAGGCTGGATATTCCTCCCCCCGCCCTTCCTTACACAGGTCAGGAGTGATAGGTCAGGCAGGACCCAATCATCTGTAGCCAGCCAACTCCCAGGCTACTGGATAGAGGCAATATCAATGGCTCTATAGTTCTACACACTTCTTCAGAAATAATATAATGAAAATGGCAATTTCAGCATCATCATTAATGATAGTGGGGAAAAAGTATTTTTCTAGTGGAGAGAGGATTATAAGCTTTTTTTTTTTTAACCTCTGTGACTACAAAATTCCCTACATATCCCTGGGTGTCAGAACAAGTCTTGATTTTTAACAAATGGCTGGGGCCTAAGTGCCTGTCTTCTAGATTAAACTACCTGCGTACTCCCTACAATTGTAAATGGCTTAACCAGGCTTATGATGAAAAAGTCCAAAGTTCTCCAAATGATCATCTGGAAATGGGTTTGTGTTACAATAAAAGAAAAATGATGCCATAAGCTCAAAATATACAGGGCCAGAACCACAGTTTTTCTGTTCTCTGTTTCTTCATCATCTTTCAGTTTGTTGTAAATGCATGTAGTTTTCCCAACTGCTGTTCTTTTATTGGGGTTTGTCTTTAAATTCTTTTCAATTTAAAATTCTTTTTTTTAAATACTTTCTGAACACCCTCTCTAGCATTCCATCTATTTTATTTCTCCCTCTTTCATTTCTTTTTCTCCCCTTTGCTTAAGGAGAGTGGTAGGACCAAATGGATAATGTATATTTTACCTTTAATGTTTTGTTTCCCTTAGGGTGTCCTATTTTAAAGGCCTTATAAAACAGTGCCTTAATTTTCCTCTTTCCATGGTTGACCTCAGTTGCATTGTTTTTACTGTATTTCTCTTTTCATGGTCACCAGTAATTACATCTATTTTTGTTATCTTTCTCTTCTTTGATAAAAACAATTTTATTGTAAAATCATAATTATTGATAAAAACAATTTTATTACAAAATCATAATTATTTACACTGATAGGATTCTAGTAAGAAAGTGATTTTTTTTTTCCCTAGAGGTTTAAATATAACCCCTAGAAAATTGATGCTAGGGGCTGGGAAGGTGGCTCAGTGGTAGAGTGCTTGCCTTGCATGCATTAGGCCCTGGGTTTGATTCCTCAGCACCACATAGGCAAAAAGAAAAAAGCTGGAAGTGGCGCTGTGGCTCAAGTGGTAGAGCGTTAGCTTTGAGCTGAAGAGCTGAGGGACAGCACCCAGGCCCAGAGTTCAGGCCCCACGACTGGACACACAAAAAAAGAAAATTGATGCTAGGATGCTAGGTGCTGGTGGCTCATTCCTGTAACACTAGCTACTCAAGAGGCAGAGATCTGAGGATCCTGGTTCAAAGCCAGCTCAGGCTCCAGTTAACAAGATATATTATAGCTATGTTTATGTCTATAAATGTACATATGTATGTACGCGTATATGTGTATATGTTTATGCAACCTATTACGACTTTTCTTTTGAGACAGTGTCCCACTATGAAGCCCAGTCTAGTCAGGAACTTGAAATCCTCTGGCCTCAGTCTCCTAGGTGTCAGCCTTATTATCATATTCTTTAGTGTCCTCATAGACATATATGCTTCAGAATAGTCCTATATTATATATTCCTAGTTAGTATTGTTTTATTGTATAAGTGATCCTGAAGTCTCTTTTAAAAAAACAAATTAGGTTATGGCTGTTGAGTGGCAGTGGTGTTTGCTGTTCATCTGTAAGGAGTTGTTGCTCTTATGTCAGCTAACAGTTGCTTCCTTCAATCATTAAATTAAAATGCTTAGGAAATACTTCACCTATTAATAGTTGTAAAGCATAAGTCCCTACATGAATAAATAGGTCCCTGAGCTTTTATATTATGCTTCATATCTAATTGATTGAATTGTTAATAAATTATTATCTTTAAAAATTAGTAAGGTCTTGAGTTTTCTCAGTTGAAAGTAGATTGAGAAAGATTTATGGTGCCTAAGTAATGCGCATATAATAGCTTATGGAGCAACTGGATTCATCTAAAGGTCTTATCTGATTCTCAGTTGTGTGACACTCAGATGTTGACATTAGGGACAGTACATGGATTTTCAGCATTGAAACTTATGTACACACAGGTATTAGTCGTGAAGTAGCACCACTGGCTATGTGGGCCTCTGTGTGCTCATGCTTAATTCACTGAAATCAACCTGCTGCCTTGGACAAAGATCATATACCAGTATGGAAGAGTTAAACAGGGGCTATTCTCCTGCAAGGGAGGTCTTTTATGAACGAGTCCTATAAAATAGTTTTATGCTTGTTCAGGAAGATTTTATAAAGCTCTTGGCCACATGGAGTCCAGGAGCCACAGCAGACTTGTTCTTACTTGTATCTCTGGAGACATGGTTGATGCCTGATACATGGAGTGAAGGCTGGAAAAGAAATGATTACAGGGATAATCTGTGTGTGTGGTGGTGGTGGGGATATCTAATTTTTATTATTTCATACATGCCATCATCACATTAGGGAATAAATTTAGTAAAAATAAACCAACATTTCATATATCAGTGATGGTCACAATGAAAAATTACATTTTATAGAGCATCATACAGCAGGTTAAGTCCTTTCCTTAGCCTAAAAGTTGGCCTATTTCACTGTTACCTCGCTGTGGACAATAATGTTGCCTTGGTATTCTCAAGGTGGACATTGAGTCAATAGTTGTCTCAAGTATAGTATGGTAAGACTTGTTAGTGTGTTCTTCAGTCTTAATAATAATTACCATGATCTTTAATGATAACAATTCTTAATGAGTATTATTATTGTTAATAATGATTGCATTTAATAATTACACCCAATACTTATTATCTTTAATAATAATAATTAGCACATGGGAACCAGTTGCACCATTGTATTATCTTTAGAACAAAAACCTGAATCTGTGTCTGCTCCCACCCTCTTTCCTCAGATCAGAGTGAGTCAGGAGCTGTCTGGGGTCAGGCAACAGGGAGGGACCTCTGGAAAAGTCCTGTGTGTCAGGGCTTTACTCTGGTCTAGTCACTTTGTAGAAGGTTTGTCTTCATTGTCATTTCAAGGCATTGTTATGCCTTCTACATGACTGTCACACATGCCCTCCACATGCCCTTCTCCTTTTGCCCACCCATCCTTCATCACATTTGATTTTTTTTGTATCAAGAGAAGACTCAGAGCAGATTCTTATTCTGTAACATAATAATTTGTGGAAATTACATAGGACAGAGTCCATGTTTATTACTTATATGTTAGTAAAGCTTTTGATCTTATTCTGCTTTCGCTATGTTTAGATACAAATTCCTGTATGACTTAAAAAAATAAAAACATCTTAAAACTGTTTAGTGAATTAAACATTTTTTAGCTTTTCACACTTTGATACAAAGCAGAGAAATATTTCAGTGACAACAGATTTCAACAGATTTTCAACTAGACTAATTTGCTTTATTCTTTAGGGTAGTTTACTTCTTTACTCTGCAAACATAAGAAAAAAATAGTCATTTTTTTCCCAGTTGTAACTGGTGTTAATATATAAAATAATAATTCTAAAGAGAAGAAGTTTTATATTTGGATGACTATTTTATAAAAGTTAAATGTGAGTTAAAACTTTTCATGATCAAAATATTTTCAGCCAGGATTTTTTTTTTTAAAGCCTGTAAGAGGGATTTCTGTTGACTTTCTTATACATATCCATGTAACACCTAAGGCCTTGAACTAAAACACTGTCACCTTTTCCCCTGGTGTCTTTAAAGTAGAAACTGAAAATACAAGTAAATCTGGTTAGAAAATGCTAATACTGATGTACTAGCAAGTAGGTAATGAGCAAAGAAGAGCCACTGAAGATTCTGTGGTCTATAAGATCACCTGGAGTTCACTGAATGCTGAGGGTAGGACCTGGTGCTAGAATCTGAGGACTTCTGCCATAGCCACCAGTGCTTCTGTTGTGGTCTAACAGTGATAATGGCCATTAGGCTCATAGGACTAAGAGACCTAGTGATTCTAAACGGCTACTGATCTCAGATGAGCGACTTTTGCAACTATCTCTTCTCTTTTCGTCATGGTGACTCAGATTTGCTTTGTAATACTTATGTTTTGCTCTTGAATCCTCTCTCTTCAGGTTTGATGATTCCTGTCTTTTGTGTGGTGGAGCAGTTGGATGGCTCTCTTGAATATGACAACAGAGAAGAACATGCTGAGTTTGTCTTGGTGAGGAAAGATGTGCTTTTCAGCCAGCTGGTGGAGACGGCACTCCTGGCCCTGGGGTATTCCCACAGCTCTGCAGCTCAAGCCCAAGGTATTCAGACATCTCCAGTCTTCTCCAAGCCTCCTATGATCTAAAGAAGAGCGGGTTCTTAGAGATAGTTCCCTAAGCAAGGCTTGTAAGAGAATTGTCAGGTTTAGCATTTTTATCAAACAGTAAGTAGTAAGATGTGTTTTGCAGAACCTTATTTCTTCTTGTTGTGGGAAACATTTGACCAGTACCTGTATAGTCACCAAAATTGACTTGCATTTCAAAGGAATCCTGTTTTTGTTTTTGTGTTTGTTTGTTTTTTTTTTTAAATAATTTTGTTTCTTTTTTCTCAAGGGAGCAAATTCGTGGTCTCAGGGCCAGTGCTGAGATTTTTGACTCCCATCTTATGTAAACCTTCATATGTGATTTCTATGAATTTTGCTTTCTAAATTTATTTATTGCTTTGGTTCTCTGGCTTCTGCAGTTTATGATCAGTTTTTAATTAAACAGAGATAAATGGATGCATCTTAGTCTTTTGTATCTTTGAAAACTGTTCTTTCATTTTGATGTGGTCCATTCATGAAAAAAAATCACTATGTGTTTGTAATCACTTCCTTTTACCTATTTAATTAACTACTAAAATTGCATCATTATTTCAGTGTATAATACTGGGGAACTCATTGTGAGTTTCTCTTGTTTCGTTCTGAAGCATAGACCATTGTTCTTTTATGCCAAAGAATTGACAAAACAAATCACACAAACAGCCCCCAAACCTTGAATAAAGGTAATATTTTTACCCAGGAATTATTATTTTCATTTTCCAGTTGAAATGATTGAGTTGTATAGTTTTGATTATAGTTATAACTACAGGAAATATGTAACTTACATATATACATTTTATTTTATATATTTCCTACTTTACAGTATTTTCTTAGCATTATTGTAGATGCTAAGACTGTTTGCTAATTTTTGAGTTCTTCATATCATTCCTAAGGACTGTCAGTCAAAGCTTTGTTTATTCTGATAAAGAAGCTTTGAGAGATTAGGCATTTATACAGAATGACAAATACAGTAACCAATGACATTGGATTTAATAGTGTGTCACCCAGCACGTCATCCCCAGTCCAAGTGCAGTCTACATCCAAACTCTTGGCCAGTTTGGGTGCAGTGATACAGCTGAGCTATAGAGTCAGTGCTTTCAAAAGAGTGTGATAAAGGATGAATCATTCCCGTTCCTCAACAACTCTCTTCCATATGTGAGGGATTCAGGATTTGATCCCAAGCAAATTGCCTACTGAATACCATTGATTTTATTTCATGCTATGTGCATAAATGAAATAAAAGAGCCCCCTCTCCCTCCCTTCCCAGAAACTTTTCATGCCATTTTAGGGATGTTTTTCTTTGAATGTAAAGGTCATTGTAGCCACTGCTTGCATCCTGGTGTGCCAGCTTCCTGTTTGACAGGGCTATCCATCTCAGTTAGCAGGGCTGTTGAACACATCGTGAGCTCACATGTGGAACACGAAGCACTAAGTGGCCAAGATTTGATTCTTGGCACATGCTGAGGAAAGGAGCTCTCAGGAAATTTGCACCAGGGAGCCGCACCGTGCCTTCAGTGATGTGGACCGTGTTCCACTCCCGGAGGTGAGGTACTGGCAATAAATACCGTCCACAGTGGAGGATTACATGAGGAACAAGTCAAAAGTGATTATTTGCTTTCTCAAGAGTTTTGAAAAATAAGGTTAAAAATACTACATATACACTTTCTTTTTTTTTATTGTGAAAATACTGTACAGAGGGGTTACAATTACATGGGCAAGATAGTGAGTACATTTCTTATCAAGCATTGTAGCCTCCT
>NW_012267217.1:36454146-36593167 GCF_000151885.1 Dipodomys ordii | reverse complement strand
ATTCTGGGCCAAGGCACTGACCTTCAGCTCTTCAGCTCAAGGCGACCACTCTACCACTTGAATTACAGCCACTTCCGGTTTTCTGGTGGTTTATTGGAGATGAGTTTCACGGAGGGGCTGGGAAGGTGGCTCAGTGGTAGAGTGCTTGCCTTGCATGCATGAGGCCCTGGGTTCGATTCCTCAGCAACACATAAGCAAAAAGAAAAAAGCTGTAAGTGGCGCTGTGGCTCAAGTGGTAGAGCGCTAGCCTTGAGCTGAAGAGCTGAGGGACAGAGCCCAGGCCCAGAGTTCAGGACCCACGACCAGTCCCAAAAAAATAAGAGTTTCACAGACTTTCCTGCCCATGCTGGCTTTGAACCGTGATCCTCAGATCTCAGCCTCCTGAGTAGCTACAATTATAGGCATGAGCCACTAGCACCTGCTTGTCCCTTAGCTTTTTCACTCAAGGCTGGTGCTACACCAGCTACATGAACCACAACTCAACAGCTGGCTTTTGGGTCATTAATTGGAGATAAGAGTCTCATGGACTTTTCTGCCTGGGCTGGCTTCAAACTACTGAGTTGTTTAGACTTTAGCTTCTGAGTAGCTAGGATTACAGGCATGAGCCTGCAAGGCTCCATAAGGCTTTTGATAATAACCGAAGCTTCTCACACAAGCCAGAAGTTCTCTCACCGACTGATTAAGTAGTTACTCATCATACTCGCCAGTATGGATGCTGGACTCGGGGGTAGTGGTGAGAGCAAGGTGGTGCGTCACCGTACATGCAGGATTGAATTTGCAAGTGAATAGTTTATTTCTCTTTTGCTTTCTGTAAGTTTCCAAATAAATTTACAAAATTATTTTTGACTGAGAATTTTATGTAAAAGCAAACATGCAGAGCAATAAATAACCAGCAATTCTTTCTGGCTGGGTATTTTTTGGTGTTAAAATAGAATGTTCCAAAAGTGTGCTCATCATCATTTCTGATTTATGTTGCAATAATTACATTTATGAGGTAATCTTAAATGATATTTAAAAAATAACATGGAAAATGTATTTTGCAAATGTTAATGCCAATCAAGTAGGGTGCTGAATAGCCTCAATTATTTAAAATCCCACATGTGTGGCATAGAAAAAAGACAAAAGAAATAAATTAAAATGTCAGCAGGGTGGGTGGTAAAATTTTTCTCTTCTCTTAATCAGAAAAAAATGTATTAAACTCTATTTTCTAAATTCTCTGAATAAGTGGGAAGTTAGTTATTTCTACCTTCCTTACCACATTTTGTTTAGTAGGTCTCATTGTCCATCCTGTTTTATCCATTAGGATAGAAACTTAGGATTTAGGTGCATTTCTGTTGGTTATCTCAAAAGAAAGGTCAGGAAAGAATCAGGAAGTTATCAATGAAGTTCTGTAATGTATAAGCCAAGTGATTTTTAATAGTTTTCGTAGTGCTAAGTAACAATTGGAGCAATTACTGTTCATTAGACACTCTTCCTTATTTTACTTAATTCTTATTTGATGGGAGAGAAAGCTGAGGTAGAGAAAGTGAAAAATGACCTTCTCGAGTGTACAAGCTCAGAGTGAAAGAGCTGAGAACTGACACCGCTTGATCTAACTCAAATCAGGAAGCTTCACCACAGAGATGCTTGTGAACAGGCTGATTTTCAGCAGTTTAGAGTTGAGATAGATACCACTTATTATTTAATTTTTGCCTTTTTAAAATGTAAACCCTAAAAAGCAATACTGTCTTGAATAGGCTGCTTGTAAAAAATATGATACATGATATATGATCTCTCTCTCTCTCCTTCTCTATTTCATTTCCATGATGAAGTACAAATAGGTACTTTTTCAAGGTAATTGAGACAGACTTCATTAAAAACAAACACCCTAAGCTTACAGAATTATTGTCTATTGAATCCAACTTCTAAAATAAAGGGTCTGTAGCAGCTTGAGTATTTCAAACATACAATTCTTGTTTATGAGATCATAATCAGTCCTGATACAAAGGCCAAACATATTACTAAGCAAGCATGTTGTTTTTTTGTATTTTATGTTATTTTTGTTGGTCATGGGCCTGAACTCTGTTCCTTGGCACTGTCCCTCAGCTCTTCAGTTCAAGATAGGCTAGCGCTCTATCACTTGAGCCACCTTCCCAGCCCCGGTTTGTTGTACTTCCTAAACAGTCTCAGGTCTTTTTTAGGAGTTTAGACATTAATGTTCATGACATGGAGGGCTGATCTCCTAAGATCTGTGTTCTGGAATTTCTGTGAAATGACCTAGGGTTGAACAGATTAACCTTCAATGATTTAGTCCTTTATTTAATAGCTAGAAGAATGACTTCCTTTATTCTTTTTAATATTACCTATTATTCATTTAAGATTGTGTATATTTTTCAGTTCTTCATTCATATTTTTCTCAGATCAGTTTTACTGAATTTTTATGTTTGTATGGGGTCTCAGAGCTATAGAAATTTATTTGCATAGCATCAGAAAGTGGCAATTTATTGTTTTTCTTTGCTGGCTTGGCACCAATGGGACCCTGTACTATTTGGAACCTCCTGTTCTATCTGCATTGTAAGGTGGGGGAGCACAGCAGCATGGGGTGTGAATGTTCAGCTAGTTGTTTGGTCACACAGGGGCACCTTGGTTGGTTTCTTGAAGGTGATGAGCATTTAAAATCCAGCACTTTGAAATGCAGTGTTTCCCCTCCCCCTGCTTCAGCACTGGGGACTCTAAGGGTTCTTAAATCAAGCCTCTGGAGCACGTGTCTCAAAAGCAACTGGCAGAAATTGTTTTAAGTGTCCATGAGGGAAAACACAAGTTTTCCTCAGTCTATCTAGTTTGAGGAAATCTCACTCAGAAAAGGAGAGCAGATCTGCCCTGCTATTTTACAAGCTTGTTTTTGAGGGGCTGGAAAAGATTCCTGGAGGCTATATTCAAATCAAACAGACTGGAGCTTCCTCTTAGCCTCCTGCTCTTCCTCAGTGTAGATATGCTGCTGTCCTTTTCCTTTGGTCAGTTTTAGAAGTCAGAGAATGGAATACTAGAAAGCTCACAGAACATTTTAAACCTCTGCCCTAGAAGATTTGGTGACAAAAGTTGTCCATCATGGATCTGATCTTGAGTTAGATGGGAAGTTGATTCTTGATAAAAAGAGCCACAGCAATAAATAACAATTTGAAATTTCCTGTCTATTCTAAATATGGTGATTCCCCAAGGGATAAGGAGAATTTATTCAGAGGAGGTCTATTTTATGTAATTTGCAATAGAATATCTTCTATTGACCTTTTTATCAGAATCATTTGGTAAAAAAAGCACTTTTTAACATCGTCTATTGGAAGGGAGTAGACAATGGAAATAAAATGTGAATATCATTGTAAATTTTCTTGTACCTACATTCTAATAAGTAAAAAGAAGAGGATAAAAATTTATCTTAATGGTCAATTTTGTTTAACCCAATATATCCAATGTATTCAACATATAATTTAAAATGAAAGTTAGAAATGACAAAAAAAAAAGAAAACCAAACAAAGAAACTTGGCTGGGTCACATCTTGCTTCTCTGGTTCTCTAGTATTTATTATTATGTTATGTTATGTATGAGGTGTTGGAAATCTAGCAAAGAACCTGATGTGTAATGTCCCTGCTCTCAAGATGTATGTTCGGAAGATAGAAAACAATCCAACAGATAGCAAAACCTTAGATAGGAAGCCTAATTTTCTCCCTCTTTTCTAGAGTTGGGTTATGGTAAATTTCAGCTCTGGGAGAAGAGATCTTTAACCAGAACAAGACTAAGTGATTTGATGGAGTTTGAGAGTTAAACCTAAAATGATGCAGGCACTTAAAAAGTTTCAGCTTTTAAAAATCACTTTATACCTATGTGGACTAATTCATGTGTAGAATAGCACAAATTTCATGTTGCTAGAAGTAGTTTGGATTAAACCAAGCTTTACTTTTTTTTTTGTGAGAGAAACTGAAATTTTCCATAACAGACATCTTCTGTATATATTTTTTATGATTAATATTGAGTGCTACTTATGTACCAACGATTCTAGCTGATGTTTAGCATGCACTAACATTTCTACTGCTTGCAGTAGCTCCAGAAAGAACCTTATATCACCCACATTTTAACAGTAAGGGAGTAATCTCAGAGAAGTAAAGATCTTGATCAGTACAACACTGGTTTTGAGAAAGTGTACTCAAACATGATCCCATTCAGTGGTATTATATGTCTAGTTTGTTGGTTGAGAACAGAATTTAGACTAATAAACTATAGTTTCAGGAGCTGACCAAAGGTTGACATTTTGAATTGGTAGTTGAATGAACACACATTTTTATATTGAATAAGGAGCTTGTTTTGAGTGTAAATAACAAACTTGAACTTACTATGTGGCAAATAGTTTTTGTTTTTGTTTTCTGGTACTGGGGTTGGATCTCTGGGCCTGGGTGCTCTCCCTGAGGTTTTGTGCTACCACTTGAGCCACAGCTCTACTTCCTTTTTTTTTTTTTTTGTAGTTTAGTTGAGATAAGAGACTCATGGACTTTCCTGTGCAGGGTGGCTTCGAACTGTGATCCTCAAATCTTAGATTCCTGAGTAGGTAGGATTATAGACATGAGCCACTGGTACCTGGCTGCAAATAGCATTTTATAATAACTTATTATACTTAGCCTCATTTTTGTCTATTTAAACTCCTCGTAAAATGTACAGCAATAAAAATATTTTTTGACCAAATACCAAATACCAGTGGCTTTTGCCTGTAATCTCAGAAGGCTGAGATCCAAAGGATTCTAGTTTGAAACCAACCGAGACAGAAAAGTCTATGAGACTCCAACTCCAAAAATGACCAGCAAAAAAGCCAGACTGGAGACATGGCTCAAATAATAGAGTGCCAGCCATGCAAGCAGAGCAAGAGTCAGAACATAAGTTCAATACTGGTACCAACAACAACAAGAAAAAAAAAAAAAGAAAAATCCTTTCCTGGCTAAGCATAGTGACTCGTGCCTATATTCCTAGCTACCCAGCAGTTGAACATTGGAAGATCATGGTAAGAGGTAGACCAAGCAATAGTAGGAAACCTTATCTGAAAAAAAACTGAAAGTAAGAGAAATGGAAGCGTGGCTTAGGTGGTAGGGCTTGTGCATAACAAATACAAAGATACGAGTTCAATCCCCAGTATTGCCAAAAGGTCCCTTTTTAATGATAATATAGAACTGGTTATTGAATGAATTACAGAATTGGTTATAAAGTTAAAATTAAAAATTTAAATAGAAAGCAAAAACAAAACAAAATGCCATGGGACCAAACACCTAGGCAATATTTTTAAGTTATTTCCCTTTTGTCATAGTTTTATGCCTATTTTTACATAGCTGAGGTTATATGTGTATACAATTTTCACTTAACAGTATAATCTGTAAAATTCACATACTCTTGTTTGTTTGTTGTTCTTTAAATTTTGTGCTGGTCCTGGAGCTTGAACTCAAGGCCTGGGCTCTGTCCCTGAGCTTTTATTGCTCAGGGCTAGCACTCTGTCACTTTGAGCCACAGTGCCTCATGGACTTTCCTCCCTGGGCTAGCTTTAGGGTAGTTTCAAACCTTGATCCTCAGATCTCAGCCACCTGAGTAGAATTTCAGGCTTAAGCCACTAGTGCCCAGCTGTAATACTTATATTCTTAATAATTATTTTCATTGCTAATAACAAGCTTTTGGTTTCTAAATTAAAAAGAAACATTTTTGATTGTTCATATGGTAGTACTGAGATTTAATTTAGTATTTAAAGCTTGCTAAGTAAATACTCTGTCTCTTGAATCATGTCCCCCTTTTCAATATCATTATCAAGTCTTTCAATTTGTGTGTGTGTGTATGTGTGTATGTGGCCTATATGCTATCTCTGACCTTCCTTTTTCTTTCTTTCTTTTATTTTTTTTGGTCAGTCATGGGGCTTGAACTTAGTGTGTGGGCACTATCCATGAGCTCTTTGGCTCAAGGCTAGCACTCTACTACTTTGAACTGCAGTGACATTTCTGGTCTTCTGGTGGTTAATTAGAGATAAGAGCCTCACCAACGTTTCAGCCTCTGAAATCTGAGGATTATAGGATTATAAGACCTCTCCCTTTCCTTTTTCTTTTTTTCTTTCTTTTTTTTTGGTTGGTCCTGGGGCTTGAACTCTGGGCCTGAGTGCTATCCTGAGCTCTTCAGCTCAAGGCCAGCATACTACCACTTGAGCCACAGTGCTACTTCTGGTTTTCTGGTGGTTTATTGGAGATAAGAGTCTCATGGACTTTCCTGCTTGGTCTGGCTTTGAACCATGATCCTCAGATCTCAGCCTCCTGAGTAGCTAGCATTATAGGTGTGAGCCACTGGTGTCCAGCTCTTTTTCTTTTTGTGGCATGTTTGTTTTTGGAAAAATTTAGGAGGAGTCACTCACTTAAAAATGCAGAGAATACCCAATACATGCTGGGTAAGCAGAATGATTTATGCCAACATTTATGTAGAAATACAGTTAGTCTTTGAAAAATATGTATTTTTTTCTTTTGCTTCATTTCAGGTGAAAGGCCAATTAGTATTGCTACTATTTCTGCATTGACTCATTTTCTTACCTTTGTCTTATGGTACAGTTAAAAGTGACAAAGAGTTATTTTGTTTGTTTTTCATGTGGAAGAAGAGTATAAAGGCATTGTGCCATTCAAGAAACACATTAATTGATTTAATATTTTGTTTTTGTAATAGTCTTGTTCTTACCAACAGTTTGGTCTTTTTCCTCTTTAGAGAGCACATACACAGTATTGTGTGGCCTAGTGACTGAGTGCTTACTAGTTTCATAATGACAAGCCTATGTTAAGATGCTCTGTGGCCTAGGAATTAATAGCTGATGACAGGTCATCTGTTTGTAAGCCTCTGGTTTTCGCTATGTGTAGTAGTGAAGAGACTCTGTGAAAGAATCATTGGAGAACCTTTGGAAGGCTTTTATTGCGTTTGCATTAGCTGAGGATAGCCTGCTCTTGAAGGTACAGAACCCGTCAAGCAGCTCATGAAGACTTCCATGCTTGCTACCGCAGCCATGGCAATCTGTGTGTGATTTGTTTCTACTAGACCTTTGGTCCTATTGGACATGGAGAAGAAATGAACGTTTATCTTTGTCTCCCAGTTCAAAAATGAGCCTAGCTTCTTCCCATAGTCTTCGCCTGTACTTTACCAGTTGTCAGTTGGGCCTACTTAGAATTCAAATGTATGTAAAGGCAGGTATATAAAAACATACATACCTGTAATCCCACCACTGAAGAGGCTGAGGTATGAGTTTGAGACCAGCCTAGGCTAAATAGCAAGGTTCTTTGTGTGAGGGAGGGCAATGTGAGGGGCAGGAAAGACCAAGAAGAAAGAGAAGAAGTAAAATAATTGAAATGTTCCAGGCATACTGGCTCATATTTTCAATCTCAAGGATTTGGGTCACAGCTCTAGGCCCCAGGTATGAGGAGGCAGTAGTAGGGAGATCATGGTTTGAGGCCAGTGCTGAGTACAAATGGGAAAGCCTACCTGAAGAATAACTAAAGCAGGAAATGGCACTGTGGCTCAAGTGGTGGTAGAGTGCTTGCTTTGAGCTGAAGAGTCAGGTAGAGCACCCAGGCCTAGAGTTCAAGCCCCATGACAGACAAAAAAAAAAAACCCAAATAACAAAACTAAAGCCAGGAAGGGGTGAGGTGTGTCACAAGTAGTACAGCACCAGCCTTCTCTCCCTTTGGAATGCCTTAGGAATAGCCAGCAAGACATAAGCTAAAAGAGAGGTTTGAGTCAGGTGCAGGTGACTTATGCTTGTGAGCCTAGCTGCTCAGGAATCTGAGATATGAGGATCTTGATTTGAAGGCAGCCTGGGGAAGAAATTCTCTGAGATTCTTTTTTTTTTTTTTTGGTCGTGGGCCTAAACTCTGGGCCTGGGCACTGTCCCACAGATCTTCAGTTCAAGGCTAGCGCTCTACCACTTGAGCCACAGCATCACTTACGGCTTTTTCTGCTTATGTGGTGCTGAGGAATCAAACCCAGGGCCTCATGCATGCAAGGCAAGCACTCTACCACTAAGCCACCTTCCCAGCCCCTCTCTGAGACTCTTATCTCCAAATAACCACCTCAAAGCCTCCTTTGCTCACATGATCAAAATGTGGTTACTATGGTGGGCTATTAAGAATATCAGTAAAAGTCCATATAAGGCCAATCTGATATAACTAGAGTCAATTGTTAAAAAGGCAAGCTATGTCTCCTCTTTTTCCTTCATTTTCTTTCTGGTAGATCAGGAGGAAAGGAGGCGGGGGGGGGGGAAACTTCAAAGACATTACAAATGCATTCTACTTAATCTGAAATATTCTGATGCTTCTGGGGAAGTGAGATGATTTAATTTCATATATAATTGCATGAGGAATTATAAATTATGTTTTCTAAAATACCTAGGACACTAAACCACAAAATGAACAGATAAAACTGATTTGTTCTCTGACAAGTCAAGATGTATGGCAGTGTTTTCATTACAAGTGTTGTTTGTGCACGGTGAACAGCTGAGTATGTTACAACATGACACGAATTGTTTCCAGGCAGCACTATTCTTGCTTGGACATCCCAGTGTGATTTATGACCATGCTAACAGGTTTTTTTTAATAACACGGTGTCAAGCAAAACCCAGGTTGAACTTCTAAAAATCATGGGATGCAGCTATGTCTTTCTAATTCTTTGGCATACATTTACTCCTTTAGGACTAAGGTGCTTCAGTCTGTGGAGTGAATGGATCATTTTCAGGGCACTGGGGGTGCCATTTAGAAAGTTCTTTCTTTTATTTTCCTGGAAAGTAAGTGTTGACATCTTAAGGAAGGAAAGTTGTTCATAGGAAGATGGAGCAAGAAACCTAGATTTTTGTGTGTGTGTGTGTTTTCTGTATCTGCTCGTGGAAGGTGAAAAGTCAAAAGTTGTTGCTGGGTGCTGGTGGTTCAAGTCTGTAATCCTAGCTACTCAGGAGGCTGAGATCTGAGAATCACAGTTCAAAGCCAGCCTGGGCTTAGGAAAGTCAATGAGACTCTCACCTCGTAGGACCAACACACACACACACACACACACACACACACACACACACACACACACACCACACACACACACACACACACACACACACACACACACACACACACACACACACACACACACACACACACTGATGTGAGGAAAAGCAAGATTCCTATGTCCCCAAGCGGCCTCTCAGCCATTGATTTATTTTGAATTTAAAAAGGATTTTGGAAATGTGTGGCACCAAAGTGGATCTGTGCACAGCACCCGTGATTCTGTGCTAGCGGGGGATATATCTTCAGCATGCAGAGGTTCCTGTGGGTTGATGTCCACAGTTCTGGATCAGGATGTTGGTTTTGCTGGGAAGTGGTGGATTGTCACGCACCAGGTCCTCTCTGTGATCTGTCTGATTGTGGTGAGTGGGCAGGAGTAGAAGTATTCTGTGTTACAAAAACTTGGTTTAACATGACTATTCAATTCAGATGTTAGAAATTTGTGGCTTTCTTTGCTAAGGATTGAACTCAGAGCCTTTGGGCAAAGGCTTTGCCATTGGAGCTATGCCTCTAGCCTCTAGAAGCATAGCTTACTTTTTGAAGTGGGGTCTCATTTTATGCTTGGGCTAGCCTAGAGCACAAAGTCTAATTTTTCTGTTTGTGCTTTCTACTGTTCTGGGGAATGTCAGGTGTACATCCTTGTACTTAACCATTGGTTGAGTTGAAGTCTTGAGAACTTTTATGCCTGGATTGGTCTGGAGCTACAATATACCCAGTGTCAGGTAGCTAGGATTATAGACTTGAATCACTAAGCTTGGCTTAAATGTTAGGATTTACTGAATGAACCAAATTAAAACAAGCCATACAAAAGTGTGAAGATGTAGAAGTAAAACCAGTTAAGGTTTGAAGGTAAAGGTTGCTTATAGAAGTTTATAGTTTTTTCTTTAAATGTGTAATTAAAATATTTTATTATTATAAAGGTAATGTACAGAGGGGTTACAATTACATAAGTCAGCTAAAGAATACCTTTCTTTTTGGACAATGTCACCCTTCCCCTTACTCTCTCCTAGTTTTCCCTCCCATCTCTATCCATAAGTTGTATAGTTCATTTTAAACATAGTGTCCAGTGAGCACCAATTACTGTATCTATTTACCCTTTGTTCCTCTATTGCTGTATAAATGTGTAATTTTTAACATAACAAGTACAAATAGCTAAAAGTGAATTTGTTTACTACTGTCTTCTCCTATAGAACTGGTAGGAGTTATTCCTCATGGATGCTTAATTGTGGTAGTTTCATTCATGCTCAGTCAGGTCATCCAAGAGCTAACAGTGCACAGGCCTTAAGTCTCCAATTGTTCTGACTGAGAACAGTGGAGGTGTGGTCTCTGACTTCTGTGCTTTTAATCTTGGTGATTTCCCTTCCTAGTTCTGTGACTCCCTGCCTCAGTCTTCTCATCTATAAACTGGGGGTGAAAATAATTTATCCCTTGTAGGGGGTTGTTAGGAAGATTGAATGAAGCAGCCCCCATTAAGTGTTTGCATTGTCCTTGACCCAGGATAAGGGCTGGATAGTATTTGCTGCTATTATGACTGCTATTGTTTCTTTTATCCATTGCTTTTATTTTGGGTAGCTCCTTCTTCTGCTACTATTTGTGGTTCACCAGCATTATTTTCTAAATCTCGTTGCTTTTCTTAAGGTACAGGAAATATGTGTGTGTGTGTGTGTGTGTGTGTGTGTGTGTTTATTTATAAATTAACAGTAACCTGTTCCTCAGTTGTACATCAACTAGGAGAGGAGTAGTTTTCTTTCTTGTGAATTAAGTATTTGATATGACATTATCTCTTTCCTTTTTATTTCAAAACACTTAATATATTTTACATAGTTTGATAGTGTAATGAAATTTCCTTTCTAAGTCCTCTGGAAGTTGACTCCAGTGAAGCCATGTGGAAATGGTTGCTCAAGTCTTTTCTTCTTAAGTCTTTATACTTCTGGAACTGCCTCCAACAAATCAGGGCTATGCACAGCAGAAGGGCTGCAATGAAAAAAAAATGATGTCAATGATTTCCTCTGGGGATGTGTTGTCAGTAGGTATTTGTATCCTAGGAAATTTGAATGTAATGAGAACTGAACTTGTCACCTTTGAATAAAGGTTCCTTCTTTTCATCTTTCCTCCTGGAGCATTTTCATAGGAGCTAGTAGCGTCATAGCTAAACATCACTGTCTTGGAGCTCTTTTTTTCCCCTAGATTAAATGACTGTAGCAAAAAAAAAGAATTAAAATGAAAGATTTATAAATAGTGATATTTATATGACTAAAGAATCAACTAGATAAAGACTATAGGTCATCTTATGTTATATTCAGTTATTGTGGCAAAATGCAATTAATTTATAAGCAGAACAGTCAGAAATCAAATGGAAGTAAATTCAAAAGAACTAATTTTAATTTAATTCTGATTTAAACTTTTCCTTATTTCTCCAGTCTTTTTCCATTCTATTGCTCTTCTGTTTTTATTTCATATTTAAACTCTTCCTGTGTTCTTTCTTTTTTGAGCAGTATTCTCTTCTAAAAAAATTAAGTATGAATTACCTGTGGGAAATAGCATTTGAAGACGACCTCTCTCTCTCCTGCCAACTAGTAGATGTGTGGTCCCACTGTGTTTTGGTGTGTGTTTGTTTTAATATTAGAATTACCAACTGAAAGCTAATAATATTCTAAGAAAATATAATTATGAAGGTAAATCTGTGTAAAAATTGCATGGTGTACCCCAAAGTCAAATATAATTATTTGATAGTTATCCAATCCTAGAATTGTACATAGTGTTTTTAAATTGTGTATTTTTAAAAAATAATTCAATTTTCCATAAAGTATAATTCACTAGATCTTAGTCAAAATCATCCACTTTGGTGTAATACAATGATGCCTACATGGAAATAAATATCCTAAAATAGAATATAATGTTTCTTCTGCCAAATATTATAATGTGACTTCCACCAAGTCCTGGTGATCACACTTTCCTGGACCTAGTGGTTCTATTTTTACTTCCTGGGTATTGGCGCTGGCCCAGGCCTGTGCATCTGACAGCCCACGCTCTAGCCTGTGGCCCTGCACAGCTGGCACGGGGGCTGCTGATGCTGCAGGTTAGAGCATGGGTTTGGAGGGTAAAGGCAGCCTTGTAGAGAAGGGCAGTTCCCAGGGAGGAGCGCAGGGCACGGAGGATGCTCTTGTAGCTTTTGGAAAGTTACATCAGGAAGGGAAAGGCCTGGAACATGAGCAACAGAGCACAGGTGCTACAGGTCCAGATTCTAATCACAATGATTTAACTGTCACAGGGTGTCAGTGTCTCAAGCCTGCAATCTTAGCTACTCAGGAAGCTGAAGTGTGAGAATTGAGATTCAAAGCTAGACTAGACATATATATCAGTGAGAATCATTTTTTTTCTTTTTTTTTTCAGTCGTGGGGCTTGAACTCTGGGCTTGAACTCTGAGCGCTGTCCCTGTGCTCTTCAGCTCAAGGCGAGCGCTCTACTGCTTGAGCCACAGGGCAACTTCCGGTTTTCTAGTGGTTTGTTGGAGATAAGAGTCTCATGGACTTTGCTGCCTGGGCTGGCTTTGAACCGTGATCCTCAGATGTCAGCCTCCTGAGTAGCTAGGATTATAGGCATGAGCCACAAGCGCCTGGCTATCAGTGAAACTCTTAATGCCAGTTCACCCACAAGCCAGAAATGGAAGAATGTTATACTGCTAGCTATGAGCAGAAAAAGTTGAAGGAAGAGTGCCAAGGCCAAAGTTCAAGCCCCAGTACTGGTATTAAAAAAACATAAGCAAAGATTTGTGTAGTATCAGAGGACCAGTGTGGGGAGGAGCTTGATGAGGCTGGGTCTCCAGGGAGTTACCTCATTGGGAGGATCAGGGTTCATTCACTTAATAAGACTTCTGGTGAATAAACTTTCACCTTCCAGCAAATTAAATAACTTAACCTGTAGTGGTCTAATGTAGTTCACATATCCCTACAAGGTCTTCAATATGCACTCGGTTATTTTTAACCAGCATTCAGTACTGATATTAAATGCTTATTCTTGCATTGCTATTTTAATCATAACTTAAAACAAACCATTAATTTTATCTAATAAGTTAAAATAATTATTTAAAATAATTTCTAACACAAGTTGTACTTGCTTTTGTGTGTGTATGCCGGTACTAGGGTTTGAAGTCAGGGTCAGGATATTCTCTTAGCTTATTTTGCTTAAGGCTGTTCCTCTACCACTTGAGCCATACTTCCACTTCATGTATATATTTGTGAGTCCTGGGGCTTGAACTCTGGGCCCTCTGCTCTTCAACTCCAGGCAAGTGTTCTACCACTTGAGCCACAGAACCATTTCCAGTTTTCTGGTGGTTAATTGGAGATAAGAGACCGCATGGGCTGGCTTTGCACCGTGATCCTCAGATCTCAGCCTCCTGAGTAGCTAGAATTATAGGTGTGAGCCCCTGGTGCCTGGCTAATTGTATAATTTTTCTCCCCCCTTTTTTCTGGTTCTAGAAGGTTTAAGCTAGGACTTTATATATGCTTAGCATGTGTTCTATTACTGAGCCTCTATGTCACAGTTATTTAAAACAGTTTCATGTATTTAAGATGTGGTCATTGGTAAATGGCAGACCTAGAATTATTCTCTTACCGAAGACAGGGTTTTTCTTTGGGGCATACATGCTACGTGATATGAAGGAAAATGTATTTCTTTCCCTTTAGTTATATCTTAATATGTATGTATTCTTTCCCATGTTATTTTGTATTTTAGTTCATATTTAGATTATGAAGTCTCCATTGCAGTATTTCTGAAATCGCCTTCTTTTCATTATCCCTTCTGCTTTGTAGTCCCAACCTTTTGCTTACTCCGCATTCACCTGGCTCCCATCCCAGCATGCTTCTGGGTCACTCCTCTTGCACAGGTGCCAGGTCTCCCTCCAAGGGTGCTAACAGCTTACCATGAGATGCTGCTCCTCTGTTGTTTGTGTCCTTGGGAGAGGAATGGCCAGCTAGCTGGCCTTGCGTTGTCAGTGGCCACATGGTGTTAAGAGGAAAGGCTTGTGCAGGCTGGGGTGGTGACAGCCGCAGAGGCTGGTTCAGGAGTCTTGAGTGAGCGCTTTGACACACCAAGTCACAGCCCATTATCACTTGTGCTGGTGTCAAAACAATACAGCAGCCCGAATGCAGCTCAGCTTGCTCCTGCTGTCACACATGCTTCTTGTAAGTCATTAGAGTGTTGGCATGGATCAGTCAGAGATGCATTAGGAGAGGGGAAGCGTTTATTAATCCAGTGCAGAAAGTGATTATTAATCATCTGCGACTAATGTGCTGGGAGCTTGGTGCTTCTTGTTCCAATAGGACAAGGTCCCTTGACCTCCAGGGGCCTCTTGCTCAGGAAAGCACTTATGCACAGTTGTGTAAGGCAGCATAGGAGAGGAACAAACACAATTGTTTTGAGAGTTCAAAAGGAGAAATCTCATTAGATTGGAGGGATCTGCTAAGACTGCTGAAGGAGGTGATGTGTGAGGGAGATCTTGACAAGACTGGGGTTTTGATGGGGAAAGATAGGATGAGACAGACAGTTGGCAGGGAGTTCTACTTGGCTGCTCTGCAGGATGCATTTCCGAGTTATTAGGACAGAAGAGTCTTGTAAGAACCTTAGGTACCAAGCTGTAAAGTTCATGTGTTTTTAGTGGTCTACTGCTTGAGACCATCATGGGAAGATTGTGAATCAGTGGAGCAGCACGTAGGAATATGTCCGTTTTTATTAGCTTAGGTATTAAACATTAAAGGTTGCAAATGGCTACATATAGCAGAACTACAACAGTGGCGTAACAAAATAGAAGTTTTATTTGTCTCAAGTAGGTGACCAATCCTGGCTAGCAGAACTTCACCACAATGTTGCCAGACTTTGGCTGTCATCCTGGCTTCTCCTCATATGGCAGCAAAATGGCGGTTGTATCTCCAGATATCCAGTTCAGATTCCAGGCAGAAAGAGAATGGGGAAAGAAGAGCAAATGTTACAAATCCAACTTCTCCTGAAGTTCTGCTTTATGATTCTGGAAGTGACATGCGTCTGGGAGGGATATGATTCTGAAAAGGACATTTTTCCTCAGGGCTTTTGTCATTTTTTCTCACACTTAGGACTTTGGAGCCTGGGAAATCAAGTTTTTCATTTGGCACAATGCTTTTCAGGAAAAAAAAATAAACACATGCACAAACACCAAACAAACTTTCTATTCTCTGGGAAGAAAAGGAAGAGGATATTGGTAGAGAAGTAGCAGTGTCTGGCTACAGCTTGTTACTGAAGCTGTCGTGGGAAATCAGGAATACAAAGAGCAGAGGGCAGAACCCTAGCATTGCCAGCAAAAGTCCTGATTAAATTCAGAGAAAATAATCTCACAGTTCAGTTTCAATTTTGAATTTATTTAATGAAGAAAATATTGGACCGCGAGTTAGGAAAATGAATCTTTGAATCTAGCATCATTATTAATTATTCATACAATGAGGATAGTCTCAGTCTTCTTATCTATAAAATTGGAGATGTCGGCTCTAGAGTCTATAATGCTAATGAGCCAGAATCTCTAATATACACATGCTTTTGAGCACTATTATCAGATGAAATACTGTGTAAGTTATAAAAATTAATAAAATTAATTTTATTAATTAAATTTTATTAATTAAATTTGAGGGAACCAAAAATAGCAAAATATTTGATGTAGTAACAAAGTACACACTCTGAAACAGCTTTTTAACATTCCTGGTGTTTTCTTTTATCAGCCATCAACTTCTCTCAGACCTTGCTCTAATGTGATTATTTATGATGTGACCATTTATTATATAGTCTCTTCCTGATAAATAGTTCCATTATGTTCTCTGTGTATGTTCAAGTCCATCTGGGCAGCTTATGCCATGCAAAGTGAAGATGCTTTTTTAAAAAAATTTATTATTATTGTAGAGTTGATATACAGAGGGGTTACAGTTACATGAATCAGGTAATAAGTAATGAGTACAATTCTTTTTCAGCCACATCTCCCCTTCCCTCATTCTCCCCTAGTTTTTCCCTCCTATCACCACTGTGGTAACTAGACTGTGCCTATAAATCTACAAGTAAACACACTGAATGGTTAGAAAATATACACACTCTCTCTCACACAGACACACACTGGGACATAATAAATCATATAGGATTCTAGACATTGACACACTGAGGCCAAAGGAGGATATGCATAGGAGTGGTTGACAAAGAATATAGCTATGTGCACATAACCATATAAAATTGTATTTTTTGAAATGAATTCTTAAGAAAAGGAAACGAGATAATGGGCTGTTATTTGTTGTCTGTGACTTGTCCCTATTGAGGAAGCATTTCTTTCTCCTCCTGGATACTTCCTCAACCCAGTATGATAAAGAAGCTCACATGGTTTTAATATGGGTAAGAGAGACAAAAGGAATGCAAAAGTTGGCCTCTGCCTTTGCAAGATGTATTACCTTGTGAGATGAGAAGACAAAGTCATGTGGAGTAAATAGAGAACAGTATGAAGGACTGAGGATGGAATGATATGTGTGGAAGCAGGTGAGTTAGGCTGTGTGCTGCTCTGCTGTCCAGCCTGTGAGAGGCTCTTCCTCTGCCCAAGTGCGCTTGCTTACTCGGTTGATGATATTCAGACACCCTCTCCCCCAGCTGTAATGGGGATTGAACCCTGAGCCTTGTACATGCTAGGCAAGTGCTCTACCATTGACTTTCATCTGCACAGCCTGACAGTTAGATCTTGGTTCATTGTCCTCAGAGTTCTTGAACTTCTCTCATTCTCCATTGGCTTTTTCTGTTGGACTACAGAGATTACACTGAATGAAAATAGAAGTTCTTCTTGTTTATTTTCTGACTCAAGCCAGAGCTCTATGTTACATCTTGATATTAAATGTTTTCAAAGTATGCATTCTTACTCCCAGGTCAACAGCACTTTATTATTTATGAAATTTAGAAGCCCCACAGCCTGGTCTAATTCTTCTTTTCCATTTCCCTCCAACCCTGTGACTTCCTTGAATTTCCTTTCTACCTTCAGAGCTGAATTTCTAATAGTTTCTCATACTTAACCCTGCTGTCTTTTGAACCTCTGTTCTTTAGCATTTCTTTTTTCTGTGTGTGTATGTGTACATACCTGCGTATGCATGCACACACAGACACACACAGACACATCTATATATCCTGGGGCTTGAACTCAGGGCCTTGGCAATTGTCCCTGAGATTTTAGGCTCAAGACTAGTGCTATAACACTTGAGTGGTTAATTGGAGATAAGAGTCTCATGGACTTCCCTGTCTAGGCTGGCTTTTTCCGAATAGCTTAGCCTTCTGAGTAGGTAGGATTAAAGGCGTGAGCCACCCGTGCCAACTCCTTTTGCATTTTCTTCTTTTGCTCACTTCTCTCCAGTTCACCAGGAAAGCTTAAGACCCAGTTTCATGTGAGGTTGCCATCAAAGAGGGTCATTCCCCCATCTTCACTGTCTGTCCACCAAATAGCTTGGTTTGCTTATTTCTCTGTGCTCCTACAGTATTTATCCATAGTTATCACAGTGGATTATAGTTTGTTTGCTCTTCTTTATTCTGGGCTACAAGTTACTCTAGTCTGTGGACCCTGTCCCATTCATACCATAACTTGCCATAATAATCTGTATATATATATATATATATATATATATATATATATATATATATAAAACCACTGCAAAGCGTGGCATGGAGTCACTTGCAGGAGCTCATAAACTCTTTACTACTCACTTGGGTAACACTGGATAAGTCTTTGAATCTTCATGAATCTCATTATTTACCTACAAATAAAAATAGCATGTACGCTTATAATGTGAAGACATAATGGTACATAAATAATGTTCTAGCCTGGTACCCAACACATGCCAACTATTTATAGTAAAATGTTTTTTTGAAAAATGTATTAATAAGAGGAGCAACATTCATTTGGTAGGAATGCTGTCTCCTTTCTCTCTTGCCTCTTGTTTGTATATGGCAAGGAACATAAAAGGCCCCTTTAGAGACAGGTGCTAGTGGCTCACACCTGTAACCCTAGCAAGTCAGGACACTGAGATCTGAGCATCACAATTTGAAGTCAGCCTGGGCGGGAAGTCTGTGAAACTCTTATCTCCAATTTACCACGGAAAGCCAGAAGGGTGGCTGTGGCTTGAGCAAGTGGTAGAGTGCTAAAATAGCTAATGGACAGACCCCAGGCCCTGAGCTCAAGCCCCAGAACTAGTGGAAAGAAAGAAAGGAAGGGAAAGGGGAAAGATAAAGGGGAAAAGAGAAAAGAGAAAGACCTCTTTAGCCTTATCAGTGTACTTGGGAAGCCTCTAGGGGACTCATTCTACTCTTCTTAGGAGGGGGTTAAGTTTTGAGAGTGTGGGATGACAAAGATGGTATGTAAAAGAAGTATTTTTTTTCTCTTTCTAAACATTCAGAGTGACTTTTAAAGAAGGCTTGCCAAGAGTAGCCAAGGAGGCCTTCTCGGAGAAGAATGTATGTGGCAGCAGAGAGTAAATGATTCAATATGATTTGAATTTGATACATAGCAATATTGCCCAAGAAAGATCTTTATCATAAGAAGAAAGAAACTACTCACGATTCATAAATACCATTTATTAGCAAATACTATTGGGCTTCTTTAATTAGAAAAAAACAGTCTCCAGTTGGCTAAGATCACTAATGGAGCTTTAGAAGTTAGAGGCAAAGAGGCCTTTTAATGGCTTTTAAAAATACTTTTTATTTTTGTATTTACAAAGGTGAATATAAATGTTTTACCAGACTCTAAGGGCATGTTTTGATCTACTTTTACACTTATTAGCTGCAAAGTTATAGTAGGAAAATTCATCATAGGTCTTAACACTTTCTTTTATGATGTCCTTATGATGTCATTCTGGTGTAGTACGTTGCATTAAAAAATAGTGACCACCCTGAGCAGACAGTTAAAATAGTAGAGCTTTCATTTTTCCTGAACTGAAGCCTAAAATATTCCATAGTTAAAGTTACAGTAATGTAACTCTGTGCTCTGGGAGGGTGGCTTTTCAGAGTTGTAATCTCACCTCTTTCAAGATCAGAGGTTGGCAAAGATGATAATTTTCAGCATTTTTAGCCCAGTTCTTGGGAAGAAGCAAAGTTGACAGATGATACTGGGATATATTGAATTCTGATAAAGGAGGCATTAATATAGACCTCCTCTAATTGTTTGAAGTTATTTACCCTGAGAGATAGTTGGTCCATTCTATCATCTTAACTCAAACACCACAAAATGTTCCGCCCTACTTAGGAACAATGTCTTGGGTTTTTACAATATCATTAAACTAATCTCTGAACCTAGGATTAGATTGGCTGACCCAGTGTTCTTTCAGGTCAGAGTTCAAGGAGTTTTGCTTAGCTTACTGGGCAAGGGAGCAGGGGAGACAGAGCCTCATGATGTTTTCTTAAACAAAGGTTTTGTTCTTGTAGTGCTTTTAAAGTCCCTCAAATAGCCTTCATTGCTGAACTAACACAGCAGAGAAAAAGGTAGTTTATAATCCCCAACCAGTCTGTTTGCTCTCGTTATTAATGACTCAGACCTATAGAGTGTGTACAAACCCAAAGAAAAAAAAGTCAGTGAAGGTGGGGGTGGTGGTAGAGAGAAGGGAGCCTTGCCTCCCTCCCTCATTCCTTGCATGCTTATAATTAAATCCAGACTTACCAGCAGTATCATTACACAGTGAAGATGAGCTAGAAACTCTTTTGAAGTTAAATTTCTTAATGTTACCCCCTGCAGTAGAAAGGGCATTTCCCTTGCTGTGCCCAATCTTTAAAGACAGATCAGGGCTAAGCAGTGTATCTCCATTCCCAGCAGAGTCCTCTTTTAGAGAGGGAGCATTTGTTACAGGTGGTGTTATGAATACTTGCCTTGAATATTTAAGGAAAAAAACAAAAAGCAGGAGAGTTGTAGGGCACGGATTCTTTTAAGCATGATAAATGTGTTAATTCACCAGTTTTGTCCATGGAAAAAGCTATCCTTCAAGGAAGTATTCTTCACTGTGCAGTGTCTTCCAGCCAGGTCTCATGCTGGAAAATGTTGCAAGTGTGTGTGTGTGCGTGCGTGTGTGCGCGTGTGTGTGTGTGTGTGTGTGTGTGTGTGTGTAACTTAAATTCAGCCTCATAATGTTTTTTTTCTTTGATTTTTGATATTCTTTGATCAATAAATGGTAAATGCTCTTATCTCCAGTGAAATATAGGTTTCCACTATAACAGCATAGCTGGGTAGTATATAAAAGTGGCTGTGAGAAGCGGGAAGGCCATGGACATTATACTAAGTCATTTGTTTAGACTAAGTCTCATTCTATCCCTCTAATATTCAGGAATCTTCTCTATAACTTTCCTGTGAAGCTTTACCTAGCCTTTGCTTGGTTGCTTCTAGGGATGAGGGAATCTTAAATTGTCACCATTTGCCGTAGTTTTTTTTTTTTTAATTTCTGGGAATTATAAAGGAAATAATCTTCAAAGTCCATTGTTACTAGTTAGTTTTCTGTAACTTAGATATTTGGAAAGTAAGCTCAGACCTTCCCTGAGACTTATTTTCTTTAGTAAGCTAAATATGTTCTCTAGACACATTGGGTCTCTCTGGCTCTTCAAGTTCTGCACCATTCTGTATCTAGTTCTTCCTAGTTGGGTCTGGCCTTCTCAAGTGAACATCCCTTTACTTCATGTGTGGTCTTGACCTTTTGGAAATGCATTAATGGTTTTTAGCAGATGGTCACAATTGTGGCTCATATGAAGTTGAGTTCTTTTGGTTTTGTTCTCTCTGTGATATTGCTGGGGTTTGAACTGAGTGCCTGGCACATGTTCTGCTGGGTTGCTTAACTAGCTTTCTACTACTTGAATAACCCTTCCAGCTCTGCCTTTTGTGGTCTGTTTTTGCTTTGGAGTCTCATGGACTTCTCTGCTTGGGGTGGCTTTGAATTGTGATCATTACATCTATCTCTTGAATAGCTAGTATTACAGCTATATAGGCACTGGTGCCTGCCTTTGCTTGCTTTTTTCACATGAATTATCACTTCAAAATAAATGAATGAATTCTTGTTATTTTTTAGTTTGACTAGTCAAGGTAACTCATAGAGATAAATTTTAATCTAAATGATAATTTTTAATCAATTCTGTTGGCCTTGTGAAATCTACAAATCATCCAAATTATTGGCAAATATTGAATGGGCAGAGCCAAAGACAGTTTACTGGGTCTTAATTCTGAAAACCATACTTTGAGTCTTATTGTTAACTTTGAAACTGTTTTTTTTTTTTTGATAAGGCACAAACTACCTAACTGCACTGATAGGTCTATATGCATCTTCTACATGCAGAAGTCGAATCCTTTTCTAGATCATTGTTTACTCCCTAATTTCACTAATAACTTTGTTGAAGTTAGGAGGGTTTGTGTGCCTCATACCTTTCTGGCTCCTGAGGTCTTTGGTAAGATTCTTAGATATTCCTATCTTGCTTTGCTCCACATGCCACAATATCTCAGAGTCTGTATGTTTTAAAACCTTGGGGAAATTCCTAAACAGCCTCACAGAAGGCAAGGAAGTATAATATTCAGATTCTGGCCTGGCTCCCTATTGGGTTGGCCTCTGACCTTTGGAGACTTTTCTAACTTCTCCCTGCTTTATCTGGAAAATAGGATAAGTATGCCTCTTACTTTAGAGCTCCTTTAAGCATTAATGGAGAAACAATTTTAATGATCCTAGGTGATATTGTGTGCTTTAGAGGTTGTCCTGGTACTATTATTGGTTGTGATAGTGCCCACTCATCTTCATTCATGTAATTGTGATCTTGTAAGTCATGGCTTCACAAGTATTTTAAACCATGTCCCTTAAAACAACTCCATCTGTGCAGTTACATTTGTATTTTATTTTGGCTTTTGATAAGTGTTTTCCTAAATTGTAGAATATATATCTTCTCCAAGAATACCATTATGTTGTAACCTCCAGCAGAAGCTAGTGTTTATACTTCTCAGATGTAAGCCCTGCATGCATAGCTTATCTGTGTAACTCTTCACTATATCTTCCCTGGTGAGTGTTTTAAGCCAGAGGAACTTGAGGGCAACCTCAGTTCATGGGGTGATCAGCTCAGAGCTCCAGGAAAATGTCAGCTCTTTTGGAGGAGACTGTCAGCTATAGAGGTTGATATTTCCCTAGGTTTTCTTAGATAGCATTGTACATTGTGTACTGTGAAAGCGAAACACATTATTAGCTTGTAGGACTTGAGGATTAATTGATTTAGGGAAAAATAAATGAGCATTATGAAGACTTAATAGTGAGGTTGTAGGGTTTCATTATGTTTACATTTTAACTTTCTATTTTGTTAAATACATTAGTTGTAAAGACTCTACTTGTTTTTTTTTAAATCCATAATACGCAGAAAAAAATAGTATTTTCTTCGGATTATGTCACATTCATATAATTAAGCATTCAGAATTTGTAAAAAAAAAAAAAAGAATAGATTTGAGAGAATTTGGCCTGGAGAGCTTCCCCCCTCAACACTTTCTTTTCCTTTTTAATAATGTGTGTGTGTGTGTGTGTGTATCCATAAGCATGTGGAGTTTGATTTCTTTACCATGACAAAAATATTTCGAGGACATGTTCTAAATTTGCAGTTATATGTGTGAGGGTTCAGAGAACGCTTTTCAGGAAACTGTTTTCTTTTTTCCTGAAAGAGTGATAGTACTGGAATATTTCCTTACTGCTTCTCTCTTTAACACACCCTTCCTTCATTTGCATTTCTCTCTAGGTCTTTCTACTTCTATACTTCCCACTGGGAGCTACACCTTACTCAAACTTTTCCCTGAGCCCAGTTCTGAGAGTTAGTGAGTGATTATCTAAGTAGAGATTGCTGATTCTAAGAGACCTTATAAATTGAATTCCTGGGTAGGCCTAGAATTCTCATTTTCTTCCTGCTATTCAGGGCTGGGGGGGGGGGTGTCGGAGGTAGGGGCATGTCCTGTGTCCCAAGCTAAAGGAACTAGTACTGTAGTCCATTTGTCCCTTGCTTATTTTATCTAAGGAAACCAACATTATTCAGTGAAGTGCTTTGTTGTTGAAGAGCCAGTGGCTGGTGGGCCAGAACAGATTGTCACTATCCAACTGTGGAGTCTTGGGACACATTTTTACGGGCTCACACCTATCTCCCAGCCAAAGACATTTCAGGTTAGTTGTTTGCCTGTACTTGTAAGCGAATATAGACTCATTTGAACTGGGACAACCCCTAGTTCTGGGTACATTGTGTCGTATTGTATTTGCCAACTCATATTCAGCCCATGCATTTATAATTACTCAGCTGTTTCCATGCATTGAGTCATGGCAGAGAAGTCTCTTCTTTGTAGAACCTCATTAAGATTTCATCTGCTAACAGATTTTATTTTACAGTTCCAGCTTTCATGATATCAAGATATGGAGATTTGGGCTTCTGGGAGGGGTTATTTACAAGTTTAAAGCTCTTAGCTTTGGGAACATCACAGTTCTAAGGGCATAACCAGAAAAGGGGGAGAGAAGGGATAGACAATGTCATAATTGATGTGATACCATGCTTTGCAGGCAAAACCGAAGGTGCCAAATTACTTTTATTAAAATTGTTACTTGCTTGGAATTTGTGTGATTTTTATTTAAAATACAAATTAGCTTGAATTCATATTTTTCTAAAGGTTACTTTGAGTGCTAAAAATTGCTCAGCTTTTTTTTTGTCAGGCGTGGGGCTTGCACTCTGGGCCTGGGTGCTGTCCCTCAGCTCTTCAGCTCAAGGCAAGCGCTCTACCACATGAGCAACAGTGCCACTTCCTCACTTAGCTTTAATGAAATATTTAGTGCTCATACTTTTTACACATAGACTTTCATTATACCAAATGTGTATATATATATATATATATATTATATATGACCAATGAATAATATCTGATTAAAATGATCCATATTCCTTTTGTGGTTGCACCCAAAATTATTCGGTGCCATTCCTTCCTTTTTTTTTTTTTTTGGTTGGTCATAGGGCTTGAACTCAGGGCCTGGGCGCTATCCTCGAGCTATTTTGCTCAAGGTTAGCACTCTACTGCTTTGAGCCACAGGACCACTTCTGATTTTTGAGTGGTTAATTGGAGATAAGAGTCTCATGGGGACTTTTCTGCCCCGGCTGAGTTTGAACTGCAATCCTCAGATCTCAGTTTCCTGACTAGCTAGGATTACAATCATGAGCCATCAGCACCTGGCCATTTTATTTCTTTTATGGCTCCTCTTTGTGGTATTTTAAAACTTTTTCTAAATAATGTATATTATTTTAATTAAGGTAAGTGACTATTAACAGAATTGATGGTTATATTAATTACATTTCCTCTTGTGTCTGTTAATACAATAATCATACTTTAGACAGGCCATTCAGGGAACTTGGGCTAAACTAGGAAAAGAAAGTCTGTATCTGGAACCAGAATTGCAAGATGGTTGTTTTATAGACAGTCCTTCCTTTTCTCTCCAACTCTCCTCTCCTCTCCTTTCCCCTCCCCTCCCCTCCCCTTCGCTCTTTCTTCTTTCCTTGGCTTTTCACCTCAAGGCTAGCACTCTACCACTTGAGCCACACCCCCAGCTTTTCACTGGTTAGAAGTAAGAACCTCTTGGACTTTTCTGCCCAGGTTGGCTTTGAACTGTGATGCTCAGATCACAGCCCTGAGTAGTTAGGATTACAGGTACAAGCTACAAGCTCCCATCTTGACCTTCCTTGACATGGTATTACCACTGCCTTTGATGATGAGGCCCTGATTGTTTCCTTCCTTTGAAAACAACCATCTCTGCTATCTTACGGGGTAAGGCCTTTGAATTTCACACAGCTTTTCTGGACAGTATTCAGAGGCCATCTGAACTTTTCCTTTTGCTGTGTTGGCCTTCACCTCTGTTCATGGATCCTTTCCTCCATCATTTAGTTCTCTTGTTCTGGCATTACTTGCTCTTTTTCTATCCATGTGATGATAAGCTCCTTGTTGACAGTGTCGTCTGATTTTCCATGCTCCCTCTCATTTGGATCCTGCCATTGCTTTAGCCACAGTCTTGTTGAATACCCGAAGGATGGCTAAATTTGGGCGATTAACCTGGTCAGTTTAATTAATCCATTTTTCCTGTGTAGCCACTTCAAATATCAAAACTTTGAATATCAAAGTTTAATGTTCATTTAGGCAGCATCAAGGCTGTTCATATTTCTAGCTCATGGTTTCTAAATTTGAAAGTTTCTCATCTCAAAATATCCAAGTATTAATAAAAGAACTGAGATTTCTGAATGTAAATGCTTTCTTTTTGCGTGTATGTTCCTTTGCTTTATTTGCAGGGGAAATATAGCAATGCGACAGCAATATGTACAAACTAAAAAATAAGATGAGACCAAAATGCTATGAAGGATAGTAAAATTCTTCCTTGACGTCACCAATACTTCAAGATATTTTTCTTAAAATTTTGTTAGTAAAGTGAAAAATCATCTCTGTACCCCTCAGTTTCCTTTTCCTTCTCTTCGCCAAGTAATAGACCAGGTATGTCTTTTTTTAAAAAAAATTAACATAAGAATTGTGTGTGTGTGTGTGTGTGTGTGTGTGTGTGTGTGTATGCGCGCGCGCGTGCGCCAGTACTTCTTGACTCATTATTTGGAAATAAAGAGTCTTGGAGCTTTTCTCTTCAGGCTGGTGTGTGTGTGTGTGTGTGTATGCGCGCGCGCGTGCGCCAGTACTTCTTGACTCATTATTTGGAAATAAAGAGTCTTGGAGCTTTTCTCTTCAGGCTGGCTTTCCTCAGAACTCAGATTCTTGTGTAGCTAAGATTATAGGCATGAGCCACTGTCACTGCTCAAGGTATACTTTTTTTTTTTTTTTTGCCATTCATGGGGTTTCAACACAGGGTCTGGGCACTCTCTCTGAGCTCTTTAGCTAAAGGCTAGAGTTCTACCACGTTTGAGCCACATCACCACTTTTAGTTTTTTGGTTGTTAATTAATAGAGTTAATAAGAGTCTCTTGTACATCTCATTGTTACAATGTGTCAGTCAGCCTGTATCCTTATTTCAGCATTTTGTTATTTCCCTTCCCCTCCCCAAATTAGAAAAAATGTATATACAAGATATACAGGCCACTGGAGGTGGGGAGGGAAGGGATGGTAAGGGAAAAACAAAGGGCGGGTAACAATTCTCGATAGGAAGTATACTCATTACCTTACTCATGTAACTGTAACCCCTCTATACAGTATCTTTACAATAAAAAATATATGTATTAAAAGAAAAAGAAGCAAGAAAAAATGGAAAAAACCCTCTGGAATAAAAATATTCATTAAAAATTATTTCTTTCTTACTCTCAAAAAAAAAAAAAAGTCTTTTGGACTTTCCTGCCCAGGTTGGCTTTGAAGCTTGATGCTCAGATCTCAGCCTCCTGAGTAGCTAGGATTACAGGTGTGAGCCACTGGCACCCTGCTTTAAGTTATAGTTTTTGTTAATGATTAAAGTTAATTAAAGTTAATAATTAAATTACCCTAGCATTAGACAATAACTGTTTTATGTAAATGGTGAAGACCTGTATTTAAAACAGTCTGAGGACTCTCTAAAGTGACCTTGAAATGACGAGGCTGCCATTGTGAGTCCTGTAAAACACAATAGTCACTACTCACAGCCCTAATATTCTTTTATTTTTTGAGGCTGGGAATTTGGCTTAGTGGTAGAGTGCTTGTCTGACATGCATAAAGATCTGGGATTGATTCCTCAGTACCACATAAACAGAAAAAGCTGTAAGTGGTGCTGTGGCTCAAGTGCTAGCTTTGAGCAAAAGAAGCTCAGGGACAGTGCTCAGGCCCTGAGTTCAAGCCTGATGACTAGCAAATAAAAAAAGAATATTATATGTATGGAAATAGCACTGTGGCTCAAGTAGTAGAATACTTGCTTTGAGCTGAAGAGCTGAGGGATAGCGCCCAGGCCCAGAGTTCAGGCCCCACGACCAGACCCCCCCAAAAAAAATTATTTTATTGTAAAGATGCTGTACAGAGGGGTTACAGTCACATGAGTAAGGCAATGAGTACATTTCTCGCTGGGCATTGTTACCCCCTCCTTTGTTGTTCTCCCACCATCCCTTCCTTCTCCCATCTCCCTCACCCCTCTGCCCCTTCTCCCCTCCCCCACCACCAAGGTTGTAAAGTTCATGTGCAATATAGTGTCTTGTGGGTATCATTGTTGCAATGGGTCATCCTGTGTCTTTGTTTCAGCATTTGTTATTCCCCTTTCCCTCCCCAAATTAGACAACTGTATATACAAGATGCAGGGTACCAAAATCAAGTACAGTGACAACAGGGTGTATACCACAGGGGGAAGAACATGCAAAGGAAACACAATAATCACATAGTACATATAAAACAGCAACAACGAAGACCTCTTGTGTCCTTATCTTGGGGTTCATTTCACTTAGCATCATCTTATAAGGTCATATGTAGATAACTTTTGACCTTTTCTGCTCATCTGATAAAATTATCCTAGACATATACTAATTATTGCAAATGAGGGAAACCATGGGACCTATATTTCTTTGGGTCTGGCTTACTTCACTTAATATGATTTTTTCCAAGTCTTTCCATTCCTAACAAATGGGGTGATGTCATTCTTTCTGATGGAAGCATAGAATTCCATTATATATATAAGTATATACATGTATATCTAACTTATACATACATACATATATATATACATATATATGTGTATGTATATATATATATATATATACATTTTCTTGATCCATTCATCTACTGAGGAGCATCTGGGTTCATTCCATATCTTAGCTATGGTAAATAATGCTGTGATAAACATAGTTGACAGCACTAATATTGTTACATGTTTTATTGTAAATGTGATACCTACAAAAGGATGTAAGTAATACGTATGTTTAAAATTAAAGATAATATGCATTCTTGACAAACCAACCGTTTTCCATGTTTTTAAAATTGACTTGTGCTAATTGATATTACACACACACACACACACACACACACACACACACACACACACACACACACAGCCAGTGGGCTCAGTCATCATGGACTGAGTTTGGAAACATCTAAGTTTTTCCGTGTCCATTGTTTTTACCTAGTAGTCCAGGTTACCATCTCTTACCACTTACCTCACTGCAGTGGCTTCTTCTTGCTTTCTCTGCCTTTTCCCAGATCTACTGCAGTTCATACCACCCCAGTACCTGGAGTGATGGCTGAACACAAACCTTGAGTTCATCTAAAACCCTCCCCAGGAAGTCTGGGTTTAGAGGGAAGTCTTTGCGCCTGTCCAGAGCTGCATGCTACTGGCTGCTCCTGACCTCCTTACATTTCTTTTTTTTTTCTTTATCTGAAATGATTTTTATTGCATCTTTATTCTTTTTTAAAAGTATTATTGTGAAAATACTGTACAGAGGGGTTACAATTACATGGGCAAGATAGTGAGTACATTTCTTATCAAGCATTGTTGCCTCCTCCTTTGTTTCCCCATACCATCCCTTCCCCTCTCCACCCCTCCCCACACTCCCTACCACCCCCTGGAGTCCCTGCCCCCCCCAAAGTTGTAAAGTTCGTTTTTCGACATAATGTCTTGTACATCTCATTGTTGTAATGGGTCCACCTGTAGCCCTTCCTTACATTTCTTATCTCCCCTACATGTGTTCTTTTCTGCACTTCTTCAGAACAGCCTCTTTTTATCAGTCCTTGCAAAGCAGGTTTCCTCTTCACCTTGGGGCCATTTTTTCCGACCACCTGACTATTCTATTCATTGCATCCAGTATTTTCCCCTCTAGTACTGGCTACATTTTTAATCAGACTCAAGTTTTATGTATCTTGTTACCTTGTCTCTCATTCACCATCCCAAAAGACATGAATGAGTTTAGTGATGTATTTGAAAGAAAATATTTATTAGTATTGTTCAGCTGGTTTTGTTCAAAAGAAATATGTTTTGGGTCTAATAAGTGATTTAGTCATTGAATCAGGCCTACATCCCTTACATTCTTTTGCCTACTATATACGTTATTTTTAATTCTCTTTGACCATTTACTAACTGCAACCAGTTTGGGTGAAATAGGGGATGAAAGACTTACTTTTTGTCTCAAGTGCCTGAGAAAATGTAAGGGTAGAATTAGGCAACATAGAAGAGTAGAAAGATTTTTGATAGAGTGGGAAGAATGTGGGCTTTTGAGACATAGAAACATGAGTTTAAATAGAAGTTATGGTTCTTGTTAGTTTGTCACCTTGGAAAGCTGCTTATGCTTTTTGGAGATGGAGTCTAGTGGACTTTTTTTCCCCAAGGGTGGCTTTTAATTTGATCCTCCATATCTCAGTCTCTGGAGTAGCTAGCATTGCAAGAATGAACTGCCAATACCCAACATGTAGCCATATATTTTGCACATTACATACTTAGACAGAATGGTAGAATTACCATCAAGAAGCAATGTCTGGTGATTCTAAAGAAGCTAAAACAATCTTGCTTCACAGAGCAATGAAAAGCCAGTGTAGAGTTTCAAGTAATGAACAAGAAACATCACTTGAGCAATATCAATGAAAGTACAGTTTTCTTTTTTAAAAAATTAATTTACTTTATTGTTATTATAGAGTTTATATAGAGAGCGATTACATTTCACGAGTCAGGTAATGAGTACATTTGTTTCATACATTGTCTTCCGTTCCCTCATTATTAACCCAGTTCCTTCATCCCATCTACACCATGAGTTGTGTATATCACTTTCATCAGTGTCCAGTGAGCTCCACTGTTGCACTTTTTAACCCATTTTCCCTCAAGTTCTGTGTCTTCCCTCTACCCCCCACGAAGATATACACATGAATATACCATATATAAGGAAAAGAAGACAGAATGATCAAAAAATAAAAACTAAAGAAAAAAGAAAAAGTTATTTTTATATCTTGGAGTTCGTTTCACTATGTATGTTATTTTATATAAATATAAAGAGATATGTAGGCATTGTACCTTTTTGTTTTTCTCTTCTTCTTTTGATCTCATTGTGCGATGAGTATGGAGAATCCTGTATATCACAGTGCATTGCAGATCTAACTTCCACATCTCAGAGAGAACAAACACAGTTTATCTCTCTGAGCTTGGCTTGCTTCACTTAACATTATTTGTTTAGTTCCATTCATTTCCCTGCAAATGACATTATTTTATTAAAAGAACAGTTTTCTAGAGCTATAGAACCTTTGGAACTTGCTGCATACTGCATAGCCTAAGCCACTTAGGAGCGAAGTCCATGAAACCATTATGTCCAAATAACCAGCATAAAGCCAGAAGTGGAAGTATGGTCCTAGTAGTAGAGTGTCAACCTTGAGCAAAAAAGCCAAGTTAGAACATAAGGCCCTGTCAGAGTTCAAGTTCTAGTACTTGCACAAAAACAAACCAAAAACAGAAAAACCCCTTAACTATCCCTTTAAATTATCTTGTGATAGTATAATCCAGTGCTGAGCTGATAATGTTGATACTTACTATAATGATTAGATCATAAGTTTATTATTGTTAATCTTGGGATCTCATTTCCAAATTCAGAGTATATTAAGGGAATATTTACATTTAATGTAACTTCACAACATATGAGAACATTAAATTAAAACTGATTTGAGGGGCTGGTAAGGTGGCTCAGTGGTAGAGTACTTGCCTTGCATGCATGAGGCCCTGGGTTTGATTCCTCAGCACCACATAAACAGAAATAGCTGGAAGTGGCACTGTGGCTCAAGTGGTAGAGCGCTAGCCTTGAGCTGAAGAGCTGAGGGACAGCACCCAGGCCCAGAGTTCAAGTCCCACAACTGACAAAAGGAACAAAAACCAACAAACAGATTTGAGTGGGGAGGAAAGGGATGGTAGGGAAAAAACAAAGGAGGGAGTAACATGCTGTATAGGAAATGGGCCCATTACCTTGCTTATGTAACTGTAACCCCTCTGTATAGTATCATTACAATAAAATACATTAAAAACACTGCTTTGAGAATATGTTATAGAGGATCCTGTACAAGATAAAGTATTTTTTAACATCTTTGACCACTCCCTACTATGTTTTCTACCCCATTTTATTTAGTTATCAATAAGTAGACATTCAGGAAGATGATTTGTATAGAAAGAGTGAATGTACGCACTATCATTACCTGTCTCTTCCACTGAGATTTGCGTGTGCCCTGCTTCAAAAACCAATTTAAAAATAAAAAAGATGAAGGCAGTTAAAATCTGCTGTATTTTTATGGGTTATGCATGGCCCTGTGCCACCTGCCAGATTACTAATATGGCCTTCCTGCAGGGAGGTTACTGTGAACTTAGACTTTTCCTTTACGACAGAAAGGTACTTGTTGGGAGTAAGTTAATAGCTGTGATGTTGTCACTAGTATAATGTGTCAGATCATATTGTGTAGCTGAGCTATTCTGGCCTCAGCATTCATGATTGCCTCTGTTCTTCCTGAGGAGATCAGATTTTCTAGAGTCCAGTCTGGCTTCCTTTTGTGCTGTGGCTACTTTGATAGGCCATCTCTCTTTATATTCCTTAAGAAAAATGTCATCATTTTTGTGAGACATATGTAAGCCTTTATTTGCATGAACACATGTCTTATATTATTTGGAATGAATGTTTATGGGGTACCCACTCTAGAAAGTTGAACTTTTGGGTTATTATATCAGCCATGTTGAATATCGCCCCCAGGTGAAGCAATAGTTATCGTCTAGAAATAAATAGCTAGGATGCAGAGCTCAGGCATCTGTTGTGATTCTACTAGATTTTATGGCAATATTTTGATACTAATAAACCAAAGGACTAAGGATTCAAAGAAATAAAATTGGGGCCCTATCTCCAGTTTTGAGTTTGTAAAGAACCATAGAAAGTTTGATTTGAAGCTGGGCGCTGGTGGCTCACATCTCAAATCTTAGCTATTCAGGAGGCTGAGATCTGAGGACTACAGTTCAGAGCTTGCTTGGGCAGAAAAGTCCATGAGACATTTATTGCCAATTTACCGCCAGAAAATGGAAAGAAAGAAAAGGAAGGAAGGAAGGAATAAAGAAAAAGAAAAGAAAGAAAGAAAGAAAGAAAGAAAGAAAGAAAGAAAGAAAGAAAGAAAGAAAAAGGAGGAAGGAAGGAAGAAAAGAAAGTTTGGCCTGCTTTGTCAGTTATCTAAATGTAGTCCATGTGAATATTGTTAGATGTTTAAGAACAATAGCTCATGTGAAGTCATTTTTTAATATATTATTGTAAAGATACTGTACAGAGGGGTTACAGTTACATGAGTAAGGTAATGAGTACATTTCCAATCGAGCAGTTATCCCCTCCTTTGTTTTTCCCCTACCATCCCTTCCCTCCCTACCTCCACAACTCCTCCCTTCCCTCCCCACCCTGAAGTTGTAAAGTTTGTTTTCAACATAGTGTCTTGTACATCTCATTGTTACAATGGGTCAACCTGTATCTTTATTTCAGCTTTTTGTTATTTCTTTTCCTCTCCCCAAATTAGAAAAAATGTATATGCAAGATGCAGGGTACTGGAATCAAAACAGGAGTTATACCATGGTGGAAGAGAAATGACAACAACAAAAATCACATAGTACATTCTCAGTACATTGAAAACAACAGCAAGAAAGATAAAACCTCTTATGTCCCTATCTTGGGGTTCATTTCACTTAGCATCACCTTATATGGTCATATGTATATATCTTTTGACCTTTTCTGCTTGTCCTAGATATATACTAGTTATGCAGATAAGGGAAAGCATGCTGTTTTTATAACTCAAATTCTTTTTTCCCATGAAGAAGCAAAAAACATCAAATATTCAATATCATCTTGGGCAGATCATAAAGAAAAGTAGTTGTGTTCAGATACTATAAAAATCATACCGGTTTGCTTTACATGAAGTGATTAATGGATGAATTAAAGATATGCTTTATTCTGGCTTATTAGATACATGATTACATGCACCACCCCAATTGAATAGTCCGTATCATCAAGTAATTTAGTTGCAAAAAGAAGCTCTTTTTTTCTTCTTAATTCTATATTTTATATAGCAAAATACAAATTAATGCTGAAATTCTATGTCACATAGGTGAAATTGGGAAGGAAATTTGTAATTATTTGCAGACTTACAATTCTTAGAACATACTCATGTATCAGTATAATTATGTACACTGTTTTTTTCCTTTTTTGGGTATCAATCTCTGATTGATTATGAATGATTTTGAAATATATTTAAGAGTATAAAAACTATAAATTAATAAGCAAATGTTCAGGGTTATTTTTACTTATGTAAATGTCTTGCTGGGAGTCATACTGGAAAGTGTAATATTAGATCTTAAAAAATAGTGGTTTACTTTTTGTTTCTGGTACAATCAACTTTAGTGTGATAGTGGGAAACTTGGTTATCTGTTTCCTTCTTGCATAGTAACATTACAAGGTCATGATAAACTTATAGTAAAGGGTTATTCTAAAGAAATTGTGATGAAACACTATCAGACATATTTAAAAAAGGGGGCAAATTTGGGCCCAAGAAAGTATCATAGCAGTATAAAAAAAAAATGACATGAAGAAAATGGAGTCTCTCCCCTCCCTCCCTCCCTCCCTCCCTTCTTTCCCTCCTTCCTTTCTTCCTTCCTTCCAGTGCCAGTCCTGGGACTTGAACTCAGGTCATGGGTACTCTGAGCTTTATTTTTGCTCAAGGCTACAGCTCTACCACTTGAGTTATAGCTGTACTTCTGGTCTTCTTGGTAGTTTATTGAAGGTAAGAGTCTCACAAATTTCCCTGCCTGGGCTGGAAAATTGGAACTCTTGTATTTTCTGCATTTTCCTCTCCATGAATTATATGGGATGCTTGCCAAAACAACAACCAAAACAACAAAAATACAACAGTAACACAAAGTGAGAATAAATGGATTCTTTCTGCTTTTCCTTTTGCTCACTTGGCTTAGGGATCTCAATGACTGAATGTGTATCTGAGATTTGGGATGCTCCTTCCTTTTAGAGATGGGAGGTTCATAGTTGTGTGTTACTATAATCAGAATAACTCAAGTTATTTTAAGGATGCATGAATTAAAAAAATAATCTGTATGACATAGTACTCCTTGGGGATACCTTCACAGCCTTTTCCCAAATACAGCACAGTAGAAGACTAAATGGTCAGCTCTAGTTGATTTCTTTCTTCTTAGTTTCTTTACCAACTTTTATTTTTCTTTAAATTTACATATGTATGTATGTACGTATTTGTGTGGAACTGGGGTTAGCTCAGCACCTTCTCCTTGCGTGGCATGTATTGTTCTATCACATGAACCACCTCACAAGCTCTTTTTGTACTTTAGGTATGTTTAGATACGGTCTCATTTTTTTTTGTCAGTTATGGGACTTGAACTCAGGGCCTAGGCATTGTCTCCGAGTCTCTTTGTGTTCAAGGCTAGTGTTCTACCAGTTGAACCACAGCTCTACTTCTGATTTTTTGAGTGGTTAATTGGAGATGAGTGTCTCACAGATACTTTTCTGCCACAGCCAGCCAGCCTTGAACTGCGATCCTTAGAATTCAGTCTCTAGAGTAGCTATGATTACAGGTTTGAGCCCCAGTGCCTGGCTAGGTCTCATATGTTTTTGCCCAGGAGATTGTCCTACTGTGATCTACACTTGGCTGGGATCATAGAAGCAAAACCACCCTTGGCTTACTGAGTGAGATGAGGGTTTTACTAACTTTTTCCCAGGCAGGCTTTGAACTTCAATCCTCCCAATTTCCCTCTTCTGCACAGCTGAGGTTACAAACATGACCCCTTGTCTAGTCTTCTTTTCCTTGCCTGTCCTCCATCCACCTTTTTTTGTCTTTCCAGGTCTGTTCTTGTAGCTCTGGCTGGGCTGGAATTTAGGATATTGCTCGGGATAATGTTAAACTCACAATCTTCCTGCCTCAACCTCTTAGGTGCTGGAATTAGAAGTGGGTACCACTAGTTTTTATTTAATCTTAATTTTTTTATGTGTGTGCTGGTACTTGGGCCTTACACTCTCACTAGGCTTTTTCACTCAGGGCTGGTGCTCTACTTGAGCCATGCCCCCATTTCTGGCTTTTTGCTGGTTAATTGGAACTAAGAGACTCAAGGGCTTTTCATCTAGGGCTTGCTTCAAACTGCAATCTTCAGATCTTGGTTTCCTGAGTAGCTAGAGTTTTAAGTTTTTAAAGTTCTAGATCTTGTGGGGAGGTTTGGGGTGAAAGGAACTGTACTACGTTCTCCCTAGTGGGGAGAGGCAAGATGCTAGGGTTGCACACACCCTTTATGAGAAGGACCATTGCTGGTTGAGTTCCTTGTCATCCTTCTGTGGACACAAGTGGGTGCTGCCCTGGGGTGTAGTAAGTCCTGGCAGAGGGTAAGACCAAGCATCCATCCGGTTCCCACTATAAATAAAAGAAAAATTAAGCTTTGTCTTCAATTTGAGTCTTTGTAAATCAATGATTCCTAGGACATTTGTTAGTATTTATAATTAGGTAATTTTGAAATTTCAGTTCCTTATTCCTAATTGTCAACATCAGATTTCCTGAAGAAGTTGGATTTATTTACATACATGAGGAATGTTAAGAGCTTATAGTAATACATCTTTAAGGAGAGGAAATGACTGATCTGTGGAGACTTTATAATTTTTTTAATTTGGTGCTATAAAATTGATTTTAGAATACCTTATTATCCTGATAATTTGTGTTATTGTCTTTAATTACCATAGGGTTTAGCTGGGATTATTTTTCTTTTGTAATTTTAAGGTAAATAACCCAGTTTTATTTATTCAGACTAGTCTATTAGCAGTCTGTAGGCAACAGCTTTTGTTATTTTAGTAAGATGTGCAGTTGGTAGAATGGTAGTTAAAAAAAAACCCAATACACCTGATTGAGCCATGTTCCCTTTTTTGGTTGATATGAAAGCCATTGTTTTGCTCACCAACTGGCAGACCTTCAATTATCCTGAATTTAGAAGCTGTTTACTATACTTTGAAATTTTTTTTTTTTAAAATGAGCCTTTCTGAGAAACAAAAAACTGGGTGTTTGCCATTTTTCACAGTTTTGGAGATTTAACGTGTCATTTAAATGACAGTAATCAGAACCACTATTATTATTGGGCCAGAAATCATTTGGGCATCCTTTTGATCTAGGGTGTCTGCTGCAAGGAACAGTAGAGATAACCTGGTAAGTCCCTGTGATGGGAGTGGGTTTCACAAAATTTGACCTTCAGTTCCTGAGACCTTTCTTGGGCTTCCTCAGTTGTGTGGAAAACCTCTCATACTGGTCTTGCTGGATATCCAGGGTGCTTAGAGTACCTGTTGGGATTGGCAGAACGCTGAGGTGTAGAGCAAGGGACCAAAGTATAAGCCTGCAAAGTGAATTTGTGTTGTCCACAGCCAAGTCAGGGAGTCCTACCCCCCTCCCTTTTTCTCTCCCTGTTTCCCTTTTTCCCTGCCTGCCTCCTAACCTTCCTCTCATATATCTGAGCCTCAACTCTCTGCCAGGCACTGCACTGTGCATGGAACTTAAAATCTAGTGAGGTATTTGAAGGCACAAAGGATCTCTGGGATTGTTTGTAGCAGAGGGTATGTGGTGAAAAAGACATGTCTATTCCTACAGATGGCAGAATGGAGGCTTCAGTGGTCCTAGTCACTGACACACAAGTTTTCAAGTCTGTTAGTCGACTTTTTGTTGCTATGGCAAAATACCCTCCCCATGAAAAATCAACTTAGGAGGAAGAAAAATTCATTATGGACCACAGTTTCAGAGGTTTTTGGTCCATACTAACTGGTTGCATTGCTTTTAGGCCTGCCTGTGTCAAGGCTAAGACATCATGGCTGAAGGGCATGGTGGAGGAATACTGAGCTTCTCAGGATAGGCAAAAGGGACCCTTCAAAGATACATGCCATCACTTACTTCCCCTAAATTGGTTCTATCTCCCAGTAACCCAGCTGTGAACTCCTCAGCCCATCTAGTGATGAGGTTAGCATTTTCATTATCCATAACCTGTCAATAGATCAGTAGTCATCAGAGAGGACCAAGTCTTCAATGCACAAGGTTTTGGGGACATTTTGTGTTCAAACTATGACCACCAGAGTTTTTGGACTATATCAGATTATGTGTTGTGTTAGCCAGCAACATTTTAGGGGATTTACATTTTTTGCTTAAGTAAAGGCAAGTTTTCCTTATTTATTTATTTTTGGGTCCGGTCGTGGGGCCTGAACTCTGGGCCTGGGCGCTGTCCCTCAGCTCTTCAGCTCAAGGCTAGTGCTCTACCACTTGAGCCACAGCACCACTTCCAGCTTTTTTCATTTTGTTTATGTGGTGCTGAGGAATCGAACCCAGGGCCTCAGGCATGCAAGGCAAGCGCTCTACCACTGAGCCACCTTCCCAGCCCCAAGTTTTCCTTATTTATTTTATATTAACTTACACTTTATCAATACCAGCATGTTTATTTTTCTATTTTCAATGCACTTTAACTCATTATTTATTATAATTTTGTGAGTCAGATAAGGGATCTGAATAGCATGATTCCTACAAAATTGCAAGTTCTTGATATTAGAAAAAAATTCATTTTTGACCTCCTCCTACTTTTTCTGTCTTAGGTAGGGAACATCTGGCCTGTGCTCCAAAATATTATTTGCTACCTAACAGGACAGCAAATACCCTCTCACCTCCTGCCTTTCTGTCTGCTTATGTTGAGTGGTCTGTAAATTATGTTACAAATACCCAAATGACCCTTGGTAGTATAAAGTTTCTCTACTTTTATTAAATGGTCACTGAGTATTTTAACTGTCATGGATACCTACATATATCATCAGGAATAGTATCTATGCCTTTTGACACTTTTCTGACATGGTTGAATATTTTAGGAGGCTGTTATAAACCTTTACCATTATTTTCTACTAGGTGTGTTGTGACTGAAAGTCTACCTTTGATTCGATGGAAGAAACATTTGCCCTTTTTTTTTTTTTTGGTCAGTCCTGGGCTTGAACTCAGGACATGGACGCTATCCCTGAGTCTCTTTGTCCTCAAGGCACTCTACCACTTGAGTTACAGCACCACTTCTGATTTTTCTGTTTATGTAGTACTGAGGAATCAAACCCAAGGCTTCATGCATGCTAGGCAAGCACTGTACCACTAAGCCACATTCCCAGCCTAACATTTGCCTTGTTGAGGGAAGCCCCTTGTGTATTGAGCACTTGGATTCTTTCAGAGCAATTAAAATGGTTGCAGCATGTGTCAGAATCTGGTTTTCAGCTTTTAGCTTTGACATTTCTAGAAAATGCAAGTCTGAACATTACAAAATGTGAACTACCTAGGTTTAATAGTAGAGTGTATATGAAGATATACATGCCTGATATACACATATGTGAACCTAGAAAGCAAAAATCACTGAAGTTCTTTGAAGGAAACAAACTAACAGCAGCAGCAGCAGTAGCAGCAACAACAACAACAACAAAACTCCAAAGCAAAAGCAGTTGCCACGTTTGGTGGCATATTTGCTCCATGTCATATAGTTTCTTAACAAATTACTATGAAATTAGGTTAGCTGGAATATCAATAAAAAGGTTCAACATAAATGAATATATTTTTGTCTTCATATTGTAATGGCAACATTTATTTGTTAATTCACTTGCTATATAATATTGTCCTTAAGGTCAGGTATTACATAACTCTCAGTTTTAGGAAACAATGTGGAAGTATGCAATTGAAAGACTTTGCTAGAGAATTGAGCCCAGTGATGGAGGACCTGGAATTCTAGGTAACATTTAATCTTACTCTTGTCTGAAAAGAATATGTAATTCATTAGGAGGTGAAACGTGATGCAACTCTATTTTGAGATCTCCAGTGAATACTTCTTACCCCAGAGGATGCAGAATTACTTGCTAAACATGTTGTGAATTTCATCTGCTAGAACATAGGGGAGTGTGAAAGAGGGTGCTTTTCTCCTCTGTGTCTTTGATTATGGAAGACACCAAAGGGGGACAAGTGCTGGAAGGAACTTGATTTATGCAACTTTATTTCAGAGTAGACAGGAGGGAGGGACAAAGAGAGAGTAGCCTGTTTGTGTTACCTTCCAACATTAGCACTTTAATTTGAAACACTTTCAGATAATGATTAAACTTGGAACAATAAATCTGTCTTTGTGATGGTGGGGAGCCGCAGAAATGGACAAAAGATGAACAAATGTAGCAGTGATACTCACTAGACAGTGTGCTGCAAATGAACTACAGCATACAGCTTGTAAAATGCGTGTGGGAAGGGAAAAAACTAGGGTAGTGATGACATTGTCCAAAGAGAAATGTACTCATTACTCGCCTTGTGTAACTGTAACCCCTGTGTACATACTTTTATAATCAATCAATAAATAACCGAAAAAATAAGACATTCCAGATAAAATATATTCTGACTAGTAGGAGAAATATAGAACTAATTTCAAATAATTTCTCACAACACTTTTCTTTCTCATTTGTTCTATTCCTTTGAGTAATATTTTTACATGGGACACTTGTGAAATAACTGAATATTAGATAAATTTTTCATGTACTGGCTTTTTAAAAAAAAGAATCAGAATTTTTAAAAATTAAGTAAAGGTTTCTATAATAACAGTTTCAGAAGTTCTTATTTGTGGAATAATTTTGTGTTCTCTCTCTTTCTCCCCACTATCTTTATCTCTCTTCTTTCCCTGTCTTCTTTCCTTCCCCCACCCTTTTCTCCCCACCCCTTCTTCCCTCCTTTCTTCCCTCTATTTTTTTGCAATAAGGTCTTTATTAATTTACTCTAGTTACTTGGTGCTTATATTAAATAATCTAATAAGAGTCAGAGTCATAACATAACATTTCCCAAATGTGAAGCAGCATGTATTACACGAGACAAAATCTTTAGGCCACAAAAATGTAGAAGCCATGTATAGAATTACGAGACAACTAATGGTACTCTGTGTGTGTATGTGTGTGTGTGTGTGTGTGTGTGTGTGTATTAGGTAGAATGTTTCTGTAGTAAAAGGGCTAGTCAGCTCAAAAGCAGTGGAAGGATAGCCTTTATTACTATAGTTTATTCAGAAACTACTCTAAAATTTCAGATTTTAATATTAATAATTTTCCAGATGATAATTTCCTCTGAAAGTTGCAGATTTAAAAATAAAAGTCACTGTTCTTAAAAAGTTAAAAAATTCTGTTGTTGGTTAATAATATCTGAGTTGTGTTGCAAGTCTGCAGGTGTGGGAAAGAGTATTTTCAGGGTGTGTTGATTTGTAGCTACATTTATATAGCAGTTTAACCTCTACCCTTATTCTGAATTGTTGAATTATTTATGTTTGTCTGGTGTTTTCTTTTGTATTTTGCAAGTATGAGATTAAGTGCATTGTAGGCTCCCAAACAAGTGTGTAATGAAGTTTCACTAATTTCTGTAAATGATATAGGCACTAGAATAATGTAAAATGTCTGAAGAATGCTATCTTATTTTCTGCTTACTTTTATTCCAGTTCAAACCATTGAAGTATAGACAGTCTTTAAAACTCAAAGCAGAATGTATGAAAAGTTGGTTTATTCTAATAAGTTATGTTGGGGTAGTGCTAAGCTTTTCCTTAAGAGGGAAAATATGTGTACTTAAAAGACATTTTTGTTTTGTTTTTCTCTTTCCTCATTGGAAAGTCTTCCCAGCATGGATTTAGCAATAATCACTACAGTTTATGCTATTTCTCTGCTACAGTTTGATGATATACCCCAGTTAGGCCACAGGTTAGAAACATAGGCTCAGTTATTATATACTGCTATTATATACTTCTAGGTAGTGATTTCCTGTGAACTGATTTATGGATAAATAATTCTATGTTATTATTATATAGGACAGACAGTTTTTAATTTCTGTAACAAAGCATAGCCTAACATCAGAAAATTATATGCTTTAGCATAGGGACACCACCGGTCCAAGGAGGGAAAACAGAGGGAGTCCCTGTCATACATTCTCCTATTTTTACAAGGGGCCTCATCAGCAGTTGGTGTATTGTAAAAATAATACCAGGAACCAGAAGCCCCAAGGCTTAGTTATTGAGGCTGGAGTTTTTTATTGACACTCCTTTGCTGACATATTTTCTAGAGAGTTATGAGATATATAAACTCCAGTCTTTGGATATTAAAGCTAATGTCTCATATTATCCCAGGCTGAGTTCTCACTTTGCTTTGAAAATTAATGTCAAAATGCACCTGGAATAAAAGAAAATTGTCCCACCAGGCTGCATTATAAGAATAGTACTGTTACATTGCTTGGTTGCATATACTTGTCTCACAAATGGACTTGTAGGCTTTAACCTGCAATTATAGAGCTTTAACCCGTATACTTAGTATACTCCCATTTTATCAGCATGCATCTCCATGCCACTGTGAGCCAATGTCCCTGACAGACGATCTCTTGTAGGCTTTCATGAGGCATTATTTTCATATTTGAGGTTCCAGGTGCAGAAGCTTGGTTTATTTTAGGTGTGGTTTCCCTCAGCTATGTGTTTAGCAATAAAAGGATCTATCCTCAATTGGAAACTCCATAAATTCAGGGGCAGTGTGCATTGGGTTATTTTTGCATAATAACTTATACCAGAAACACACAAGCAGTATTTGTTGAATGAGTGATTGGGGCTTACTACAAATCTTTCTAATCGTTTATTGATTATATTGTGTTATCACAGCATCCTACTTTATAAGTGATTTACTTTCCAAAGACTTCAGTAAGTGATTGTTCAGCTAAGAAGTACAGTAATGTAACTCTTTTGTTTTACATATTAGAGGCAGATAATACTAAAGGTATGAATTTTATATGTGCTTACAAGAACATTTTGTCTCTTTGAGATAGATTACAAACTGATTGAAAAACACAAACAACTATTGATATTTCTTTTTATAAAATAACATCAACTCTTTCACTGTGGCAGAATACTGTATTGAGAGAATGAAAAACTAGTTTCCATTATTGTATCTTTTTAATTTTAGGCAAAAATTGCTTCCATTCCCAACTTAATTTTATGTCACTAATGGGAAATTTACCTACAATTGCATTTTGTTATTTGGTCTGAATGCATTACATAAAGAGTGGATTGGCACTCTGTATTTTAGAATGAACAGATTTGTCTGGATATAAACAGTTTTATTTATATTGTGCTCAATTCAATCATGTTAACATTTGTATGAATTTCAGCTCCAAAATAAAGGCCCATAATTTGTGACTCAAAGACCTTCAAACTGCATCTGTAATAGTCTTCAACACCAGGCATTTTCTAAATGTTTGCAGATGATAGATTTCTTGGAATAATAAAGATGATTTGGGAAGCAATGTTTATGTTTAAATTTGCACTTTATGGGAAATCATTTTTTCCCTCAGTGAAGTCCCATTGGTAGCTGACTCTTCATTTTTTTGGGCTTATCACCTGTTTGCTTTTCCATTTCATTTGTTCTTTTGTTCAACATTAAATGTGAAGACTGACTTATGTGTGACTGGAGTTTTCCCCAGACTTGTGGTTGGACATTGGCACAGGGCTACAGTGAGAGGTTCTGTGGAAAGTTGCTCCCTGAAGCTCAGGTGCTCATCCTGGTAGTTCCCCTTGGTGTTTTTGAAAAGTCACTCTCCCTTGATCTTTGACTCACCCACTGGTGAGTCCCTCCCTCTCTCTTGAACTCAAGACTGTCCCTGATAATTTTTGCTCAACTCTAGCACACTACCACTCTAGCCACAGCTCTACTTCTGGCTTTTGGGTGGTTTATTGGAGATAAAAAGCCAGCCCTGGTTGGCTTTGACCCATGATTTTCAGATCTCAGCCATCTGTGTAGCTAGGATCACAGGCCTGAGCCTGATGGTTATAATCTAATGTAATCATCATTATATTTGTCATTTTTCAGATCGAAATTAGAAAATTTACTTACACTGGGATTAGAAATTTTAATTATTTAACAACTGCAGTTGTTATGCCTTTATCACTGAGATTCCTCTGATGCTGTGAGTCAGCTATGACCCCAACGGACTTGTGACACCTCTTTGTTTTCTTATGTCTTCCTTATTGCACTGTAGCTTTGGTGGGGTCTGCATCCTGCTTTAAAGGTTGGGAAGTGGTTGGTTGTAATTAGAAGCACCTTACCTGGTTTGTTTTATTTTTCTCCCTTTCAGAATGCTGCTCATTTTTAAGAGGCTGCATTCCAATATAGATTGATCTCTTAAAGCTTTGCTCCAGTGGTGTTGCCTGTGCTTAGTGATGAGAAAGATCTGTTTCTTTCTGATTTTTACTGAGCACCTACTATGAGGTGATCCCTGAGCTGCCATTCTTATTTTAAACCCTCATGATATCTCTCCAGGATGTGGATTGTTACTATCCAAGTTTTGCAGATATGGAAGCTGACACATGGATAAACTAAACGAGGTGCCCAAAGTCTTACAGCTAACAAACAGGTGACCAGACACAAAACCACCTCTGACCTGCTCCTATTTGCTAGCCTATACAGAATATGGTCAGACATCCAATGCCCTCCAGACTTAGAAAAAAATTTCTCTGCAGGCTTTTCTTATAATCAGGCTCTACACAAAGGGCTTTACATGTAATAGGTACAGTAGTCTTAAAAGATCAGTCTTTTTTTTTTATTGTTCCATTTCACAGATGAAAGAATGAAGAATATACAGAAACAAAGTAGCTTACTAAAGTCACGTACTTTGAAGATTGGGACCAGGATTTGGTCAGAGGCAATTTCATTTATAACCTTCATTTTTCTTCATAGTTCCTATGGTATACTGCTTTGCAGTTTGATTTCCTAAATTAACGTTCATTTAGGAAATGTTCTAAGTAATATTTTTGTCATCTTTTTAAAAAATCAAGCAAAGAGGGCTGTTTCAAGAAATATATTCTAAAAAGGGTTAATCTGTGAGCCATTCTGCTTAGAGTAAAGGCTTATTTAAAAAGAGCTACCTCATGGGGCTGGGAAGGTGGCTCAGTGGTAGAGTGCTTGCCTTGCATGCCTGAGGCCCTGGGTTCGATTCCTTAGAACCACATAAGCAAAAAGGAAAAAGCCGGAAGTGGCACTGTGGCTCAAATGGTGGAGTGCTCGCCTTGAGCTGAAGAGCTGAGGGACAGCGCCCAGGCCCAAGAGTTCAGGTCCCACGACCAGACCCCCACCCCCCAAAAAAAAGAGCTACCTCAGCCCCTTACCTGGTTGGAGGGGGGGGTGGGCTTCTGCATAGAGCTCTGCTCACAGATTATGCACCTGTAGAGTGGGGTAGACAGTTGGGCATAGATCCTGACTTCCAGGATGATTCAGGTTAATCACGATAGTGCAAAGAAGGCATACACTACCTCCCCTGCCTAAGAAAATAACATGCATCAACAGCTCTCTTCCAAGATGAAGAAAGCAACCTGGAGCAGCTGCTCCACGTAGAGGTATTAAGTGTTGTGAAAACACCTGTGTGTGTCTAATTCCAGCCCAAACAAGCCTCCTTCTGGCTCATCAAGATGGGGGATGGGGGTGGGGAATTTACCTAAATGGAGATGACTGTCTCTATTTAGGTGATTTGTCTTTCATTTTTTATATAGATTTCTCTCCTTCACATTTCTGTTTCTAAAAATGGGTATAATAATTTGCATGCAATAAAATGTGTTCAAAAAAGTGGTGGGTTTGATGAATTTTGATAATTTTTTAGACTCATGGAACTACTACTCAAAATACAATCCCTCTGTGTCCCTTTCTAGTGAATTCCCTCTCCTGTTCCTTTGACTTCTGTCCTCAGTGGTCAGTCTCTCTTGTTTTGGATTTGATATAAATGAAACCATATAGCTGTATTCTGCTGTGTGTGGTTTTATTGAGGAATGCTCCTACACAACAAAAAGAAATGGGGATGAGTGTCCTGTAGTGTAGCACATAGAAGTTTCCAGGGTTCATTTTTTTCTAATTATGTTCATATTCATTGTAACCAAAGTGACCCACAAAAACTGATGCGCCTGCTTGCTTCTCAGAGCTTTTGGCTCCCAAATTGTTTCTCCCACTATTCTCTTATCATAAGGTAGCCTGCTGGTAGAATGTGACTAATTTACATTCAATTTAGGAGCCATCGTGATAATTTTTTTGAAAAGAAGTTGAAATTGTGAAGTAATTTTACTTTTTCTTGAAAAAAAGGAAGTGTGTCAGACGTGTTAAATGGTATGATTTTAGTATTTGCAAATGCCAGAGTAGTAAAAGGAGCAAGGAAGCAATTCCTTCTTCTTCAGGGTGGTGTCCAGCCGGCCCTGGATGTTCATTTTGTGGCTGATGTGTGCTGTGTACTTTTCATTGTCATGAGAGAATGTTAAGGAAAACTATCCCCACAAGAAAACAGCTTTTCTTGGCAAGTGAAATATAACTTCAGGAGCCAGAACTGGAGACATACGGTACTATGAATGAGAGCTGTGTTACTTTATTGGATCTGGGTCCAGGCACTATTTATACTGCAGCATATTCAGCACCAGATTGTTAAATCTTAATACTGAAACAGTGCATCATTTTAATATTTTTGTTCTGTTTATTCCCTGTTTTCAAGCATTATGTCAAGCATTGCGCATTCATTTATTTCATCTTGGACAGGACATGCCCTGACCAGAAATTTTATTTCCTGTTGTTGGAATTTTGCCCTGTAGCTATAAAGTATCATTTTGTGAAGCGTTTAAAAGTACCTTTGAGTATACAGGTGTTCTTGCACTCTCACTGGTGATAAAAAATATTATTTTTTGAAGAAAAATGTAGTTGGACTCACCCACATTGTCAAAAGTAAAAATAATGATGCTATTTTTCTTTTATCTCTAAAATGTAACTTTTTAATATTTGACAAGATCTAATATCCTAGGGACTACTGAGTTTTTCATGGCATAGAAATAAAATTTTTGCTATCCTCTGTCATTTGCAAAATGAGTTTCTCAAGTTTTCTTCATTAATTTTCTGTGTGCCCTGAGCACCAGACAAGATGGGCTCATCTTATGCATAAGTTAGCATTTCACCATATGTTGCTAAAACCATCCCATGAATCTTCCTGTAACAAGGGGATTCCTAAAATTACTGCTCTCTGGAGCTTAAAGTTTGACCAGGATTTTTATTCTTTTCTCTTTATCATACACATTTTCCAGGTGCAACAAAAAAAAACCTACAAAGGAAGGGTACTATTGTCATTCTAGAAAGAAACAAAGTTCTTAAAAAGAAAGGAAATCCAAGGCATCGTTATTATTTCTGATCTGGGGGCGGGGTTGTATGACTGGTCTGGCACAGGAAAGGAAGCCCTCTGCCTCGTGAAAGGCCAGTCTAGGGATGAACTCTGCTTCACCAATTTCAAATGCCGTATGCCCTGGGAGTCACACCATAGAACAATATAGAACATGACTGCAAACTGAGCCCACACACAACATTTTTCTTGTTCAGTTTAAGACCAAATCTTGTATTTACTTAAAGGTTACTTGATTGATTGATTATTTATGAAGTCAACAGTCATATATATTTAGCATCAGTTTTAAGTTAGGCTGAGAAACAAGACTTTGGGGAAAGGAAGTATCAGGGTGGCTTTCTAAATAACTTAAGAAAGAAGAAAACATCGGAGGCCTGATTGTCCATGATTACACTTCATCCTTTTCATTCCTGTCTTCCTGTATAGCTAACTAACTCAATTGTCAGCCAGAGAAAAATAGCTTATTGCCCTGGGTTGTAAAATATCAGCGTGGGCCTTGAATGTTGACTATTGAATGACCTTCTTCACATTGAACAAACAACAGGAAGGTTTAATAAATAGCACATATGTGTTTATGATGTTTTTCTTCCCTGTGTAGGAATAATCAAGCTGGGGAGGTGGAACCCTCTCCCCCTCAGTTATGTGACAGATGCACCCGATGCGACAGTGGCCGACATGCTACAAGATGTCTATCATGTGGTGACGTTGAAAATTCAATTACAAAGGTGGGTGTTTCTGAACATCTGTCTTTCCTTCCTCTCAGAGCTGCTCTGGTGATCCTAGATTCACTGCAGAGATGAGCCTGCCCTGGCTTCATTAATTTCTAGACATTGGATGAAGTAGAGAGAGATAGTGGGGCAGGAGGGGTGCTTCACCAGGCATCTTTATAGTCCACATTCCAACTGTTTTATGTTTTGTTTTCAGAAGCAGTGAAGTGGTAACCCAGGGGCAGCTTGATAAATCATTAAAAATCTACAGGGCACTCGAAGGGGAAACTTTCCATAACCCCTCATTCATTGGGTCCTCTGGACTTGGTTCAGAGCTTAGCACATAGCCTTTGAAGCACTAAACCCTTCTGCTTCTTTCAGGTGGGTGCTGAAGGGTGAGTTTAGTTCTTTTGCAGGTTTAGAAGCCAGCCCTGGAAATGTTTCTCCTCTCCTTTCTAGTGATCACCTCAATAAAATATATACTGGGCCTACAGAGATTTGTAAATGGCTCCTGTCTTCTGCCTTCCTGACAGGCTTTCTTTCCTGATAACTTGCCTCAAGAATCAAGAGGTCCTTTTATTGAAGAGTATGTGCTAGTTGTGATTTAAGAAATGCTGTTCTTCAATGTAAGGACTTTTGAATTTTCTCCAAAAGAAGAAAAATCTAGGGGGTACTTGAGGGTGTTACCTTAAAAGTTTTTTTTTTGTTTTATTTCTGTTTTTTTTGGGGGGTAGTCTGGGAAAGTAACATTTCTGAATTAAAAAAAAACCTGGTTTAAAAAATAGCTTTCTTAATACTCAAAGTGATAATTTTCCTTTGGCCGGTGTGATAGCGGCCTTAAAGAAACCCTGTCAAGTATCATCAATGTTCTGCAAAAGCAGTTTTTCCTATCTTCCCTCACTAAGAGCTCATCTGTGAACCCACTTCTCAGCAGCCCTCGTAAGGCTAGTCCAGGACCAGAAGCAAACAGTACACCTGTGTCTTCTGCTTCAGCATTTATTCCTGCTCTATTTTTCAGTTGTTCAAAGTTGGAAGACTTGCCTGCGGAGCAGTGGAACCATGCCACAGTCCGCAATGCCTTAAAGGAACTGCTCAAAGAGATGAACCAGAGCACATTAGCCAAAGAATGCCCTCTCTCCCAGGTCAGTATCTTCAGGGAGGGGGTCTGGGAAGCAGAAAGTTACCGGTGGACTGTCTAGGTGGAGGGCACTTGTGTTTGACACAAGCTGTCTTCTCTTATTTGTACAGTCACACTGCATTTACAGTGGAAAAATATGGAAACTACGATGCTTTCATATGGGTTTTTAATAGAGCTTTGAAGTTATGGGAGTGTTTGAATGTATTTTACATACGTAATGGCCAACTTCACATTTATCTCATTGAAAGTAGGGATTGTGTCTCCATTTTATAGATCAGGTAGTCAGAACTTAGAGACCCACTTCCGTTTCCTCCTGTGCTTACTCAGCTCATCAGGTGACAGGTTGAGTCTCTTTCTAGACTTCTTTAAAACAACTGATGCCAGGATCACTGCTTGACTTGGTCAATGGAATGGGTCAATCATGCTGAATCCATCTGGGTATGATTGATCAAGCCTTTTCTCTGTCTGGTAGAGAGAGGTATCGTTATACCGTCTACATTTATAGAATTCTCCTAGTGAATTCACCACATTAAAATGTATCATGAAAAAAAATGAAAATGATAGTCCATTTTTAGTGAACTGATCATAAACTAAAACAAGCCATGAAAATAAGAGACCAAGGTGATCAAAGGAAGGAACCAGAGCCAAGCCATGTTAGGTATTTCCTCACTAGAGCTTGGCAATTGCATAAAGGAACAATTGAGTGGATAGTACATATTTACTTGAACATCCCAGTGATCTGTAATTCAAAAGAGCAGCCTTGAAGGAAGCAGAAAAGGGAGGAGAAGTCCATAAAAAGGAAACAATTGTAGTCTATGTATTTAAGGGGGAAGTCATGATTTAGCCATTTTGTCTGGCCAGATGCTTAGAAAATATAGATTATCTTTTGTGTGTCTGTGTATTTGTTTTTGATTTCACCTTTCAAAGTGCTGACCTCCTCTTCTATGTTCCCTGATGTCTCTGTGAGTCATCATACCTACTTTCTTCTTTAGCCCCCGACCCCAGCAGCCTAATTTATTATACCATAGGTACTAATCTTCCTTATTAAATTGTCTTCTTTTACCTTCCAATTTGAAACCATTATGAACCCAGATTCTTGTGGCATATGAATTCTTATCCAAGGAAGAGTTATCTTAAAGTCTACTTTTGACTGCAAAACCTCATGCCCTTAGGGTTTTGATCTGTATAAATAAGTAGTGCTATGGTACTTGCCATGTCCATCTTGTGATGTTTAAAAAGAGGAAACAGAATCTTGTTAATTAAAAAAATATAGCAGGGTGCTGGTGGCTCATATCTGTAATCATAGCTATTAGGAGGCTCAGATGTGAGTAGCATAGTTCAAAGCCATGATCTTTAGGAAAGTTCATGAGACTCTTGCCTCCAAAAAGTTGGAAGTAGAGCTGTGGTTCAAGTGATAGAGTACCAGGCTTGAGCAGAATAGCTAAGAGACAGTGCCCAGGCTCTAAGTTCAAGCCACAGTACTGGTGTGCATGCACACGCATGCGCATGCATGCGTACACACAATGGTTAGGCTGGGCACCATTGGCTCATGCCTGTAATGTTAGATGCTCAGGAGGCTGAGATTTGAAAATCTCAGTTCAGAGATTTTTCTTTCCAAATAACTAGCAAAAAGTTGGAAGTGGAAGCATGTCTCAAATGGCTGTTACTCTTGCTAGCCATGTGCAAAAAAGCTAAGTCAGAGTATTAGAGTGTGAGGCCTTTAGTACAAGCCCCAGCAACAACAGAAGAAAAGATAGTGAAAGAATAAATAATTCTTTAAAGGTGTGCACTTCTAGTATGCTCCTAAATGTTACATATGCTCTCCGTGACTAGATAAGTTCAATATTTATTAAATATTAAAAAGTTTACTTCTTAAGCCATTTTAAGCCTACAAATGAGTAGCATGAATTACATTCGTAATTTTGTGTAGTCATCACCATTACCTATTTTCAAAAGTTTTTCCTTATCCCCAACAAAAGTTCTATAACCATGAATTAGGTCTTCATGAATTAGCTACTTCACCTAAGTGACATTTGTAGATTTATGTTGGTTTATTTCACTTAGCATATAGACAAATTATTTATTTTTTAAATTATCTTTTAGTAGCTGTTCAAAGGAGTTACCACTCAACAAATCAGTTTATGAATACAATGCATCTTGATTGATGTCACCCCTTTCAGACAGATGGTTTTTAAGGCAGCTCTTTTTCTAAGGCTTTGTTGCTATTATGTGTGTGTGTGTGTGTGTGTGTGTGTGTGTGTATGTATGTGTGTGTGTGTATGTATGTATGTATATATTTTCAGAGCCTTAGCCTTACTAGCCTCTACCACTAAGCCACACACACACTCAGCCTTTGGCTTTTCATTTGCCTTTCAGAGAGCATCTTATTCTAGCTTTGCCCATGTTGGCCTTAAGCTACAATCTTTCTGTCTTTGCCTCTGCTTCTATGAAACTGTGAACACAGGCATTAACCATCATACTTGGCATGTTGTCAAATATTTGAGAAAGAAATAATTGACTAAAGTTATTGAACTTGAAGATGTTAGTAGATTTCCAGTGTGACAGTGATATGGCAGTCTACCTGTAGAAATAGACTATAGGATACTCATCGCTGTCATTTTAAGCATGGCTAGCCACTTGGGGATTTTTAAAGCACCTAATTTATGTGTACAATATGCCAAAATAACGAGGCAGTGAAATAAGCACTCAGTTGGGTCTGTACCTAAGTACAAATTGAGCATGTCATCTATAGACAGGGGACTGATCAACTATGTAGACCAGTTAACTGATTACAAACTATCCATTTGTTTTACTTAAAAAAATTTTCCTTGTTCTAGTACTGGGGCTTGAACTCAGGGCCTGGGTGCTATCCCTGAGCTTTTTTTTTTTTTTTGCTCAAGGTTAGTGCTCTATTGCTTGAGCCACAGTTCAACTTATAGGTATTTTGATGGTTAGTTGGAGATAATGGTTTTGTGCACAAGCCAGCTTTGAACCGAGAGCCTCAGATCTCAGCCTCCCGAGTAGCTAGGATTATAGGCATGAATCACCAGTACCTAACATTAAATTCATATATACACTGTGGATGCATCCTATCTGGTGTTAAGGAGTTTCCAAGTGTCTATTTTATTTTATTTTTTATTTTATTTTTTTTTGCGTCTGGTCGTGGGGCCTGAACTCTGGGCCTGGGCGCTGTCCCTCAGCTCTTCAGCTTAAGGCTAGCTCTCTACCACTTGAGCCACAGTGCCACTTCTGGCATTTTTCTTTTTGCTTATGTGGTGCTGAGGAATCTAACCCAGGGCTTCAGGCATGCAAGGCAAGCGCTCTACCACTGAGCCACCTTCTCAGTCCGAAAGTGTCTATTTTATTTTTAAGTAAGGTTGTTTAAATTTGTGGCCCAACTTTAGAATTCATGCTGAAGAAAGCTCATGAAAGACAGCATAACATAATTCCTAACTGGTACATTGCAATGACCATAAGAAGTGACTTGGCTGGGAGATCAGCAGCAACTTGAAAAGGAGTTCTCACATAGAGTAATTTCAAAATACACTTTTCCAAAGCCCAGAGGAAATGGGGTTTTCAATTAGAATGGCAAAGGTTTTCAGTTCTGGTATCATAGTTCATATATGAGGAGAGGAAAAGATAGTAGGATATTACCAAATGATGTTAAATAAATTTTGCATGACGAAATAATTCATCCCACACTGTTTTTCCATTTACTATGCTTAATTGTAGTATCATTATAATGTCATGTTTAAGATGTTATTTAGCATATCACAAATCAGTATGAAAAAATGGAAAGTAAGCCAAGAATGTATATTACTTATTGCCTGCCATGTGTTTTCTTTCCTACCTGGAGATGTCAGTTATCTTTCCTTCCACCAGGTATTCTCACTAAAATCATTCACTATGGTTTTGAAATGTTCTTTTCTTTTTCTTTTTGTTGGTCATGGGGCTTGAACTCTGGGCCTGGTGCTGTTCTTCAGCTCCTCAGTTCAAGATGAGCGCTCTACCGCTTGAGCCACAGCGCCACTGGTGGTTATTAAGAGTCTCATAGACTTTCATGCCTGTGCTGGCTTTGAACCATGATCCTCAGATCTCAGGCTCCTGAGTAGCTAGGATTATAGGTGTGAGCCACTGGCATCTGGTGAAACGTTCTTTTTCATGGCAGATGTATTTTGTATCTGCAGATTAACTATTCTTAGTATCACATTGCTATTCAAACAAATAATTTCCACCATGCCAACAGGAATGTGATGAAGATTATTCACTTGTCCTTCTTTTTGTAGGAAAAGGTATGATGCTACGATCTTTCTTTGTCTTTACAAACATATTATATAAATCATCTTAACCTGTGTTTAGTATTTTGCTTTTTCTTGTTAGTCTTAAGTTGTCTTTAGGTTTCTTTTCTATTCTAAACACCTTAATTCACATACCTGAGGGACCTAAGATCACTATTTTTGTTTTATATATTTATTTATTTTTGTCACCTCACGTCCTGTCTTGTCTGAAGAGTTGGGTGTAGCATTAGCTACTGAGCTGTGTTACCTAATGGAGGTGGTGTGAACATTACCTTCCATCAGTGGACAGGTGCCCCATACCTTTACACTGTGGAAGAGATGCTTCCTCATTTTGAGCTTCTACTTCCACATTTTGAAAACTTGTAATCATGTGTGACAACTTTTCTCTTGACTAGTTGAAAACATAAGTTCAAAACTTATCTTAGGAACCTGAAAGAAAATTTATTTTTAGAGCTAGTGCTGGTAGGTTATACTTGTAGTCCTAGCTACTAAGGAGATCTGAGAATCATTGTTCAAAGCCAGCCTAAGCAGGAAAGTCTGAGACTCTTATCTCCAATTAACTACCCAAAGGCCTTCTGACTAAAAATGGAGCTGTGGCTAAACTGGTAGAGTACCAGCCTTGAGCAATAAAAGCTCAGGAACAGTGCATAAACCTGAATTCAAGCCCCTAGATGGGCACACACACAAATACCAATACACATGTCTTCTGGGTCACTTTTTACAGTATTGCTTCATATTAACATGATGGATTGAACAGATGACTTTGATCTTGCTCATCTATAAGGAGATAGAGGAAATGCTAAAGGCCCCAGTGTTGTGTTCTAGAATGATTGTAAAACTTTAAAGATCAAATGACCTGAAAAATTATACATATTTTCTTATGTAGTAAATGGAATTAGATGCTTTGTTACTCAACCCATTTTGCACTAATTCTGGCCCATAAGGTTTGAGATGCAATTGATTGGACTGGGGACATAGCTCAACACACATAAAACTCTCAGTTTGATCCTCAACATTAGAGAGAGAAAAAGAGAGAGAGAGAGAGACAGACAGACAGACAGAGACAGACAGAGACTAATAGACTATAAGATGCATCCCTATTTTAGATGATTAAAAATGGCCTTAGAATTGATGAAATGTAGTAAATACAGATGCTTTCAATCCCACTATTTGCTGATTTGTATTCAGACTATGAGAATATAACAGTCTTAGGCTTAGAGAATGTTCATGTTTAAAACTAGAAAAAAATATAACATGACGTTTACTCTAAAATAGCCCCAAGGTGTACCTTTTCTATTTTAAAAATCCTTTTAGTAATAGATCATAAAAATTCTGACCAGTGAAACTAGTTTGGATGTGTCCTGCAAGAAATTTATATCAATAAATTGTGCCACAAACTTGAAATCTTTCTGGTGGCTAACTATTCTCCTTATCTAGCAATGGTCTTTGTTTGCTTTCTAATTCTTTTTTTTGGGGGGGTCCAGTTGTGGGCCCTGAACTCTGGGGGGCTTGGGCTCTGTCCCTCAGCTCTTCAGCTCAAGGCTAGCACTCTACCACTTGAGCTACAGCACCACTTCTGGCTTTTTTCTTTTTGCTTATGTGGTGCTGAGGAATTGAACCCAGGGCCTCATGCATGCAAGGCAAGCACTCTACCACTGAGCCACCTTCCCAGCCCCAGCTACCTAATTCTTTTGCTGTACTTATAACTTAATCTGCTTATTCTTTGTTCTGTAATCATGTAGTGATAGAAAGTCATTTATAGGAATCTGAGGAGGAAAGCAAGTATGATGTGGTACTCAGGGTCTTGCAGTCTCACTTGGCTTTTTTTGCTCAAGTCTGGCACTCTACCACTTGATCCATTTCAGTTCTTGCTGGTTAATTGGGAATAAGAGTCCCACAGACTTTTCTGGCCAGACTAGCTTTAAACAGTGATCCTCATATTTCAGCCTCCTAAGAAGCTGGGATTGCTGGCCTGAGTCATTAGCTTTGGCAATCTAATTCTTTATCAAATGTGTTGTAACAACTATCAGGCCCAGTAATGGAACCAATAGAGCCCATTCTTTCATTCTTCCCACACTGTAACATTGGCCTTGTACAGTGTCATTGAAGATGTTTCTGGAATGGGGAATGATCTGGAGACGCTGGAGAGTTCAGGATATTTGAGTTATCTGGGGGCAGAACAAGTGAGCTTCTAGCCTTACTATAGGAACCAGGAAGAGTTGAGAGATAGCTCCAGGAAGTACATAGATACTTCTATTTTAGTCAGTTTTCTAGACTATCTTATAATAGAAAATTGAACTCAGACACCTGCCCATTGCTGTGTATTCTGTGTCTTTCTTTGAGGATAACATTCACACAAACATACTAGATGAAAAGCATGTTTACAATTATTCACATACACTAGTGTGGCCGGTGTAGCTATTATTAGTTTGCTTTTTTTGTTAAAATTGTTATTATTATGACACTTCCATGTGACATTTTAAAATTGTAATCTCTGCCCCTTTCTATGTGTTAAATTTCAGTGACTCAGATATCCCACATCAGAAGTATGTGAGACACGAGGTAGAAAAAAATTTTTTTTAGGATATAGATAGAGTCTCTGTCCTCAAGAGTCCCATGGTCTAAGAACAGAGAGAAAACCTCAGACCAGAGAGGGAGCTAGCTCAGCTAACCAGGAAGTGGCTTTTTTCTTGTTTAATAACAACACATAAAGGAGACCCTGACTCATGGTGATTAGGAGCTGACTTATCCTCTAAGGGAAAAAGTAAAGCTCTGTCAATTTTATGAAACACTCAGGTAATAGTGCCTCTTTGAGTTCTTAATGCTGTGTTCAGTTCTGGGATCAAAAGATTTCCCCCTTCTATCTCCCCTTGGTGAGAGTGGGGGTGGGGGAGGAAGAACTGTCACTTACCAATCAGCAACTGGAGGAGGCTAGCCATCTGTTGTGTAGAAAGGGCCAAAGAGGTTTCTGTGAATTGAATTAGGAGCCCTTTCCTCTGATATTGCCTAGTGATTGATAAAAGAAAGCAAGTCTGATGTTTTAAATGGGAGTCTATGAAATAGGTCTGTCTGCTGGTGTTAGAACCTCCTGGTAAACAACTTGCTTTTGACTTGATTTATTGTTATCCTTTTTATCTCTACTACTTTGTAGAAATGTCAATAGAAGTTCTAAGACTTCTCTGAACTGCTGCATGTCTGGGATAACCTTTTTCGAGACAGATGAGATTTCAAGGCAAGATATAAAACCTAATAGAGTTCATTTAGATTGCTTGTGTTGTCCATGCTCATTTGTTTTTTTAAACACAATTTGCAGAAATAGAATCTATATATAACATATACGTGCAATATCAAAGTCAGTCCAAGTACAAGTTGACATCTGCCATCAATGTTGACCTAGACATGCCATATTGATAACCAGCATATCTCTGTAGAACATTAATTCAAGACGTGCAGTTGTAATCCTAATTATTTTCAGTGTTAAGCCAGATCATGCTCCTTCTTACTTTCCTTCTAACTCAAATCACAAAATTAGTCAGCTCAGGGGTTAAGCTGAGGAGGAAGAGGAAGATGAAGAGCAAAGAAGAATCACATACGTAAGCACTCAGGAAGCTTTAGCTTTGAATCATTTTTGGTTGAAACAGTACAAGTGTTAGGTTTAGTTTCCCCTGCTCTAAAATAGCACTGTTAATTTTTTCATTTGGTGAATTTTCACACAAGTGCTAATCACACGTTTCTATAAATTATATTAATTTAACTTATTTCCCTAAACGTTGTTCTGCAGTGTGCAGCACGGATGTTCTCAGATTCTTGGCTGTGTAAGCTTGCTGCAGTTGGAAGCGGAACAGAAACATCTGAAAGGCATTATTTGGATTACGGATGCTGGAGCATCTGATCTCACCTTTTGCTCTGGTTCCTAAATCACAACTCTTCTTCCCCTATGCCTGTAATCTTCATGTCTTGTCTCTTCCATCTTTGGCACTGCTCCCGGGCCAGCTTTTTGGAGAAAGCATTGTCATTGTACAGATGTAAGCTTTAAAGGGTAGAGATTCAGGTCATCATATCTGATGTGAAGTAGTTTAGTGTGCAGGACAGTGAAGGCTTCAAGTTTAAAAGATGAAGAAATTTGACATGAACTATAATGCACTCCTTCTTGTCTCTAAAAAGATATATTTGAAAAATAAATATATTTGAAATATGTTTATTTAATTTTTCACATATATGAAATATATTTGAAAAATAATTAATATTTTTTCTTTTCAGAGTATGATTTCATCCATTGTAAATAGCACATATTATGCCAATGTGTCAGCAACTAAGTGCCAGGAGTTTGGGAGATGGTATAAAAAATATAAGAAGATTAAAGGTAAGGTATATTTTGTTTTAAAACTTGTTTACAGTTTCTTAGGTAAATGAATTATTGGTTGTTTGGAATATATGCTATGTATGTATATACTAATTATATATTTATGTATTGCACATGTATATGCAAGTTTATATATATATGTATATGTGTATGTATAAACATATACACATACATATACATACACAAACATACATACAACGTACACTCAAGTAGAATTCATTTTTTAAATTTTTTTTGGGTCTGGTCCTCGGGCCTGTACTCGGGCCTGGGCGCTGTCCCTCAGCTCTTCAGCTCAAGGCTAGCGCTCTACCACTTAAGCCACAGCGCCACTTCCAGCTTTTTTCTTCGCTTATGTGGTGCTGAGGAATCGAACCCAGGGCCTCAGGCATGCAAGGCAAGCGCTCTACAATTGAGCCACCTTCCCTCAAGTAAAATTCTTAAGAGTTCTTTTATGAGATCCAAATTGGCTCCCTTGAAATTAAGATGGTATTAGAACTACAAAAAATTCTGACCAGAGTATATCAAGTTGTTAAATTTCAGCAGTAGAATCTGAGAAAGCCTAAAACCTTTAGAATGGAAGTTTAAAAACAGTTTCATTCTAGATGAAATAGCACTTCAGATTGGACTAGTGATTAACAAATTGGAATGACTATCATATCATCAGGAAATCTTTGGTCAGAAACAGAATTTCATATTTATTTGGAGACAGGGCTGGAATGGTGGTTAAAGCCAGGGCTCTCTAGTTTGGCAGATTGGGGTTGAAACCTCTCTTAAACTTGCTAGCTGTGTCACCTTGAGAAAATTATTCAGTGTTTTTGGGATTAGATCTTTTCATCTGAAAACTGAAAATAATAAAAGTATGCAGGTCGCTGTGTAGCTGTAAGGACTAGAAAAGACACAAGGTGACATCCTAATAACTCATAGCTACAATACTACAGTAGTAGTAGAGAGTGTAGTAATAATGTATGATGTATGGAATTGTGTTTGATCCTGAAAATACAGTTCTCTAGCTTAATTGGTTGTATGTGATTTATACTATGCAGTTCTTTTAAACATATTAGTGATATTTTGCTTTTCAAATATGTTAATGTTGGAAAGTTCTTTTGTGTTCTCCAATTTGCATAAGTGAAACCAGTCCTGGAAGGTACTTAGGATATTCTTTGTATCAACCTTCCAGGGCTCGGCCAGTCCATATTTGGTATGATTATGATATCATCTGTCATGCTTTATTCTAGCTGTCCACAACGTACTTACAACTTACAGCCCCTTTATATGAGCCACATGATATTTTATGGTGGATATCTACAAGTAAAGGGTGGATATGTTTCACTACCTGCAGGTTTCCTCTGGGAAACCGAGGATCAAAATAATGCTTTTGGATATTGAATATTTGGGAGCTTGAGTTTATAGGGTTACCTTTTCAGGAAATAAATTTTTACACTCATTGATGGTACATTTCTGATCACAAAGAAATGAGAGCATGTTACACCAAGTATACAATTTAAAAGGAATGCAAAAATGTTGAACTACCCAGGAGAGATTAAGTGCACTGCAAATTGAATTAAGATCCATTTCTTTTCAATGTATTCTAAAAATTTTGAGCCCTTTCGATTCTGATTTGGGCACTTGCTTTAGAATATTAATATTCGCTCGTGTAGGAGAAGATGAATAACTCCTCATTATAAAGCATAATTGTTTGGTTCAGAAGGTTTTCTTTTCTGTTAAGTGTTGCCTCCAAGTTTTTCTTTTCAAATAGAATTGTTAAAAGTGCTTGAACATATCCTCTTTGGCTAAAAAGCAAAAGAATTGTGTGGCTTCAAGGGCATTTGTTAGATCATATTTACTTGCTGTTGGAAGTGAAAGGAAAAGTATCCTCTTTTAATATGCTAGAGTATAATTCTAGATTCAGAAAGCCTGGGGACCCTTCACTCTAGTGTTTTCACAATTCTTGCCACAGTATGTGTGTGTCTGTGTGCGTGTGCGTGCGTGTATGTGTGTGTGTGTGTGTGTGTGTGTGTGTGTGCATGCACAGATGAACACTCAGGTCCTTTGCTCTTCTTCCTCTAATCAAGATTGGATTCTTTAAACTCTTTTTTTTCAAGATAGTAAATGCACAGTTAAATCTTTAAGTGCCATAAAAGCAGATTGAGACCTTGATTTCATTCAGTAGGTCAAGGATCCACACCTGAAAAATCTGTCACACACTTTGTACACATGTTGTTCAAAGAGATGGAGTTAGTCATTGCCATTGAAAAGTGTGTGTGTGTGTGTATGTGTGTGTTTGTGTGTGTGTGTGTGTGTGAGAGAGAGACAGAGAGTAGTGTCAGTAGGAGGAGAAAAAGGAAGGTTAAGGTATGTGTGAAGTAAACACAAGCTGTCATAAAACAGTTCAAGTTGTGTTGATTCATCAGCCAGGGGAGTGGGAGGAGAAACAAAGAATTCATGACAGGTAAAATGGTGTACAGAAAATAAACACTCAGAGAAGTGTGTTTTATTAACTTTCGACCCTCAGAGAAAGCAAGTGTTGGAACCAGTTAGTCACATTTTATTTGATAGAAGCATCTTGCTATGAATAGAGGGCACAGAGGGATCTCCTGTGTAGAAAGTAGGAGTGATTTGGTTTGCAAAATTTGTCACCATCTATTTTCAAAATGAACCGGAGAAATAATGAATTTCAAATCTGGGAATCAATCATAGCAAAACCAGATTTTTACTTCAAGGCTCTTCCTGAGAATCAAAAGTCAAAATTCCTCATCTGTTCACACCTCCCCACATTGCATTTTCCCCAGAGTTACTGGCCTGCATCTACTCCCCCTGATACTCAGTGTAGAGGAAAGTCTCAGCTAATTTACTGATGTCCCAACCTAAATACAGGCTACATTGTTAAATATGTTTTCTATTACCTGCTTATGTCTGTTTTAATAAAACAGTGGGAACAAAATGGTTGCTTCTTAATCAAAACCATGATTTCCTAAATACAAGCTATGTGATTCTGTTACAAATTGCCACAGATAAATCTCCTAGGTCAAGATTTTTTTCTTCTCATAGAAGTAAATAAACAGTAAAATAATTATACATGTAGAAAGATCAAAGTAAAATATGACTAGAACCTGGCAAAAATAAAAGTCTACTGGAAGAATTAAAATAAAGGATCAAATTCCAAGTTCTATCGTTAATGCTTAAATAAATAGGAGAAAAATGAACAATCAATAATTTGATATCATTAAAAACAGATGTAAAAACTATATACAAATGAAATTGTCTAAATTTCGAAGTAAACATTTTAATGTGCATTTTTTGAATTTGTTGTTATTATAGCTAAATTATTTACACTTATTCTTTAAAAAGTTCTAAATTAGTTTGGCTTTGCATGTTAACTTTATTTTCCTGAGTGATCATGGTGAAGTATGTTCTGTTTACCTTTTTCCTTTACTTTCAAAGACAATCAAGGTTGACACAGACATATTTGAGATTGTATATTCTGGTTTCAAGGTCCAACCATGGACCTGCTTACCAGGATTTTTTGAAACTGAAGAAAATGGAGTGGTGTGTGGTGGGGTGATCGGTGTCATAGGTTGGTATAGACAGCATTTTGTTTTAATTGCCATTTACCCTATACTCTCATTATTTCTGATCTACATTTTACAGTGTTAAAACTCTTAAATTAAGAAAAAGTACACACTTTATGTAAAAGAAAAACAATTAACAGATATTTAACATTAGATGTTTCATTAGTATTGGACACAAAGATAATTTATAAAGCACCTAGAAACATGCATTTTCAGTTTTGAGATAATGAAGAAATTACTCCAGAGAGTTTTCTTTCATGAGTTCTGCTTATTTTCATAAAGCAATTATTATTTTCTTTGACCCACCTTTTGTATAAACTCTAGATATGAACTTGTCTTATCATTTTTAAAAAACGAAGTGGCAATTATGCTCTAAATACTAACACCAGTTATACTCAGGACACTTCACTTTTGTAGGGAATATAATAAAAATAAGAAAAAGTTATAAAAATGAAGATCTCATAGGCTAGGAATGTATATCCCCAGTTAGAAGAAAGTATTTTCATATCTCTAATAAATTTTATTTATTTATCTATTTTTGAGACAGAGTCTTGCTCTATTGTCCAGTCTGGCCCTGAACTTTCTATGTAGCCCAGACTTGCCTTGACCTCAAAATCTTTCTACTTCCTTAGTGCTGGGATTGTAGGAGGTCTCTAAAATTTCTCTTTTGTTTTTTAGCAGAAGAAAAATGAATTATTATCTTATCCAACACTTAGGCTTTTTAAGAATTGAAGGGTCATTTAAAGTTTGTACAAATCCTTGTGACTCTCATCGAATTATTGTGTCATAAAATAATACCAGCCAAACTCTGCATTTGGCTAGGTGCAAAATCACTTCCTTCACTTTCCCTTTCATAACCTCTACTCAAAAACTCTGACTTCTAGTTTTCTTAATTTCCTTTGTTTATTTAGGCTTATTTTGCAAAATATCATAAAGTTTGGAGGAAGAAGATTTATAAACTAGTGTTACTTTTCTGATCCTGGTTTATTCTAGCAATCAGTATTTTATCTGACCCTGTCTGATCTAGTCTTGCAAGATCAAACGTCCAGGCCAGCAAGCAGACAGTAAACAAAGCCCATGAAGGGTTTCAGTAAACACAAAGATTAGATGTTGAATGAAAATTAAACTCCTTGAACTAGTCTTCTGTACTAAAGTGGTTAAGTGGGTTGTGATTAAAAGAAATAAGTAATTATGATCATTATAGCTGAAATGATATAATGTTACCACATTTAAAGCACCTCTTGTACCCAAAAATGATTGTGTCATTTACAAAGCGGTGCCCTGGAATTGAATAGAGAAATCAGTGTCTCCTGACCTGGTTCTAAAAGTCAGCCCTTGCTTAGCCATGATGGTACCGTGGTCAGGACAATGACTTTAATCCACTCTCCATACCCCTGCCTCTACCACTGTTTAGTTCTGATGAGGTAAAAGTAACTTTTGTCTACCTGATTCTTCTCAGTTCTGAAAGAAAATTGCTTTCATCTTCAGATTTAAATGAAGCCTGTATCATACCTTGCTAAAAGTAATAGCATCATCAGGACCTTAGAATCTCATATAAATATTAGATTCATAGACATAGAAACATCACTTCCACAAACATTTTCCATCTTACCGGTTTTCTAACTTTTGGGAGACCCTTGTGCATTTTCACTGTGACAATCACTGGTACATCTTCATTGGTCATCTCAGACTAATTGGCCCTCCAACTAGAAGTTGGATAGTGTTAGAAAATGGGAACCAAAAAGATAAGTTTGAGTATCTCTTATGTACTAGTTAAAATTCAAAAGTCAGGAATATGACAGAGATCATTAAATTGGCCTTTCTTATCCCACCTCAAATTACAATTGTGATTAATTAAATTATTTTAATTTAAAATGTTTAGTGAGTACTTCTGCTACAGGCCATACACAGTTCTAGAAGCAGTGAGATAAAGCCAGAAACATGATAACCAACTTATAAAGAGAAAATACTGATGTTGATTTGGGAAGTTTTAGCTTATGATCAGTTGGTCTGTTGCTTTTGGGCCTGTGATGAGGCAGCATATCATGGCAAGACACATAAAGGAACAAAACCTGGAACTGCCTAAGCACGGAAAGAAAAAGGGAAGATGCAAGAAAAAGGAGATGCAATCTCACATCTTTAATGATGTCCTTTCAAATGACTGAAAGACCTCACACTAGGCCCCTCCTCCTAAAGTTCTGCTGCTTCCCAAATAGCACCACTCTGGAGAACCAAACCTCTCACACATGGGCCTTAGGGAGACCCTTGAGATACAAACTATCACAATCAGTGAAAAGAAGAAAGTATGACATAAGGCGAGGGGATGGTGGTGGCACTGAACACTGAGCAGAAATGATTTGGACTTGCCTGGGATAAAGGAGGATATGGATAGAAAGACAGAAATAGCATCTTAGGGAGCTTTGAAAACCCAGCTGTGGTATTCCAGGATCATTGAAAAGATTTTCACCGAGAGTGATACAATGAAAATTGCTTTCTCCTAGAAGCCATCTAAAGCTATGTATGTGCATGAGTATATGAAAGGGAGTCAATGAGGTCTTACTGATTTCCTGGCCAAGAAAATAAGAAAAAAAGAAAGTATTTTTAATGTTTTAAAGTTTGAGAATAATTTGTAACCTGTCAATAAATGTGTAAAACACAATTATACCAACTGACAAAAAAATGATGGCATTTCATTTATGTGCTCTTGGACTTGGCCAGTGATTTTAGATGTGTCTACACAAGTAGAATCAGCATAAATCAAGCCAGCATTTCTTCATTTAAGATATAAGGATACTGGTTGACCTATGTAACAATGAAATATACAAACACTCTACCAGAGGATGTGTGAAAGGGGGAGGTGGAGATGTGTGAAGGGAAGGGATGGTAGGGGAAAAACAAAGGAGGGGGTAACAATGCTCAATAAGAAATGTACCCACGACCTTACTTATGTAACTGTAACCCCTCTGTACAGTATTTATAATAAAAATATATGTTAAAAAGAAAAAAAAAGAAAGGGAGTCAAGTAAGAGGAGAAGGAGTAGAGAACATTGAATCTATGACAGTAATTTCATGGGGTTGGAGGCAGTGAAGGTACATGTGGCCTTGGGTTTGAGTGGCATAATGAGAAGACAGGGAGCTGCCAATGCAAGCAGCTCATGTAGAGGGAAGTCATTGAGGCTTGGAAAGAGTAAATGGGGCTCTGGGGAGGGCAGGAATTAAAGCAGAATGGTATGCTCTGAACTTAGTGACTTTGGATAGTTTTGACGAATAGGATGGAATGAATTGAGCAGAAGTTGCTAATACTTAAGTGAGATTTGGGCCAGTAGGGAAATGTCTATTATGCCATTCAGGATGAGTGACTAACTATCCAATCTGGAAAAGAAATTTTGGAACTCTTTTTTTTTTTTGGCATAGTCATTCAAATGGTACTAAAGAAGCATTCTTTAAAGGGGAGTAGGAACAGAACATGGCTGAAGGCTAGGAGAAGAAATGGACCAGGTGCTATGGTTGCTTTTGGAAGCCTGGGAGAGATGGGTTCCCTACCCTGTGAGAAAGAGTCAGCTTCGGTGGCAGGTGCAGAGGGCAGGAGCGAAAACAAGCAGTTCATCACTTTGGAGAGAACTGCTTCCCAGCTGAGATGGGGTAAGGGCAGGAAGGCGTGTGCCTCCAAGAACAGAGAGAGTTATTGCAAATAAGGGAAACCATGGGACCTATGTTTCTTTGGGCCTGGCTTACTTCACTTAATATACAAGTCTTTCCATTTCCTAACAAATGGGGTGGTGTCATTCTTTCTGATGGAGACATAGAATTCCATTGTGTGTGTGTGTGTGTGTGTGTGTGTGTGTATCTATCACATTTTTTTGCTTCATTCATCTACTGAGAGGCATCTGGGTTGGTTCCATATCTTAGCTATGGTAAATAATGCTGCGACAAACATAGTCTAGGACAAGCAGAAAAGGTCAGAAGCTATGTACATATGACCATATAAGATGATGTTAAGTGAAATGAACCCCAAGATAGGGACACAACTGGTTTTTTCTTTCTTGCTATTGTTTTTAACGTCTTTAAAATGTACTATGTGATTTTTTTTTTTTGCTTCTTTTGTATGTGCTTCCCCCAAGGTATAACCCCTCTTTTCACTGTATTTGATTCTGGTGCCCTGCATCTTGTATATACATTTTTCTAATTCGGGGAGGGAAAGAAAATAACAAAATGCTGAAATAAGGATACAGGTTGACCCATTGTAGCAATGAGATTTATAAGACACTGTTGCAAACCAACTTTACAACTTGGTGGGAGGGGGAGGGGGAGTTGAGGAGGTGGAGAGGGAAGGGATAGGAGGAAATAAAGGAGGAGATAGCAATGCTCGATAGGAAATGTACTCATTACCTTACTCATGTAACTGTAACCCCTCTGTACACTATTTTTACAATAAAAAAATTAAAAAAAGAACAGAGAGAGCGGCAAGGAAGGGAATGCCGCCAGGGGAGAAGCTGGAAGCATCTAAAGGCTGCAGTCAGGCTAAGCGTGACTGTTACGTATGAGAGAGGATGGGACCAGACAGGTGAGGTGCACAAAAGGGAGAAGAGGGATGCGAGGCAAACACGGTCATTTGTCCTTGAAAGAAGAGCCATTTGGTTGTCTTCAGAACAGGGGAGAGGCTGGGAGCCACAGGAGGAGGCAGCAGGTGGTGGGGATGGAAGGAGCAGCTAGAATGAGGGCCTCAGACCAAGCCATGAGGTGGGAGTCTGTGATCTAGGAGTGAAGAAGTGGTTGGGCTTGAAGACACCTGAAATAGCCACTGAACAGAGCTCCTGTGGGCAACAATAAGGGACTTGCAGTGATGTGAACTGAGGGCCGATGTGGTTTGAGATTCGTAGTGGGCCAGCTCTCTAATTCTGTTTTTCTCTTTCAGTGTGTTTTAGATTTCTCCTAGTTTCAGGCTTCCATTTATCCTACACAGGGACAAAGTGAGGAACTTAAAACTAAAGATAGAAGTGGTGGTGCCTGACTCACAATCTATAAAAGTGTACAGTGAAGGGTTTTGCATGGAGACCAGGAAATACCCGGCTTATTGAAAATCTGCTATGATCAGAGGGATATCCCCTGGTTTGGGAGGAACCAAGCAGGTTAAAATTGCTTGGATTCTGGATCAATTACATAAAGATTGCTACATGCTTGTCATCAGGTAGTTCACAGAGTTGAATACTGAAAGGCACTTTGAGCTTCTGCCTTACTCGAAGCTCTTACCTAAGAGTGCTCTCTCTGTAGGATGGGAGCACTAAAACCACACTGACTCATAGGAGGCCATTGTTTAACTAGCTGTTTGCCTGGCCGATGGTGCGCCTTCGTTCTGCCCTTTGCAGGAACTCGAGGTTATCTGACCTTGTGGTCCTGGGCTCCCATGGAATGCACGCGAATCCAGTCACCTGAAGTACAAAACTGACTGAGTTCTAACCTGAGTCATCACCTTTTAAAAATTCCTAAATTGGCTAATTCTTTGTCTGAGGCAAAAGCTCTTGGAAAGAACACATGAGACTAAGGTAGGGCGTTATGAGAACATCCATTTTTAATTTTTTTTTGATCAGTTGTGGGGCCTGAACTCTGGGCCTGGGCACTGTCCCTCAGCTCTTCAGCTCTTATCACTTGAACCACAGTGCCACTTCTGGCTTTTTCTGCTTATCTGGTGCTGAAGAATCTAACCCAGGGCCTCATGCATACGAGGCACGCATTCTGCCACCGAGCCACCTTCCCAGCCCTTTTTTCTATGTTTTTTTCTTTTATTATTTTATTGTAAAGATGCTGTACAGAGGGATTACAGTTACATGAGTAAGGCAATGAGTACATTTCTTATCGGGCATTGTTACCCCTTCCTGTGTGTTCTTCCACTATCCCTTCAGAGAACATCCATTTTGTGTGAGTCCTGTGAACATAAGAAATTGCACATTGCTTTTTTTATTATTAATAATACGATGAGTTTAATGTAGGTCAGCTTATCTGAATGTATGCATTCACTTTTGTTTCTTCATATATTATATTGAAACTAATCTTGTTACCTCTCAGTTAAGAGGAAAAAAATCTTAATTCATATTGCTAGTGTAATGAGTTAGAATTAATTTTCTTTTTCTATTAATTAACTATTGGATTTAATGTTTAATAGTAGTCAGTTCCACAGAAAATGACAGCAGTAATTTTATTAAGTATAACTCAGAGACAATTTACACTAAAAACACTATCCTTTTGATTTTTTTTCAGCTAGTGTATTACATATTTTTCCTAAAAATAATGGCTTGTGGCATTTATGTCTTATAAAATCAGGGACATGGATTGATTCCTTGGTTAACTTTTCTCAAGAGACTGAAATATTAGTTAAAGAATATGCATACAGGGCCAAGGACAGAATGCTTTCCAAACAATTATATTTCTGAAATATGATTTTTTTATATTTGCTGAATTTATCTTCAAATTAAAAACCAAAGAAACATAGGTTATCATTAGATATAAGCAGCTCTCACCTATATAGGTACAGGAATACTCGAGATGATGGATGATGTCACACTGTGGGAAAGCATCCTTTGGAAGAAGAGACAGTAACAGTGTTCCCATGCAGAAGGTGGAGATTGCATAGGGTAAAGATGGAAATGTCACATTTTCCATGGACTGTAATGGACCCTGTGAGGTTTCATTGCCAAAGAAACGGCAGTGTCCAGATTCCAGCTGCTTTATAGCAGATGTATATGTTTCTGCAGAGTTTAATATGATGGAAAGAGGAAGTTGATAATAAAGGGAAAATACACCTAAGAAAACCAGTCATATGGTATTATCACAGTGCAGACTGGTCTCCCTTGCGTATGGGGTTCTTTTATTAGGAGTTAACAAGTTGGCTTTGAATATCTTGCTCTAGGCAGAGATTTTGCAGGCAAGTTTTCAGCCCAGAGACAAATTCTCTTTAACAAATGTAGAGACAGAAAAAGCTTTAGGTTTGGTACTCCTAATAGAAGTAGCTTTTTTTTCCCCCTGCAGCTCTTTCAGTTGCCTAAATATTTTCTTGAATTCTGTTTGATGAACTTTTCCAGTAATGAAGTTTTGTTTTCAGCTGTTTATTTTAATAGTGTAGGGTTTATATCTGATAGATGTAGCTATTAGCTTTAGCTCCTGCATCATGTATGTCCTTGTTAACAGAAAATGGTTTTCATACAATAAATTGACTGCCTACCTACAGCTATGAACTATGTAAATAAATATATAATGTAAACAGATAAATTAATCAATCATAAGAGTTAAAAATAGATAAAATTTACATATATTTGTATTTCAGATGAATAGAATGAATTGCTCATAAACTGACCAAGTAGGAACTAAAAGGAAGTTTTATTAACTAGAGAAACACTAGAAGCCACAGGCAGATGTTTAAGATATGCAGTCCACTCTTTATATACAAACAGCTGTTTTGTCTAAAGCAAAAAGTACAGAGGGAGGGTTTTTCTTTTTCAGCAATCATTATTCACTATGGTATCTAGTATCTGGCATCATTCCTAGCATGTTGTAGTAGACTCAGATGTGAGGAAACCTGTGTTAGTGATAAGTTAATTCTAATGTTGAGCAATCAGTTCCACCACTTGTTCAAACTGACCGACAATTTCAGTCTGTGTCACATCAGAAAGATTTACCAAGTATGTACCAGGCATCAAATTGAAGGCCTGCCACAGAGAGATGTCATTCATTCACCATGACACATCTTCATGTATATGTCACTTTTTGTGTGTACAAATGCATACAAATAAAAAGCAAGGTTTCTCTGTAAGGAAGCTAATTGGTCCTGACACAAGCCCTGAAACTATGAATGGCCGTGTGCCATAACATGGGCAGTTAAGCTTAAGCAGGGGGACATAGGGTTTAGAGTTCTAAAGACTCTAAAGTCTTAAAGACTCTTAAGTTTTTCCTTGATGGCAATTCTGCCTTTGATAGGTTTGTAGCATCCATTTTCCTGAGCTTCAGCTTCAGGAAAGCAGATGTTAATATGTGTGACTTACAGTTACAGGAATTAGATGTTAAGTTGAAAAAGGTTTAGGCTAGCTCCTCAGCTGTTATGCAGAACTCATTGGTGTCTGAAATACCAACACTGTTTAAAAGTGGCATATCAGCATTACAAACTTGAAAATTCATGCACTTGCAATAAAGTACTTTTTTTTTTGACAGGAAGTCTGTTAATACATGCTTCACTTCAAGGTATACAAGGGACATGGGAGAGAGGAGGAAAAGGGAAGAGGAGAGGAGAGGAGAGAAAAAATAAAACAAAAGTAGTTTTTATTGGCTGTGCTTTGTTTGTGGTACTTAAGCTAGAGCCAGGAGCTCTAATAATTTTAAATATTCCTAAATATTTATCCAGCATTTGGACAGCTATTTGACCTTGAATAAGTTTTTTAAAAAACATTTCTGGTATTAAACAAGATCTTTAAAATTAGTCTCCAATGAATTGGGGCTTGCAGTAGGGAACCTGAGGTAGAATTTTGGAAATTCAGGGTAATCATATGCTCAAGATGATCTTTTTTGAAGCTCAAATATATGATTACAAATTTGAAATCATTGATTTGGTTGGAGACTTTTCTACTAGAGAGAGCAAAAGCCAACCTATGTCCATCAGACCCATGTAGAATAACTTTCAGAATACTTACTGAGGTTAAAGGAGTTACAGGGAAATTCTACTGGGTGTTCTTTTGTTTGGTGTTTTTTTTTCTGTCAGATATTCACTCATTCAGGGTTCCCAAGAGAGGTTCTAGGGAATATTAGAGTGCTATCTTATTAAGGAATCCACTTGCATTCACTCATGCCAATTTGTTTACATTTGCATGAGCATCTTAATAGTTTAAAGAAATATTCATATGTCAGAGATTCTGGACATTTCTTTTTCTTTTTTTGGCAGTTATGGGGCCTGAACTCTGGTCCTGGGCTTTGTCCCTCAGCTCTTCAGCTCAAGGCGAGTGCTCTACCACTTGAGCTACAGCACCACTTTGGCTTTGTCTGCTTATGTGGTGCTGAGGAATCGAACCCAGGGCCTCATGCATTCAAGGCAAGCACTCTACAACTGAGCCCATCTGGACATTTCTTAGTGCAGACTCTTTCCCCCAGTTCATTGCTTCCCAATTCACTACTCATTATAACTAGGGACAGACTCAGAGGTCTATTTCACAAAAGCAAGTGTGTTAATGTTTGCATAAAAACATTAAGATCATAGTTCTAGGGGCTGGGAAGGTGGCTCAGTGGTGGAGCGCTTGCCTTGCATGCCTGAGGCCCTGGGTTCGATTCCTCAGCACCACATAAGCAAAAAGAAAAAAGCCGGAAGTGGTGCTGTGGGCTCAAGTGGTAGAGTGCTAGCCTTGAGATGAAGAGCTGAGGGACAGTGCCCACGCCCAGAGTTCAGGCCCCACGACCGGACCCCCCCCAAAAATGATCATAGTTCTAGAAATAGTTTCAGTTCCCTAAGCAGTACTAATAAACTCACAAGAGTGGTACTACAACTACTTTTGCCATGACACAAATGATGCTTATTCTTGTTGCAGTGGAGAGTAAGAAAGAGGTAGCTTAGGAAAGAAACTCTTATTAAAGAGCCAAGAAAAACAGAAGCAAGTGAGAAAGTTGTTTTTAAACTTCTAGTAGTAATCCTCTAAGATGCTATTAGATAAATACCTTGGAAGGTCATTGTAAGACTATTATATAACCCCCAAATTACTCACCTAGTTATAGCCCTAACTTTAGAAATGCTTGCTTGTTTTTCCTTTCTTTATCCATCCTATGCCATCTTGTTATGACTGACACTTCCAATCAGATACTTTTCCCTTTGCTCGTAAATTCTCCTCACAAGAGCACTTAGTCATTAGAGTATGTATCAACATGTATAGCAAATAGATATTTTAAAATAATGAAATTTAACTAAGGTAATTGCTAAAGTGAAAAGCAACAATGCACATGTATGTGTTTGTGATTTAAGTTTGAATATTTTTAGTTTATTTTCTGTTTTTGTCGGTTGTGGGGCTTGAACTCTACGCCTGGGTGCTGTCCCTGCACTCTTCAGCTCAGTGTAAATATCACAGTGAGACAACTCTCTACAATTAAAATTCATTGATAAAATAAGAGAAAAATTAAGTAAGACAATTGCTTTTAAGTTAGACAATTGCTTTTAAAAATACTACAGGGTACTTTTCTTCTCACTGTTGGTTGTTACAACTACAGTAAACACACATAGATGTATATATATATATATTTAATGCATATTTATTTTTAAACTTTTTACTCATTAATTTTTGAATACAAAAACTTTTTAGTTCTTTAAAAATAAGTTTAATATCAACAGTTATGAGATTATGTCATTTTGTCTCCAACATATTCTTCTGCCTCCTGACTTGCCAGTCAAGATATGAACTGTGTGTGTGTGTGTGTGTGTGTGTGTGTGTTTGTGTGTGTGTGTGTGTGTGTGTGTGTGTGTATACTGATACTGGGCTAGAACTCAGGATCTTATGTGCTTACCTAGCTTTCTTGCTCACAGTTGGCTTGATTTTCAAGCTTTAGTGTTTGTAAGAATTAGAACCCTGGGGCTGGGAAGGTGGCTCAGTGGTAGAACGCTTGCCTTGCATGCATGAGGCCCTGGGTTCGATTCCTCAGCACCACATAAGCAGAAAAAAGCCGGAAGTGGAGTTCAAGTGGTAGGGTGCTAGCCTTGAGCTGAAGAGCTGAGGGACAGTGACCAGACCCATGGTTCAGCCCCCACTACCGAACCCCCCCCCAAAAACCCAAAAAGAACAACAAAAAAGAACTAGAACCCTATGAGATTCTGATTTGAGCTGCTGAATTTCTGATGTGATCTAGTGATGAGGCCAAATCATACTTTATCTGACAGCACCAACCTGCATGCTGTATGTGTGTGTGTGTATGTGTGTGTGTGTTGTGTTGACACATATTTACTCACTCAGTATATCTCCCTTCATGGAGAAATCAAGTACCCTGTCAAGGTTATATATCTACCAAGCTGTAGTGCTAGGATTCAATCCCTGGTAATGTAGCTAAAGAAAGAAAACCAGGCACTTCTGTTAGGTCTGTGTGTCAGCCATTGTGATTACTTAGAAAGAAGGAAGGAAAACAGAGTGACAGAGGGAAAAAGAGAACAGAAAAGAAAGAGAAAGAAATAGAAAGGGAGGAAGAAAGGGATGAAAGACAGGAAAAGAAGTAACAGATGTCCAGTCTGTTTTCAGGTACAGTTAGGTACATTCTAACTCTTACCTTTCTACCCTCCCTCCTTTCAGGCCTACTTTTCTCCCTCCCTTCTTGCTTTTTCCTTCTTCCTTCTTTAATTTCTCCTTCCTTCCTCTCTCTTTTCTTTCTTCCTTTCTCCCCCTTTTATACCCATTTTGGTTCTTAAATTTGTACTCCACCTGCTGTGACTTAATAGGCTGACAATATCTTTCTCATGTTCTTTTTATAAGAGTGGTGGCCAGAAATAAATGAAAAAGGCTTTCAAATTAGGCAGTGATACAAATCACTACTGAAATAATATGTAGCCTTGGAAAGGAAAGAGTCAGTCTGTTGATGAGCAATTGATTTTCAGGCATTCTTAAAACTTGAATAATACTTTTTTTGTCCTTTATGTTTAGAAGTAAAGAACCTGCTTTTTCTTTCTGTGCCAGTCATGGGGATTGAACTCAGGAACCTGCCAGTGTTTTGAGCTTTTTCACTCAAAACTAGTGCTCTACCACTTGAGCTACAGCTCCACTTCCAGCTTTTTGATGATTAATTAGAGATAAGCAGCTCATGGACTTTCTGGCATGCCTGGGCTGGCTTTGAATCACAATCTCAGCCTCCTGAGTAGCTAGGATTACAGGCATGAGCCACCAATGCCATGCACAAGATCCTGCTTTTACTGATAGAGCTGCCAGGGAATGAAAAACCTAAAGGTACTTTTGATCTCTCAGGCAAGGTTTACACACTAGAAGCCCATGGGTAGAATTTTGTTATCAGAAATGTTTTGTTTGACTTTTATTGTATTTCCAGTTAGTTGCTAACATATGAACAGTAGGAAATACCATGTAAAAATGGAGACTTTTTAATCAAACTTGGGAGGAAGGACAATGCAAGAAAAAGAAAATTGGCAAGGCCGAGGTCGCGGTTTGCCCTTTGGCTCTGTCAGGCTTTGCTCCCTCCACCTGGGACCTCTGCAGGTGGCTTCTCTGGCTGTTAACTGCCTGGGTGGGTGTGCATTTCCATGTATACCTGGTCATTAAGGTTCATAAAATGGCTTACCTCTCAGGTGCAATCACCTGTCTCTAAGGGCACTTTTAGTCACCGTTCTTTTTTTTGTATATATTTTTTTATTGTAAAAATACTGTACAGAGGGGTTACATGTGTAAGGTAATGAGAATATTTCTTATGCAGCATTGTTACCTCCTTTGTTTTTCCCATACCATCCCTTCCCACCCCATCTCCCCAACTTCTCCCCCCGCACCCCCCACCCTGAACTTGGAAAGTTCATTTCAACATAGTATCTTGTACATCTCATTGTTACAGTGAGTCAACCTGTAACTGTGAATTTATAATGAACTTCAAATTCAGAGATAGTAATTATTATATATAAGCATAAGGATATAGACTGGTATTATTCTGACCCTTACTGTACGAACTCACATAGGCTTTATGGAACTCTCACATTTACAATTAATTATATATATATTTTGAGTACATCTTTGAATGGGCCTTTTAATGATGTGATTTCTAAATCCATATCTATTTGTCTGTATATCAAGAAAGTTAGTGCACTCAAGTGTAAGTCCTTAAAAAGTAAAAATATTGAAAAGATGGAAAAATTAGCTTTTGGTCAGAGAGTAGTTCTCTTATAGAAAAATGTAGATAAAGCCTGCTTATAAAGTATCTGATTTGAGTTCATCTTCCCTTTGAATTAAAAACAAACAAACAAATAAGTAAGTCAAATGTTTACTGAGAACCATGTGTTTCTGTCTAGTTTGACTTTAATCTGGAAGCAGTTCATGGTTTCTTTACATCTTCTTTCAATAAGGAAATTACAATAGTAATTCCTGTTCAATGGAAACTGTATTAGATTACCTTATCTGAAGTCTCTTAGCCATTTACTTGGTTTGGGTTTAAGACTATGTACTTTAAAGTTTAATTAATACAGTGATTGGAAAATGTGTGCCTTTAGAGGGGAAGATTACAATAATTTGTTTACCTTGAACTTGATGTAGGAAAGGTGACATATAAATGAAATGAATTACATAGAAAGGATTAAGTTAAAAAGAATGTTAAAGTAAACTTTTGACTTATTTTGGAGTTCATAGGAAAGTTAAGCAAAATTTTGACTCTTTCAAAAAGGAGAAAAGAGTACTGTGCCTATCTAAATATAATGCACAATAGCACAATATTATATTTATATATTATACAAGATACAGGTTTTCAACTGTTTCTTCAAAGGAGAAGTTTTAAGTATATAAAGCTTTTAGACTTACAGTTAAATAATCTATTTGCATTTTTAACATACTAATTTACTTCCACATGTATATTTAAAAATCATGTGTTGCATAGATAGTGATTTATAAATACTTCTTACACCATTATGGTAGGGAATTTCAGCACTCAGCCACCTCACTCAGTTTTCTAGCACTCAACATTTTTTTAAAGCTTTTGAGTGTCATAATTTTCATTTAATACAAATATGATTCTGTCACTGTAAACTGTATGTCAGACTACAAGTAACATTTGTCCTGCAAGTAAACACTTTTGATCTAACAAGTAACCACTTTGTTATGTGTAACCCTGGCTGGTCTTGAATTCTCAATCCTCTTGATTTAACCTCCCAAATGCTGGGATTACAGGTGTGAATTATGAAACCCTGCTCTCTTAAGTTATCTGTAACAGACTTGCATAATTATATTTGATGCCCATTTTAGAAATAATTAGTAAGTCTGAATGGATATTTCAAACACTGATTTTGTTAGGTTACACCTTTAAGCATTTAAAACTAGTACTAATGGAATTATTTTAGTATAGTATGTTTCTTGAAACAAAACTTCGCTTACACAATTAATACAAAGCTTTGATTAGCACTTAACTGGAAAGTAACTTTTTTTCCTGAGAAATAATCTTGGAGGAAAAAACCCCATTGCTTTACATTTGTACATCCATGATATGCTTGTGTGTGTGTGTGTGTGTGTGTGTGTGTGTGTGTGTGTGTTTGTGTGTTTGTGTGCATGCGTGAGTTCTGGTCCTGGGCTTGAACTCAGGACCTGGGTGCTATCCTTGAACTCTTGTGTCTAAGGCTAGCACTCTACCACTTGAGCCACAGCTCCACTTCTAGCATTTTGGTAGTTGATTGGAGTCTCATGGACTTTAATGCCAGTGCTGCCTTCAAACCAGGATCTTCAGATCTCAGCCTTGAGTTAGTACCATTACAGGCCTGAGCCACTGGCTCCCAGCTAATATCCTTTTTTTTTTCTCTTCTTCCTTTCAAGATTACTCTGTAAATCTTTAGTAAAATATACGAAAATGTAATAGATAGTCTGGAGAGTGGGATAATCTCATATAATAACAAGTCTAGATGATGTTATTAATCTTGTGAGTTTTTTCCTTATTTCCATACATAGCAGATATTCAGACACCCAGTTCTTAGAGAAACATCCCTATATAAAAGATAGCAAACAAGAAGATAAGTGCATATACTATATGATAAACGTTCCTATTATCATGTGTAGAATTATATAATAGTATTTATGAGAGCTTTTTTGTTACAAAACTTAATGTACTAGGAGATGTTGTCCCGGTCGTTTCCCAGTGATCATGAACTACACCTCAGCCAAAAGAAAAAAAACAGCTGGAATTTTTATGATGACGGATGATAAGGAAGAGAGATGTTGCAGTTTGAGATGTTGAGGACTTTGGAATTTGTGATGCTTGTGGTTTTTGTACTGGTCATTCAATGAAATGATTACTTTTATAGTTCTAAAGCTGAGCTGGGTGTCAGTGGCTAATGACTGTAATTCTTGCTTCTCAGAAGAGTGAGATGTGGGGTCTAGGCAGAAATGTCTTTGAGACTGGAGGCCTGGCTAAAGTGGTAAAGTGCCACCTCAGTATGACCAGTTGAGCAAGAGGCTGAGTTCAGCTTCCCAGTGCCAGCATATACTCATAAAACATTTAAACAAGCTGAAGTCTCAAATATTTTTATTTTTGTATCTCTTATGAAAACAATAGTTAGGACATTTAATGGGAAAGAATAACTCACTTTCACTCTGGGACTTCCAGCCTTGTATGAAAATAACCTGTCCCGAATATACCAAAATATAACAATTCAGTATTCCATACATTAACAATAATATAATTGTAACAATGAAAATAATTATGAACTCTCATTTTGTTTTCTTAACAGTGGAAAGAGTGGAGCGAGAGAACCTTTCAGACTATTGTGTTCTGGGCCAGCGTCCAATGCATTTACCAAATATGAACCAGCTGGCCACTCTGGGGAAAACCAACGAACAGTCTCCTCATAGCCAAATCCACCACAGTACTCCAATCCGAAACCAAGTGCCCGCATTACAGCCCATCATGAGCCCTGGTCTTCTTTCTCCCCAGCTTAGTCCACAACTTGTTAGGCAACAAATAGCCATGGCCCATCTGATAAACCAACAGATTGCCGTTAGCCGGCTCCTGGCTCACCAGCATCCTCAAGCCATCAACCAGCAGTTCTTGAACCATCCACCCATTCCCAGAGCAGTTAAACCAGAGCCAACCAACTCCTCCGTGGAAGTCTCTCCAGATATCTACCAGCAAGTCAGAGATGAGCTCAAAAGGGCCAGCGTGTCTCAAGCTGTTTTTGCGAGAGTGGCATTCAACCGTACACAGGTACAACTAGCATCTGTCATTACTGGTGTTAATAATGAGACTAGGGGTAGAATTGTGACATGTCCTAATTCTGTTTCATGTCTTTTAAAAGAGCCCTTACAATTAGATTAACAATCCTTTGGTCAGCATTGGTCCATACATGACTTTAATTAATTATTTTCAGTAGCATTGTGAATATCTGAAAACATACCAGCCAGCTGAGGACCCTAGATAGTCCTGATGATTTGGATCTATGTATATGTTCTATCTTGATCCCGACCAGCTTCTTTTTTCTTGGATAGAACCTTTTCTTTTTTTCTATTACCCATACATTAAACTTGGCCAAAGAAGTTTCATTGTAATATCTCTACAGATTTGTGCAATGTACTTTAATCAGGTTCATTCCTCTATTATTATTTTTGTGTGTGTGTGAAAATACTGTACAGAGGGGTTACAACTACATAGGCAAGGTAATGAGTGCATTTCTTATCAAGCATTGTTGCCTCCTCCTTTGTTTCCCCTTCCCATCCCTTCCCATCTCCCTCCCTTTCTCCCCTCCCAAAAGTTGTAAAGTTCATTTCCGACATAACCCTTGTACATCTCATTGTTGCAATGGGTCCACCTGTATCCCTATTTAAACAATTTGTTTTTTCCCTTCCCCTCCACAAATTGTACCAACATCAAATACAGTGAAAACAGGGGTTATACCATGGGGGAGGGACATACAAAGCAACAAAGAAATATCTTATAAATATGTTAGAAACAATAGCAAGAAAGAAAAAAAATTTGAGTCCTTATCTTGGGGTTCATTTCGCTTAACATCAACTTATCCTCTATTCTTCCTTATCCTTGTTATACCTCTCTTCCTTCTTCTTCTTCTTTTTTTTTTTTTGTCTTGAACTCTGGGTCTGGGCGCTGTCCCTCAGCTCTTCAGCTCAAGGTTAGCACTCTACCACTTGAGCCATAGTGCCACTTGCAGTTTTCTGGTAGTTACTGGAGATAAGAATGTCACGGACTTTCTTGGTAGTGCTGGCTTTGAACCGTGATCCTCAGATCTGAGCCTCCTAAGTAGCTAGGATTACAGGTGTGAGCCACCGCCGCCCGGCTCCTCTCTCCCTTCTTATACATTACTTAGTGGGTTTTGTTATATTTTCCCTCACTATTGTACACTTGACTTTCCTCCCATGACAGTCCCTCTCTTATGTTCTTGTCTTATGATTGTTATTATTATTATCATTTAGGGTCTTGATTTGACATGAGTGAAGACATAAAATATTTGTCTTTTTGAACATGGTTTGTCTTGCCCAACATGCAGACATTGGATGGAAACCTAGTCTTGAATTGTGTGATTATCATTTCTCGCTTTTTAAATGATAGATAGTTGCACAAGTATTTATGCATATCCAAACAATCTATCATTTGTTATTTTGAATTTTATAAAAAGAATTTTTTATTTCAAAATTTCGGTAATTTTCTAAATGTACAAGATTTAATATGCTGATAACATAGGTTTCTTCAACTTACAATGTTTTGGAGGAATTACTTGACACTAAGATGATAAAAAGCTAATTATTCATTCATGTTTTATCTTACTGAAAGCTGCTTATTGGAAAGATTCTCTTCCATCACTGATTCTTAAACTTCAGTGTGTAGGACTATCACCTAGAGTGCTATTAGAACATAAATTTCTGGGCTCATCCCAGAGTTGGTGATACAATAAGTCTGGGATAAGACACAGCAAATTTTATTTTTAATGAGATCTGAGGCTATGATGGTGTTACTAGCTTGGGAGCTAAACTTTGCAAGCCACGAATCTCACTGTCCTATGAGCAACAAGAAAGTAAGCAGTGGCAGCAGTGGAAGTTCCTGGGGAGTTAGGATGCAGAGAGTGAGGTAAGACTTCATGAGTGCAGGAGTTTTAAGCTATCCTGTACTAAATGCCAGGTGGGAAGCTTGCTTGCTACAAAGATAGGAAAGACCAAGAATAAAAACATATGTAAACAACTAACTAAAAGTAAAATTAAAAGATGGTGGAGGACACCATCTTGAGAGCTATGCTAAGTTTGAATTTAGTCATGATCTAATAACCAGAATTGAATCTTAGGAATTATTATGTGGGGACCTACCATTTGCATCCATCTGAATTATGGGGAAGTTTTAAACTAGATTGGTGGCAGTGGAAGAGAAAGGCAAGAGCACTATGGAATAAAAGTTGACAGAAAGTGTGTCAGTTGGCACAGAGAGATGGAGTGAAGATAACTCCAGGACTTGACAAGACTGGTGACTGAGACTGAAGGGGTAGCGATTAAGAGAATCAAGGAAGACATTAGAAGAATGGTTGAAATGAGATTATAGTGACTGTTTTGACTTGGAAATGCTGGCAGCCATCTTGTGAAGATTTTCAACATCCATAGAAAATGTGAGTTTGATACTAAGAGTTGTCAGGAGATAAAGGCCTGGCTCAAGTTGTAGAGTGCCCACCCAGCAAGTACAAAACTGAATTCAAACCTTAGTACCATAAAGAGAGAAAAACAAAGAATTATTAGTGCTGGCATAAGACATTAGAAAAAAAGTCTTCATATGGCCTGGGATTTAAAATCATGGAAAAGAAGAAGAGAACCTGCCACCACCACTAGTAGTAGAAAAAGAAGCAAAAGAGATGCCAGTAGTGACAGGTAAAGATGGGAAGAATAGGGAGATAGTAGCAGGAGTGCAAGGAGCAGTAGAGAGCTTCCAGAAGGAGACTTCATCTGAGTGTGGAAAGCTGAGAAGTCCAGAAAAGAAAAGCTTGAAACCATCACATGAGATTTACCTATAGGTTGGGAGAAGTGCTTGGCAATTTCAAAGTACAATTTTATTACAGTGATGGTGACAGACATCAGAATTTAGGAATTAAGGAGTGGTTAATTTAGAAGCAGATTCCATTTTCCAAAATTTGGTGTTTAAAAGGAGGCTTAAATCAGGAAGACCTTGAAGGAGATAGAGAATCAGTTTGAGATTGAAGGGTTTGTGAAGTAGTTTGGTGCCTTAGCTCAAGCTAAATAGCATGAAGTAGTGATGGAAGAAGCAATGATTGTGGTTTGGAAACAGTCATCAGTAATTCTGAGACTGCAGCCCTGGGACCAACAAAGAATCAGAATGGGATTGTTGTAGATTTGGTGCTGACATATTAGGTATGCAGGGGGAGAAGAGTGATGAAATATGTTCCTTTGGTAGCTAATTTGTACATTCAATAATGACAGAGTCTGCCTGCATCACTCAAACTGTGTTTAGAGAGAAACCCACACGACACTGTGCATGTACATCACTCTACCGTTTTCTCTTGTGACTCAAAACATTCAGACAACATTTGTGTGTCCACAACTATCTGGTCTAGGGTTGTGAAAGGCTTTGATCCTTTTGAACCAGTCTGCTGCATACTGTTGTAAAATACAAATTGGAAAGATGCATCCTTTGACTGTATTTTGCAGTTCTCTGTGTGTGATCTTTCATCTATCATTCATGCGCATGAATAGGCATTTCATGCCTAGCCAACGTTTTATTGCCTGGTTACGTACACAGCTCCTTTGGCTAAGGAGAAAATTGAAAGCATGGTTGTGTTACTTTGGATTTTAGAAGCAAATATGGGATACATTTTATCCAAATATCATGAAGCATAAGAGAAGACTCACAGTGAGACAAGATAAAAGACAGATCATCTTGGTGCAACTGTGTACTTTGCCCAGGCACTCACTCAACTCCTGGAGGTCTGTCTTCTGCACAGTTCTGCCTTTTTAAAAAAAATGGATTAATGATTTTTCTTTGGCATTGCCATCTTTGAAGTGCCAAGTTATAAAAAGTCTAATTGAAGTGTGGAACACATTTTATTATTTTCCTCCTGCCATTAAATTTGTAAGATGGCTACACCCAGAAAGAAACATTCACTTTCAATCAACATGAGCTTGACTTCATGGGCCAGCCTTGAGGATATCAAATGGAAATGGTGTAGGAATGTATGAGTATTTCCTTTTAAAATTCTGCTTTTAATTTGGGAAAGCTTTTCATCCCTGTGGGATCATAACCTGTTGTGTATAAGCCCAGCCTAATCAAGGTAGATGGTATTGACAGAATGACATAGTTTGAACTTGACTGGGAGGTCAACAGGCAGATCATTTTTGCTGTAAGTACTGTAGTTACTAACAATAAGATTGGACAGCTGGTTTTACCAGCAGCATTGTTAAATAGAAAATATGGTGTATTATGCCTCATGAAACCAACTATGGGTTTTCCAAATAGTAAGCTTTTTTGAATGGAATCAGAAATTTATGGGTAATACGATAATTTGCCAGGCATAATAAATGTAAACACACAAAAAATTATAGATAACATAAATTGTTACTCTTTGGCTAGATGGAAAAAAACTAACTTTTTTCATTATTACTTAACGCAAACAGAATCAGAACCTTCTTTTTTCTTACGAGCACCTAAAACCAGTATCAGCCTTATATTCACTTTATTGATATGTAACATATCTTCATCTGCTTGAATATTTTTTAGAACTGGCTAATGATCTCTGGTGCTCTTTTTTCTTTTTTTTTGGTCGGTAGTGGGGCTTGCACTCTGAGCCTGAGTGCTGTCCCTCAGCTCTTCAGCTCACAGCTAGCACCACTTGAGCCACAATGCCATTTCGGGATTTTTTCTGCTTATGTGGTGCTGAGGAATCAAACTCAGGGCCTCATGCATACTAGGCAAGCACTCTACCACGGAGCCAACTTCCCAGCTCTGGTGCTCATTTATTATTAAATTCAATAAAATAATTTGATACATTTTGTCACCTTGTAGTTTATATTCCTAGATTTGATTTATTATTTATTTATTTATTTATTTTTGTCGGTCATGGGGCCAGGGCACTGTCTCTCAGCTCTTCAGCTCAAGGCTAGCTAGTGCTCTACCACTTGAGCCACAGCGCCATTTCTGGCTTTTTCTGCTTATGTGGTGCTAAGGAATTGAACCAGAGCGTCATGCATGCAAGGCAAGCACTCTACCACTGAGCCACCTTCCCAGCCCCTAGATTTGATAATTTTACCAAGAAGAAATCTAGCTAGTTTATATGTGTGTGTAAAATAAAATAGGCAAACATTTATAGAATGTTTATAGAATTTATAGAATAGCTAGAATTATAAACATGAAAACCTTGCCTGCCTATTTTTCCATCTAAGACTTAGATAAAAACCTCAAAATTTGTAATAAATCATATTTGAAAAAGTTCCTCAAAGAGGGACTGCTGGTTATGTTGTGTGACTGATCCACTATAACATTTGATGGTATAAAATATCATTATTAAGGATTATATGTCCAAGAACTTGTTTTTAGCTCATTTTATTGTTGATAAATATGTCTTTAAAAATCGTAAGAAAGCATTTGCTTGAAATATCTCATGCTTCGTGACAATATTATGAATGGAGTTAGAGATGGATAGTTCTATTTGACAGTGTGTTTGTATTTGTTATTCTTTTTATTCTTACATTTCTCTTTTTGTTTGTTAACAAAAACATACTATTTAAGCTAAGAACATAAAACTTCTGGGACATTTTATCTTCTGGGCAGGTGTAATTCTAAGATAGGAAATGTAGTTGTGAGACGAACATGGTTCTGGACACAGAATACACAAGTACACAGTAGTCAATATTGTTATGTCTTTAGCATTAAAAAGCAATTTGTGTGTGTTTTAAAAAAGAAATGACTAAGCCAGGCGCCGGTGGTTCATGCCTGTAATCCTAGCTACTCAGGAGGCTGAGATCTGAGGATCACGGTTCAAAGCCAGCCTGGGCAGAAAAGTCTGTGAGACTCTTTATCTCCAATAAACCACCAGAAAACCGGAAGTTGCACTGTGGCTCAAGCGGTAGAGCGCTTGCCTTGAACTGATGAGCACAGGGACAGTGCCCAAGCCCAGAGTTCAAGCCCCACAACTGACAAATAAAAAAGAAAAAGAAAAAAAAAGAAATGACTAGCCCTGCTTTTCATGCCATTTCATGGCAAATGGAACCCCAGCAGAACAGTTTGGTGAAAACGATAAAATGTCTTCTGATCTAGGCATTAACATTCAGTCAATTACATGATCCATTTCTAAGCACTTTTATGTGTGTGATCACCCAGTGATGGTATGTTTGGTATACCAATCATAACAGCCCTGCTCTGTTTTGATTCCCCATTGCTATGCTGTTATTTTAAAAGTCTCTCCATGCTGTCGGGCTCTTTCTATAAAGAAATCTCCTCTGTCCACTCGGTTTTGCTTTTGCTATGCTCACAGCAGCTGTGAGCTGGAATGCTTAGTCGTTTATGTGATGGATGCAGAGCAATGCCAGCCTGGCTCCCTTAACCTCCTGCAGTAGAGCCGCTGCCACTCAGGAGCTCTTTCCAGTATTAGGCTAAGCTGAGGCTTTACTTGGTGTTCTTCCCTTCCTGTCCCTCATCAGTTTCCCTTGGAAACACTTCCTTAATAATTCAATTGCTTGAGAGTCTTTATCTCAGTCTTTATCTAGCTTTTCTTCTAGATAATAGTCCGTGCCATCATGAATCTCACTGGCATTTGGGCATATCGTGAAGTAGTGGTTTGAATAAAACACACCTTCAGTTTTATGCACATTCTTTACACAAAGCAAAACGCATATTCTGTTAAGCACTCACATAGAATATTTTACTCTAACCAATACTTTAAAAAATATTATAGCCATTGTTATTTTAAATGTGAGCAATCTATGACTCTACAATATTTTCTAGACAGAATTTTAGGCACTGAAATGCAGAAAAGAAGAAAGTAGGGAAGAAGGAAGGAAGGCAAAAGAGAGAGGAAGGAAGGGACAATGAATAAAAGGGAAAGGAGAAGGGAGAGAAGATGAGAAAAAAAAAGCAAAAAAAGGATTTGAATCCCTAAGAGTTCCACTAAAGCCAAGTCAAAACCATCCTTTCTGAGTGTAAGTGCTGACTTCTGTGATCATGAGTGTAAGTGCTGACTTCTGTGATCATGAGTGTAAGTACTGACTTCTGTGATCATGAGTTTCAGAGTGTCTTTAATCCCTATCTCCAGTGCTCTGTCAGGGATGTGGATGGTGTCTTTGGAAGAATAAATTCCAGAAGCAGTAGGATCAGTTCTCTGTTAGTTTTAATTTTTTTTCATATTCTTTTTCTTTGTCTGTATTGTTAATTTATCTTAATATTGACATATTTCCACTAACTTGATCTATAGATATGCAATAAGTATCTTTCTATTTGGATAGCGTGATTATAAATCCTAGTTGTAGGCATTCTTTCTCCTTGTTACAATATAGACCTAAAAAATTAATAAGATGTTCATGCCAGTGTGAAAGGTTTATGAAAGTATTTTAAAAGACTTAATAGTGCTGCTGTCCACTGACCTATAATAAGCTATGTTTCATAAAATATGTACAGTAAATCTTTCTTAATAGATAAACTATTCTGTAATTTATTTAAAAATCCAATGACCTACATATTCATATGTTCAGAAATCCCCATTTACTAACATTGTCTCTCCTCTGAGACCTTCCATCTGAACAAATCTGTTAAATGAAGTAGAGGAAGCTTTGATCCAAACTAGGCTAAATCCAGTGGAACGGATGTGCCTGCCTCCTGTGAATGGGAGCATTAGAATGCCAGAAAAGAGAAATTAGGTGTGACCCTTTGTCTACCACTCTCCCTTTAAATTTGGTGGTAGAGCTCAGGAAAAAAAATCCTCACCTAAGAAATCAGCAATGAGAAGTTTACACCCTTTGGAAAATGAAACTTTTCCTACAATTGTTATCTATTGGATCTATCCTAACCCCATCTTTCCAGCAGATAATGACAGAATTCAGAATTTCTGGTTCATCTCCTATATATAGTTCCCACAAGCTGATTCTTAGAACATAGTTTTGATTGAAGCATAAATGTGCTTTGCAAAAAGTGACAGTAGGTCTCTGATGAAGTTATCTTACTCCTTGTTCAGTTCAGGGAAAAAAAAATCACAGATGTTTATCAGAGGCCTTGCTTAAGAAGCTGTGTACCCTGGTTTTATCTGACAGAGAACAGGATCTCAAAACTCTGTTGGGAACTCATTTGATTGACCTGTCCTCATTTCACTCCTTTTTATTTATGAGACTTTGCAAAAAAATCTGCAGTTTACTCATCAAAGCCACATCATTTGAAGAAACTTAAGACTGGGGTCATAAATACAATTTATGAAGTCACTCAGCAACTGGAGAATGTTTCCAGCAGATTGGAAAATTAGATTGAATGATGTATCAGAAAAGTTGGCAGGAAGGTCAACTGCCAGAAATGTAAATGGCTGCATGAAATGACGTGGATTTTACTTGCATGCTTTGTGACTCAATGTTTATAGTACACACATGCCCCAAATTATTAAGGTTAAAATGTTTAAGGACTTACTAATCATTATGTTGTGAAGTGGCACAGTTAGAAAGAGATGTATAGCAACAAGACAAAAATCTGGGCAAGAAATATTTGGGTAGTTTAGCTTTGGTATGTTATAAGTCAGTTTTGGAGTTACTAACCTTGTTCTTTGTTTGATTTATGCACATTGTTAGCCTCCGATAGACACAATTTAATTACACTTACAGCTTATATCTGTAGAAAACTTGACCTTCAAGGTACTCAGGATTCTTTGTCAGCTGACATCTGGTCTCAGTCATCATTATTTATCAGTGTCCAATAGAGATACAGGCTCTCTGCAAGTCACAGAGCAATGGAATACAATGTAAACCAAGGCCTTGACTCCATGGTTCAGTGAGCTGGTTATAAAATGACAAGGAAACCTGTGAGAAAAAGGAAGTCCAGCCACTGAAAGATGGGCTGTAAGTATGAAATGGTGCAGGTCAGGCATGAACATGTTATTGAGTTTTGAAGTAAATAATATACCCTCTTTTGATTTTCAGAACATTGAATTAATAAAGTAGGAAGAGATGGCCATGCTTGCTTCGTAAAATAAACAGTCTTTCATTTCAGACTCACTGGCTTGCTTTCATAGATTTGAAGATTGTAATAATGTTAATACTTCCTAAGATAGCGGGGTCTCAGAGTTATTAGATGGCTTGAGGCTGGCTGTGTAGGTAGCAGTTTTACTTTAGTTAATGGGGCACATATAAAGACTTGTTAGCACTTTTTGGACTTCCTCCGCCAAAAATCATGGATTGGGTCGATCAAAAAGGTAAGCCCTGCTGACTTAGGAGGGCTGGCTTTGTGTTTTGGGTAAAGGGAAGGCTAATTCAGCCACTATCAAACTGTACTACTCAGTAAGTCTACCTGACATAGAATCCTGCAGGTAACAGAAAACAGAGAGATTGTTTTTTCCTTTTCCATTTCCCTTTACAAAACTCATACCGAAAGATCATAGAAAGGAAATCTGATGGCATTGGTTCTACCTAATTTTTCTTCCCTAACCAATGTACAGCATCCTTAAAAGTTACTTTTTTTCCCCCTCCCCGCCCCCCTCAAAAGTTACTTTTTTTTAAGTTACCTTCTGGACTCATTCCAGAAACTTCAGATTTCTTCATTTTTGCTGAAAACCAAACAAAAAGCACATTCCTTTTCAGTGATAATTTCATAAGTTTTTTTTAAATCATTCTCTAATAAAGAACAATATACTCATCTTGCATACATAGAGGATCCCTGTGCTCAATAAAACCTTACACCTCTGGTGAATATTCTCAGTAGAAACATGGATTTTTAATGTGAGTTAACCGTTATGTTATTTAATCTCCACAAATTCTAGGTGATGTTTTATAATTAATGAATGATTTTCATAAAAGAAATACAAAGAAAACTAGCTTTAGGTCTCCTTGTTTATGTTTGTCACCATTGCTTATTTGAAGCAATAAAACAGTATATACATATTGGGGAATGATAACTATTTGGCTCAGAGTTAAGTGAATATTTGTTCAAATACAGTGAATTACATTATTAAGGCCAGAAATGCTGTGAGATAAATATAACTGTAATCAATTAGGTGTTACTAGGCTGTTTTGTGTCTATATTGAAAATACAAACTTGTATTTACTTTCAACCTTCTCTTGCTATGATACTCACATGAAATTCATTTTACATCATAGCTGGCACATATACATACATGTGCACAAATACATATATATGTATGTATATGTGCATCTACTATAGCTCTATTTCTAAAGGAAAGGTTGCATGGAAGGAAGGAGGAAAATAAGAACCAAAAAGGAAAATTAAGAGAGGAAAGGAAAATTAAGGAGGAAGGAAGGAGAAAGGAAAGCAAAAAGTTTTATAAAATCATGTGCATACTATGTTTGAAACACTGTGACTTTCCAATGTCCTTATTTCTAATATCTTTGATTATAAAAATTACTTTGATCTCTTTAACTTTATGATCACTAATAATTATAACCTTTGTTTAAACAATGATACAGATTAAGATTTATTTTAAATTATTTCAATGTCATTTTGAGAAGAAGAGTTACTTTTATGAAGTATAAAATTTGTATCTTAATTTAGTGCTACCTGAAATATCCATATGGTCATTTTACTTTATATATTTTATTAGATTTTTTAAAATTCTATATCCCAAGTAATTTTAGTTAATATGCTTCTTAAAAGTTATTGCTTATGTGCTTTGCCTTCTGTATGAATAGACTGTGGAACAGAACTGAAGTGCCTCAAGTATTTAAAGTTGCACATTTAAAGTAAGATACTTTGATGTGTTGTATATTCACTCATTTGACAAATATTTATTAAATATTCACAAACCCAGCATAGCTAACATGTATTGTGTTATTAGTATGTTTGATGTACTTCTAAACTAAGCAGGATTATCTGAGTTTTTGGTAAAGAAACTGTGCCACAGGGAGACTAATTGATGGTTGTTCAATTAGAGTCCACTTTTGAACTCAGACAGACTGATGAATCCAGAGCTCTTACTTTCAGCTGCTTTATTCTGGCCTATTTCTGCACTCAGAGGATAGTAGATGAGAGACAACTCCTACTTCAGTGCAATAGAGACAGTGAACTCGTTTTCAAACTAGTATTTCTGTTGTCATGTAGTAAGTATGTAGTGTGCTATGTGTGCTAGGCAGGAACAGGTGTTGCTGACCCTTCAAGTGATCGAAGTTAACCCAGAAAAATTGCAGCCAGAGAGAATAATGTTTTAAATCTGTTTCATGACACCGCAAGTGTTAAGAAAATGCTTTACTTATATCTATAAGCGTAGAATATATTTGCAATATAAGTATCCAATAATTGTATTTGTTTTGTTTTGTTTGGAAAGTACTGTTCTTTTTGCCAGTGTTTTGACTAAGTAGCCAAAGCTAGTGAATTTTGAGGGCTGTACGCCAACAGTTGTTTCACAGAACACTCAGGGAAACTAGAGATAACCAGGCCCAAAACTTTTGAATGAGATAGTCTGGGTGCCAGGTATTGAGGTGTGAGTAGAAACCCTGTATGTGCCCAGAGCTGTGAGCACCACCAGTAAAATATTTCCAAGGGGAACTTCCTTAGTCCTCCGTTCGCTTTTGCTTTGGGAGACTAAAGTGTTTAGAAAATATCGGTTTCGATTCTGCAAAATCCCATTCCAGTACCTGCCACTTCTTAGGGACAATGAGGAGGAAGGGACAGAGAAAGTGATAAAGGAAGGAATAAAGAAAACGAGGCACAGCAGCTTATCAAAATTATGTCTCTTGCTGCAAGGATTATATAGGCTTACAATATTAAACTTGCCAGGGATAAGGCTTTCGCTGAGTTTGCCCATGGAATGTGTTCACATGTGGTTTGGAGAAAGTGCATTTCAGAGAATACAATTTTGGCTTCAAGAATGTTCAGTGTACCCATTCACCCTGCATGTTTACTGATTCTGATGTGTCAGGTGACACAGGTAAAGTTCTATTGCTTGCTAGTCTAAAAAGAAAGCTGTCCACAACACATGTGTTTCACTTAATGAATTGCAGATTTGGAGCACATGGAATATGTGTTCTAAAGTGGAATTTGCCTGGCCCCAAATTTCAGTTTCCAATGATCATTTCCGATAGGCTGAATGAACAGATCTTGAGTACAGTGTGAGTCAGACTCTCAGTATATAGTCTGCCAGGGCCTGCTGTTGGCTGTTCAGTCAAGATAGGATTCCCATTCCCTGAAATGAAAAAAAAAAATCATTCAGTGCCTTCTTAAGAGATCTGTTTTCCTATATGTCACCAACTAATTACTAAGGACAAAATGTATACATTCTACTCCCAAGCAGTTTATATGATGGGAAGACGGTTTATATAGTTTCCAATGTAGAAGATGAGAAGTCTTGGGAATGTGAGGTATAATTGCTGTTGTGGGGAATCTCAGTCCAAAGTACAGCTAGATATATACCTATGTAACTAGTCTTTTAGTGCCTTGGAGAATATATCTCTACAGTGACATTTCTTGGCAAATGTACTTTTGTATAAGCATTTCTATTTGCAGAGTACATTAATTCCCTTTAGATGCTCAGTTCTACTCACCCCATCTAACAAAAATGCTACATGCAGAGGCTGTCTTTCCTAATAAAGAAATATTATAATACAAGAGAAGTTTTATTAAACTAATTCAATAACGACATTTTCTTTGAGGATTTAACATATCATTTTTAATAATAAAAATCAAATTGTCATTGTTGTGCCCTGTATACCTTTTATTCAAATCAAACTAAATACTGTGGCTTCATGGCTCTGCAGTGCTCTGGGGGGGGTGTGTGGAGGGGGGAAGTGTTTGAGGGTGGAGGTAGCAGGAATATTTTTAGCATCACACAAATGAATTTTAGCAGCTAGATTCATCGCGGGGTTGTAGATTATGAATACGGGGCCCGAGGAAGTGTGTTTATGTTCATGAGCGGAGAGGAGAATGCATGGAGAGCAGGTAGAAGAAATAAGACTGGAGGTTGGAAGGGGAATGATATTTTTAGGTTGGCTTTCAGATGGTTGGAGGCTAGTAGGTAACATGGTCATGGCTTCTGAGATGACCTCTGAAATATGTGTGCACTGTGTCTGATAGGCTTTCATATTACCTGGCTTCTTAAGAGGCTGCTAGGATTTTTTTGTTCTTAAAATATTGAGATATGAGGAATGTGGAGAGAGCCTTACTTCCTTCTCCCTTTCCTTCTCTCCTTCCTTCTCTTCTTCCCTTTCTCCCTTCCCCATTTCCTTCCATTTCTTTTTTTTTTTAACTTTAAAAGCAAGCATTTGATAGGCAGGTCATACTTAAGGGAAAGATAGAAAGATGGGTCAAGTGAGTGTCCAAACCCTTTCCACCTGTGACCTTTTGTAGTCTTTCTCTTTAAAATGGGAGTTATGTATGATTAAAAAAAAGTTGATGTTTGGTCATGACATCACTTTGCTTATAAAAATAAATAATTATGAATTACAATAAACTTAAGCCCTACTGCTGTATAATGCATTTTTGAATCATTACATCTTTAAAGAGATGTAGCTAGGTTTTTGAAGATGTTTGCAACTAAGCACTTCATACAATTTTTTCACACATCTCAGAATGAATAGTTAAAGTACATTTTGAAGGAATGGGCTTATTTTCCCTAATATTGCCAGTGTATTTCTGAAAAAGTGCTAACTGAAAGATTTTTTTTAAGCATAGCAATTAACTGTACATATAATCTCTGTCTGGGTTTAAATGACATTCTGTTTTCTACCTATATTCAGATTGGAATCCAAAACTTGTGGATTATTTGCTTTATACGATAAGTATTTTTTGGATGGAATTACCACTATATGTTTTAATAAATAAAGTGAGCATTGCAAGTTACACTTTTTATCCCACTTTTCTGGCCACAAACAAACATAATTTGTAGAAATGAAAACTGTCTTCAGCTAGTTTGTTGCTTTTTTTTTTTTTTCCAAAGAGAAGCACCAGGGTTTGTCTGGGCCACTTTCCTCAGTACGCACCTGGTGTATATCACTTTAAAAATAAATTATGCCTCATTAAATTACAATTAAGTGGAATCATGATCATTTGTTTTTCTGGAAGGAAGATGTTTTGCATATTGAAAGCCTAATTTGTTGCAGGTGACAAAAAGGCTGAACAGATTATCTAATATCACTTCATTTTGGGGGTAATGTTTATTGGTTAGTTTGTATATACTCCAGTAGCTCAGAATTATATTAATGTGGACTGTATTATTTTCACCTCGCAATGTCTTCTTCCACTCCATCAGCTTTTGTACTCCCCTTACCCTTGCTTTTAAAGAAACACAAACTTCGTTAGCTATTCTGGAGAAGTCACGTGCCTTTTCTTTTCTTCTATTGCTGCCCTAGGCCCTCCAACTTTGCCTCGTCTCACCATTATCTTTCTACCTAGATAGTACCTAGACATAAAGATCCAGCTAAGTTATCTCACCTCTCCCAAAAAGTGTTCCCTGAGCCCTGCAGTTAACAATGCTTTCTCCCTCAATATGCTCTCCCTTTGAACCAAAATGGCATTCATTCCACCTCACATTTGTGATACACATCTTGTTATTTTTTTTTGAGACAGAATCTCATTATCTAGCCTAAGGCTGGCTTCAAACACTTTAATCCTCCTGCCTTCCTTCTCCTTCCAAAGTCTGGGATTATGGATGTGTACCACTAGGCCCAAACTATTTGTACTTTACATTGTGGTAGTAAAAAAAAAAAACTACTTTTTTTTTCAAACTTAAAAGGGATTTGTGATTTCCTATATATATATTTAGCTTGTAAATACAAGACTGTAAATGTATTAAGAGACAATTTCTGTTAAAGTTTTCATTGTGTTTTACTTCAAGTACTGCACAAGTTAAAATCTGATAAAGGATTTACATTCAGTTATCTGAAACTCCCCATCTCAGACTTTTGTTTTAATGTGGTGGGTAACTTGAAAAAAACCCACTTTTTATTTCCTACTACATTATAAATTTTTTGGAAGGAGAATCTGTCTCTTTTTAATGTTTTCATATTTCTCTGGGTTTTGTTGTTGTTTTTAACAAATTGTATATAAGAAGTGAATTAATAGAGGCGACTTACATTCTTGGAGAACAGGTATAGTGAATTTGGGGTTACCCATATAACTGATATATTAGACTTAGGATCTTCTTAGGTTTTCTGTGAGAGGTATCACCTAATCCTAGAGTGGCACCAACCATTGGAGAGCCATGAAGAATGGGTAAATGTTAAAACATAGTCTCTAATAAACTTCACTGTTGCTGTCAGGCCTGGAGCTGTCTACAGGAGTCTGGGGTAGGGGGGGTGGGTCACCCAGCATTCCTAAACCTAGACTGGATATGCATGCATTCTCTTGTTGCTCTTTTACAGAGTTAAACACTGACTAAAAATATTTAACCAGCACTTCCAGAGAAGGTGAGAAGAGCTAATGCAGAAAGTTAGAAGTTAATTTTCTGGAGCCAATAATGACAATGGCTCTCCTCAAACTTTTCTGAGTTTCAGCATCTCTCTCTCTCTCTTTCTCTCTCTGTCTCTGTCTGTCTGTCTGTCTCTCTCACACACACACATACACTCACAGAGTTTAGGATACACACATTTCAGCTGAAGTAAGGAAGTGGAAATCTCGATGATAACAAGTGCAGATTCAGAAACCGTGAGGTCATTTAATTTATTATAACGAAATATTTTGTTATGGTAGAAAAAAACAAGAACATGAATTTTTAAATTTTAAAACAGCCTAATTTTTTTTGTATTTGAAGATATTAGTAAGCAAATTAAATTGCAGAATGTCATCTCATTGTGTACTGTGTGTGTATATATATATATATGTATGTGCGTGTGTGTGTGCACGCGCGCACGCGTGTGCATGTGTGTTGGTTCTAGGGTCTGAATTCAAGGCCTGCGCTCTTTTGCTCAAGGCCAGTGTTCTTCCACTTGAACCACAGCTTTTTACTGGTTAGTTGAAGAGAAGAGCCTCGTGGAAATGCTTGGGCTGGCTTTGAACTGTGATCCTCAGATCTCAGCCTCCTGGGTCGTTAGAATTACAGATGTGAGCCACTGGCACCTGGCATCACTTTGTACTTTCCATTTAACTTTCTTACTAACTCAGATGTTCTTTGCATATGTTGGAAGTGGTACAGCACTTGCAAAATCCTTCATTAATAATAGGTCAGGGAAAGGCCAATTTACATTCTCTTTTCCCTACTCCCTTCCTTTTCTAGTGACTTGTAACCCAAGGACTATTTTGAAGTCAGCTTCCTTGTACCTAGTTGCTTGTGTTCTGGAGGCAACCCATAGTTCCTGGTCTGACACAACCTCTGCCAGCACCATGGAGGAAAATGTTCTAATATCTCCCTGGAGAAAGCTCTGTTGGCTACAATGAGGAAAATGCTTAATGACCACTTAGTACTTGCAAAACAATTTAACATGATTACCAATAAGAAAGTTTAATAAGCAATATCCTAGTTATTTTGTTAATTTTGTTCTATTTGCACATTCTCACTAACCATGACCTTTCTGTTCATAAAAGTACATTAAAAAAATCAATGCCCAGGTGCTGTGCCATTTTTTTTTTTACATCTAAATGGCAATGTCCAAGTGACACCTCCTGTATGGGTGGTTGATAATTAAAATGCCAGATGACACCATGGTGAGGAGTTCAGAAATATTTATGTGAGATAAATTATTAATTTATGTTCAAGGCAGTTTCAACATGATAAACATTTACCAACCTTGATCATTAGATGGGAGTGATTTGGGATGTATTAAAATTATGCTATAGATTTTCTTTTGATTTTTCTGTCCACTTGTGATTTTCAATTAACTAGGTAAAATCACTTTACATGAATAAGCCTCAAGAAATCAGACTATGTTTTTTTTAATTCCCACTTTAATGAAAAGCATATAAATAACCAAAGTGGAAAAGACTGAACAAAACAACCGAAGTTCTTCTTGTGCCCACCAATTAACTACTTGTTAGTGAAAAAGTGTGAGGTGAAAAGAATGTACTTGGGACCCATGACTACACAGATGGGAACTTAAATAAATAATATGGAATACTGTTCTAGTTCTCTGAGGTAATATGGAGATGTTGCTGGACACCTGGTTGGCTGGAGATTTTATCTACAATTAGGCAAATGAATCTGAGGCAGCGTTATTTCCCACCAGTTACTTAAAATACAAATATTGTTTCTCTCAGACTTGAGTAGTGGTGGTGTCAAGCACTTATCGTAAAGGCTTTTTGTCTGCTCTGGCCGTAGAAATAGTCAAGCTTTCCTAAAAGACTGCCCACTGAATAACCAATGCAGAGGAAGGCTTTGTACAGTTTCAAAGAGAAAAGTCAGACAAGAAACAAATAGAAACAATATGATTTTGAATGATTGTTCTACTTAACTTTTGTTACCATTAATTGTACAGAGCTTTTATTGTGAAATTTACTTATGTGCGTATACTATACTTTGATCAAATTCACCCCATCTATATTGCTCTTTTTTAATACTCTCCCACACCACACTTTTATTGATTTTTAGGGGGTTTCATTATGCTTTCTTCCTTTTTCTCCTCCTCCTCCTCCTCCTCCTCTTCCTCCTTCTTCTCCTCCTCCTCCTCCTCCTTCTTCTTCTCCTTTTTGCTAGGTACCAAGATTGGGACTCAGAGCTTCAGACTTGCTTAGCTTACATGTTTTGCTGGTGTTTACCACCCGAGTCATGCCTTCAACACAGAATTTTGCTGGTGATTTTGGAAATGTAGTCTCAAAGTTCTTTCTATACAAGATGGCTTAGGACCTTGATCTTCTGGATCTTTCTCTCTTAAATAACTAGGGTTATAAATAGGAGTTACTGGTGCCGGATTATGCTATTCATACACTGAATGAATTTTTTTTACTGATGAAGAATTAACAAACTTGTCAGTTTGAACATGGTCCATTAGAAGTATACTTTCAGCTATGTTCTATAAGCTAGATGCTTACTGTCATGTATTCAATATGTTGTGAAAATAATTTCAAGGAGGAACAATAAGTTAAACTTTGCTTTTCGGTCATGTTGGGTTAACATAAAGAATATATCCAGGTTGACCCTATAACCCCTTTAAATTTTAGCATTAATCTTTGTGTTTTGCTAATACTGAAAATTGGTAGCAATTTAAAATCCACTTCCCTCTTGCTTCTCCACATATTAATTTAGGGATTTATTTTAAATCTCTGAAGCAAATGCATTATGAATATTTCAGGTTACTCAGTGAAAGTAGAACAGTTGATAAGTTAAGACAGAATCTACTTTTAATTTCAGAAAGAGAATCAATTCATGGATTGCTTAACATTTTCCTGGAAGACAAATGTCTCACTTGTTGCTTCTAAAAGCATGACAAGAAATCTGGATTTTCTTTGGATCATTTTACCAATAGGGTATTTATACACATACATTCTACTTTACTCTTTCCTTGAACAAGCATGGGTGTGTACGCACATGCACATGTACACATGAACATTTCTCCCAGCTTCATGATATGGCATATTTTATTCATATTCTCATTCTGACGCCCCCCTCTCTCTGACTCTCTCCCTGTCTTCCTATCTGCTGTCTGTCTCTCTCATTCACACCCACACCCACTCTTCCCCCTACAGAGCTCTTCAGCCATGTTTATGTGCACATTTCTTTCAAGTATTAATGAGGATTCCTCTAATCATGACCTCCAAGTTGCAGAACTATCAGGTGGCATCCTACATATACATCCCTTGATTGACTTTTGTGATGTGTTCAGTGGTGATTACTTTCTAGAATGCTGATAACCATATGATACACATTCTTGTATATGGCATTTATTTCACTGTAGTACAGTGCATTACTTTACAGCCAAATATATGCTATATTTTTTCAGATTTCTCTTTATCTTTCTTATATAAAAGTCTCCCCCTCGCTTGCCCTCCCTTCTTTATGGGTGTGCGGGCACTCAGAACTTTGCACTCTCACTCAACTTTACACTTAGGCTGACAGTTCTAGTTATGCCAGCCTCCAATTCTGGCTTTTTGCTAATTAAGTGGTTGTAAATGTCTCTCATATTTGTCTGCTGGGACTGGATTTGAATTTTAATCCTCAGATCCCAGCCTTCTGAGTAACTAGATATATAAGCATGAACATTAACACCCACTTGCCCTTTTATATTTAAACAATATATTAGAAATCCTATGGTGTTGTCTTTAGAGTAGTTCCAATTTGTAGAAACATCTTTGGCATCATTAACACTTTACTACAGTTCATAGAAGTAACTTTTCATGACTTGGAGTTGCCCATCTGTTCAAAGGTTTAGGATTAGCTTCACAGCTCTTCCTGAGGGACAGTCATAAACCCTGATCTCATGCTGCTCAGAGGATAGATATTAGCTAAGAATATAAAAGGATATCTCTGTGTGATAATCCAACAAGTGTGCAGGATGGAAATGGATCTACATCTGCCTGAAGTATTGGAGCATTCCAACTTAGGTCTCCTGCTTTCTTCTTGGATCTTTACTACTCTACCAGAGTTTTGGCAACATCTTGGTGAATTTCCTGCTATTAGGACACATGAAAACACTAATTTCCTATTTAAATCTTGCCATTTGGATGAGGTACACATTCAGAAAGTATCTGAGCCTACCATGGCATTCTGTACACATGTTAGTTGTAGCTTGCTCTGGCTCTTTACTGGATGTGGCCATATTTTCATTGCTTTAATGGTGTGATTAGTTTTCTTATGACGCTTGCTGCCTTATGAAGAAGGTTTGGCTCCTTCTGTACATATACGAAGATAGCTATTATGTGTGTAGAATCCGAAATTATCAGAGGGTTGACACACATTGCAGCTCTTTGCTGTATCTTTTTTTTTTAATTACAGAAACATCTATATTGAAAACAGTGGCCGGTCATACAGAAATTAAGCCAAACTTTTTTCTTTCTTTCTTTCTTTTTTTTAAATCAATGTAAATCTCCCATGCTGTTTAAATGTCGGAACTAAATTTACCAAACTTGGCAGATTTGTAAAGCTGAACAGGAGTGCCAAGTATGCCCAGTTTCAAGCAGAGAGAGTTCTAACAGTTCCTGAAATACTTGTAGGAGGCACCTGGCGGCAGTCACAGTTTCACAATCCTTCCCCAGCGCCTACCTTGCTAGCTGCCATCTCTACACTGATTATTACAGTGACGATAAAGTGTCAGAATAGCACAGTCTTACAAAAAGGAAGGCAAGCACATTTCCTCAGAATCATTCTGCTGGAGAGCCCCAAGCAGGAATTAAACTGAGTTTCCTGACATCAGAGTGAGCTGATTTTGCCAAACAAATAAAGAGGGAGCTGTTGGGAGATGGAAATCACACATGTATACCTGCAGCTATGACAGATATGCCTTTCTTCTCCACTTTATCAGGGATTGTTGTCTGAGATTCTGCGAAAGGAAGAAGACCCTCGGACAGCCTCTCAGTCTCTTTTGGTAAACCTGAGGGCCATGCAGAATTTCCTCAACCTGCCTGAAGTGGAGCGGGATCGAATTTATCAGGATGAGCGAGAACGAAGCATGAACCCCAATGTGAGCATGGTCTCCTCCGCCTCGAGCAGCCCCAGTTCCTCCCGAACCCCTCAGGTGAGATGTTGGCTCCACTCTTCACTTGGAATCACCTTGCTGCACAGAGACTCTTGAAAACTAAGTGTTCTAATCCAAGGATTTCTTAATCTAGTGAGTGTGTTGGTCAAAGGATATATGGTGTTTGGCATATAATGATTGTAACCCTGTAGTATCTTTTATACCATTTCTACTTCTCTAGGAAAGTCACTCTTCTCCATGTGGTATATGTATGGGATGAGGAGTGGGAGTCATGCTCTGAAAGTCTGCATATAGCTGCTTAGTTAGGGAAGGAACAGGAGTTTGGGTAAAAGCCGAGTTTGTATAGCAAGTACATTGCTTTTCATTTGTGTGTGTGTGTGTGTGTGTGTGTGTGTATGTGTGTGCGTGCGTGCACATGTGTATGTGTTTGTATTTTTCAACTCAAGGCCTCGGCACTGCCTCTGAGTGTTTTTTTTTTTTCCTTTTTCCTCAAGGATAGCCCTCTACCGCTTGAGCCAAAGCACCACTTCTGATTCTTGGTGGTTAATTGAAGATAAGTCTGACAGACTTTCCTGCCCAGGCCAGCTTTGAACTGCAATCCCCAGATCTCAGCCTCCTGAGTAGTTAGCATTACAGGAGTGATTTACCAGGGCCCAGTTATGGTTTTTTGTTTTTATTTTTTGTATGGGAAGAAAGTAGCTTGGGGCAAGGGATAGAGAGTAGTCTTAAGTTTTGTTTTATGCAATTCAAAAAAAAATGGGGGGATCCCTTGCCTAAGGAAGCATGCAAAGGCAGTGGTTACCACAGACAGTTCGAGTGTCACTCAGTGTTTGCTAGAAAATGATAATGGAAAAGTAGGCCTCAATGACTTTCCTTTCCAGGATGATCTCATTGGATTTGGTGGTTTCCATCTTTCCTTTCTATACACTTTTACAATGTTCTGATCTAGGCCCTCTTGCAAGTGTGTGTGTCTAATAACACACTTTAAAACTTCTGGTTGCATCTAAGGACTTGAGGCTATCAGGGGTCATTTCCAATTCATAACTGAGCCCACTCATACCTCATCTAAATTTTAATACTGTTTATGATGAAGCCATCTCATTCACTGTTGCTTGGATAAAGCTTGGGTTCTGACTGAGTGATGGTTCTCAGAGCCATCTTAGTGCCAAGAACACATTTGTGCAAATGTGCTTCCCAACTAAAGATTGTTGTGTTTAGATATTAGAGTTTTTGTTTCATACAATTTCATTTTCTGATAAAGTCCATGGAGCTGATTAAGCATAAAATCAGAACTTTGTTCTAGTAGAAGTCTTTCTGTCTTTTTGAAGTATATAAACTTTCATTTACACTGATAGTGACTTCCATATTTTTGTGCTCTACATTTTTAAAAATCATTTTCTATCATATACTACCACATTGTTCTTAGTAAATTAGGAGTTTTTATTAGTGTTCAGCCAAAAATATGGCTCTTCTTGCTTGGAACAAGTGTAACCAAGAGTTTTTATTTCTTTTTCTCTAGGATTTAGGGTGGACACACTGATTAAGTTGAGCAAGTTGTTAATTTTCACCAATGTTTACTTTTCAACACGTTGAAAGCCTGTTAGATTGTTGCTGGAGAGCCTGGCCATCCTTCATGGCCATTTAATCATACACAGTTTTTTCAGAATATTCCTTACTTTTACTTGTTAGAAACAAATACAGTTATATTTGTTTTGTTGTCTGCTCCTTTTAAAATAATTTTCTACTAAGATTCTATCTTAGGTACTTTTTCAAAGACCTGATAGTTTCTAGTACTTGACTAATTTGTAACTCCACACAATGAGTGGCAAAATTGTGGGATACTTAAAAAATAAATTAAAACCACACATAATTCCATCTTGAAAATTCCTAGATAAAAGGCTAAGGCTTAGCAGGAAAGCAGATGCTTGCCAACCCAGCCAGCACTGGTGGATCTGGAGATGCACAGTGGTCCTGATCCGTGGCTTTGGAGCCTGAAAGACTTTTTGAGTTCAGGCCATTCATTGTAACTTCACATGGTGCAGTGGGTCCTTTAGCAAGTTCACTATCCTCCTTTTCACCATCAGATTCTTCATCTGCCTCTTGAGTCTCTCATCGGAATCAGATAAGCAAAGCCAAAGCATGTTCTAAGGGGGCCTGGCACACAAAGAGAGGACACTTTGCTTTTTTTAGACTCATTGACTTGGCAGTAATTAGAAAATAGTATGAGGCAGGACGGTCAAAGGAAAATGGCAAACATTACTTCATGCTCTTAGAAAAAAGCAAAAGATTCATGTGAATTTAGAGCATTGAATACAGTCTAAAGACCTCTTTGCAAATGATGGCACAGTGTCCACACTCCTGACCAGCACACTGCTTGAGCTATGGAGAAACACAGGGCACCAGCAGAGGGAAGGTTAGGATTTGGCAACAGCTCCCTTGTTTTTGGGGTCTTAAGATGAATGAGGCAAAAAGACAAAGTCCAGTTTAGGGCTATTCCACCAGCAGGGTTCCTGTGCCCACGGAAGAGGGCTGTTCTCAGGGGCCTGCCACTGGGGGAAAAAGAAATCTGCCAAGACTCCTTGAGCAAAGCATCTTAGGCCCAGACTAAGCAGATACTCTGACAGTCTTTCAGACCAAGTAGACTCCGATGTTTTAGGGTATTCCTAACCCCAAGAAGCACAGACACCTTCTGTATTGTCCTTCATTTGTCTCCGAAGCTGATGGGAAATCATTCAATTAAAACGAGCACGGCAGACTACATAAAGCCACAATATGAGTTTAAGAAAATGAAAACGGCATATCAAAGGCATTCTGAAGCCTAGTCTCATGAAATGAAATTTTGTTTCATTTCCACTGATTTCCTAGGTGAAATTAGGTGACTGTCTGGGTAGCATAATGATGATAGTGATAGGAAACCATACATACTCAAATGACATACATACAGCTTTAATAAAGAATGAGAGAGACTCGGGGGAGGACATTAAATCGAGTAATAATTTATTATTTAGAGACCTCTACACATTTCTTCTTTTTTTTTTTTCTGGAAGAATTGACTTCGTGCAAAGGTGTTCTAGCTTTTAGAAAAAAGAAGGTGTGTATTCTGCATGTTTGTTTGGCAGCTAGGTGAGTGTGTACAGACAGTCTGGCCATCCTACCTGTGCACCACCTCGGATTCTGTGAGGGACAGAGCAGGGTTGACAGGAGTCTGCCTGTCCTATAGGAATGCCCTGCAATTATTTCCAATCACAATTAACCTGATTAGAATAATGGACAGGAAGTATCCCTCTGTAGCTAATGCAGTCTGGCATCAGCTGACTGAAATCCTTTGATAATTTCTGCACAGATGGCTGGGCTGAATGCAGCACTTTTTAAATTATTATTTTCATGGTCTCTTGGTAGGCCAAAACCTCGACACCGACAACAGACCTCCCTATTAAGGTGGACGGCGCCAACGTCAACATCACAGCTGCCATTTATGACGAGATCCAACAGGAGATGAAAAGGGCCAAGGTGTCTCAAGCCCTGTTTGCCAAAGTGGCTGCAAATAAAAGTCAGGTGAGTGGTTTTTAAAGCAGCAAAGCCCACGGCTGGAATCAGACCCTCCTATAAAAATACATCTGTTCTTATAATAATAATAACAATAATAATCCCCAGGGAACCCGTCATATTCTACCTTTTGCTCCCTGGCTTACTTCTCCTCCCACTGGAGAAAGCCCTAACTATTTTTTTCCCCTTTAAAGTATTAAAACAACAGTGAATAATAATGGAATGATTTCTCCCCTTATTCTTGTACTATTGTGCACCTTCCTTTTTGTCTTTTTTGTTTATTCCTTTTATTTGGGGGAGGGGAAAGTCAGTTTTTAAAATTCTTTTTTCTTTGAACAAAACTTAGAATGTTTATAACAGCACCTTCCTGGGGACCATGTCTAACCAGGTCTCATCTCCTTTCCTGTTCCCTCCAGGGGAAGGATTGGCTTGGCCATAATAACCACTTTCCCCAACCCCAGAGACACCTTGCGATGTCAGGTGTTTCTTTTATGTACAGAATACAGTTGTTTTTCCAGGGGAAAACACACGTGGGAGATCCAGAGTAAGTGCTAAATTCTTCTAACAGGAAAACATAGAAGCTTACCCAGTAAAAAATTTCAGAGTGTCGGGATTGTGGAGAATGCAATGCCCAGGGGAAAGTTGCAGACAGATGCTTAGGTGTTTTTTTTTTTTTTTTAATTTCTGAAAGCAGCAACAGTTGGTGGCATCTACTCTCAATTTGTTTAAAGGGACAACTACTTTCTGACTGTAGAATCTCTCCTTGGTCAGTTTGAGGTGCTCACTTGTTTACCAAGATAAGCAATTAATGCGTGAAGGAAAGGAGAGTCAGTTAAAGCTTAATTTTGAGAGTCCTTTGAATTTGAGCTTGATTTCCTCTGTGACTTTGCATGACAAATGTTTTCATTCCTACATATGTAAATGTTAAAATGGGTTCACCATCTCTCTAACAGATCTTCTCATGTGTGCTGTGTGGAAGTTACCCATACCATATTTCTATTAAGCAAGGAAGGTTCCAGAAATATGTTTTTAAAACGACAAATGTTATATTTAGACTAATTATATTGTTTAGAGGTTAGCTTTTTATTTCAACCTGCAGTTTTGTGGTAACCTAAGTTATTTTCAGATGGTAATAAAGGGAGAGTAAAAGAATATCAAGGAACTTTGAAGAGGACTGAAATGTTTGTTTTCCCTTCTCAATTTCAATGTAACCATTTCTCCAGATTAACTATGACTCTTTTTGTCAATGAAATCAGTGAAATACAGTTTGCTAAGAGATGATGTCCAACCATAGTATGAAATACATGAAAAGAAAATACCATAGAGCCTTCTTAAACTGTTAAATGCATAAAATCCCATGTACCACATGGCAAAATATAATGAGAGTTGGAGCTGTTAAGCGAATAAAGCTGTTAAATGCATAATGCCACTTGGCAAAACTACTGTGCATTTAATGGTTTTCCACTGTGTAATAAAGGACATATGTGGTAAATGTGCAGTGAGGATAAAAGCTGCACAATTGATTTTGCAAACCTGCCCCTTAGTTGTGACTTGATGCAAATATCAAAGTTTCACTGGGTCTTTTCTTTTACAAGCATCTTTCAAGAAAAACTGAAGACCACAGTCTGAGAACTTGATTTTAAATGCCTGTAATCTTCTGGGTGCCTTGGCATGCTAGCTATTGGAATTAGCGATGCCTCCAGCCTCCCAAAAGTAATTCAGGTGGCTGATTGAAAGCTGTGGTTGCCAACTGGCAGAAGGGTATTTTGGTGCCTATTGAAGAAATTAGTGTGTAGGTTCTGCAGGCAAGTATATTTCCGGGAATAAACAGGCTGAAGGCAAAGATGGAGCCTAAGTAGGGATAAGACACTTTGGAGGTTTTCTTTTTTTCAGGGGACAATTGCTATTTATGTTTGGGAACCTTGTTCCAAATAGCTGAATAGATACATAAATATGTATTGTGAAAATGACACTAATGAGCAAAGTGAATTTAACGATAGTTTCAAGAGTAGTTTAGTAAAGGAAAAGTTATTCATTTGTAAACACCTACTTTAACTTGATAGCTTATTTGATGAAAGCAGTTGCCCATCTACTTGGTTTATAAAATCTCAGATGCTTACCAAGTCTCATCTAGGGGAAACAAGCACTCCATTAGTTTATGAGAACAGAGACCACAAAAGCTTTCTCCTCTCCTTAATTCCTTCTGCCTTCTATTATTTCATGGGACGGTTCAGAAGTTTTCAAGAGTGATGGAAGAGTTAAATTTATCCTCATGGAGGCCAAATTGGTGAAACCTTTCATTAGGAACCCTTATGAACCGGAGGAGGCTGGGAGCCCCGAAGGCTCCGTTCAGATATGTGTAACAACCCTCTCCTCCATTAGAAATTTCTTCTGAAATAGAAAGGAACTTCTGTTAAATCTCCCTCATTCTTGGTTGGTATGAATTGCTATAATCAATGGTTAAAAATTATAGTGAACACTTCCCTGTGTGTTTAGGGAGCTCAGAAGAAGGAGTTAGGAAAATGAGAGGAAATTTTCAGGAGGAATTAAGAGTCAGGCTCAAGTGGTCCTCGAGGGCTGTAACTGTGTCATGGCCCGGCACAGTGTGGGGGGGAGGCAGTTCAGGAAAGGAGCAGAAAGGGTGACAAAGGAGTGGTCATGAAAATCCACTACTGAGAAGTGGGTGTGCATTTTCCTAGTGCATGGGTTATGTCAGGATGCATTTTGGAGTCCCAGCTCATGGCCAGACCCTCTGTCCTAGACAGGTCAGTCCATCATGTAGTTATTCCAGGTGTCTTCCATCTGACCCTGGTCGTTTGCTTCCTGGGAAAGAAGACATAGAAGAACAAAACAAGAAGGAAAGATGTGCTTATGCACGTTGCACCTACTAATTTTCCTTCAGTTTTGACTTAGGGTCAGTTTAGCTACTTGGGATAAAGTTTTTTTTTTCTATTTTGTATTTCGTTTGTTCGCTTTTGGCGTGAATTCTAAAGATCAATCTTTTCCTTCTGCAGAAGAGTCAGATCATAGGACAAGAATACATGATAGCTGTTCTCTATGCCATTAGAGGGGAAGTGACCTTAGCAGGAGCCATGATGGCAGGAAGTATGTGTAGGACATTTTTAAATTTCCCCAGCATCTACCTTCTCTTACAAAGGGCTACCAGAGAATAACTGCCCAGCGTTCGGTGCGAGTGACTACAAGAGCTCCTCCTCCTCAGTAAACCTCTGATCACATCCCTATCCCTCAAGCCTCTCCCATTGTTTCTTGCCACCTGCGATCTGGGAAGTGAAGTCAGGGGATTTTTGTGTCAGTCATCTGAGGAGTCCCCCTGCCTTCCTCCAGGGGATGGCAGGTATTTGGGGACCTAATCTGTAGTCACATTCAGATGGAATCAATTGCCCCTTATCCAGCCACTCACACTGTTACAGCCTCAGACCTGGCTCTCTCCACTCTTTCTACTCAGGTGTATTTTAGATCATAGCGTGCACAGGATCATCTGATCTTTCCTTTCCTTTCCTTTTTTAAAGAAGAGTATGAATCTATATTAGTTTGTAAACCCCAAGACTCAATTTTCCTACATTTGGGTAAAAATAGAGTAAAGAGAGAAATGAAAGGAGTTTATTTTAATCTCCGTTTTTTTCTTCTCTATTAGAAAAATAGAAACAAACCAAGGAGAAAAACCTTTCATCAGTATTCTGTGCTTGTTCTGCGTATTAGGAGAGCAGAAAAGCTGAGATGCTGTGTTCTTCTCTCACCCACTCCCCACCACCTACAGAAACTACACTTATTCTCTATATGATTAACCTTCTTTCCCCTAGATTCCATACACATGTGCGATCATACAGTGTAGTTCTTTCAGTGTCTGGCTTACTTCATGTAACATGATGTCCTCCAGGTCTATCCATGTAACAAATGGCAGAATCTTTCCTTTTTAGGGCTGAATAATATTCCATTATAAATGTGTACCTATAGGTATACATGTATTTATAGATATATAACATTTTCTTTACATAGTCATCCATCAACAGCTACTTAGATTTCTTCCATATTGTGGCTTTTGTGAATAATACTGCAATGTATAGGGAAGTGCAGATATATTCATGAAATGACACTTGTATAAATGATAATTTATGCCTTTTCTCTTCCTTGAGTATTTACCCAGAAAAAATGTTACTGCATCATATAGTAGTTCTATTTTTAATTTCTTTAGGAACCTCCACAATGCTTTCCATAATAATTCTACAAACATACATTTCTGTCACTGCACTGGAATCTGTTTTACTCTACACCCTTGCCAACATTTGTTAGCTGTTGTCTTTGTGATAATAGCCATTCTAAGAAGTGTGAAGTGATATTTTATGGTGATTTTAATTTGCATTGCCCTGGTAATTTGTGATATCCAGTACCTTTTCATAAATTGGTTGGCCATTTTTATGTCTTCTTTGGAGAAATGTCAGTTCAATTTGTTTGTCCATCTTTTTAAAAAATGTGTGTGTGTGTGTGTGTGCATGTGTGTGCGCGGGCAGATCCTGAGGCTTGAACTACTAGAAGGTAACAAGGGTAAGCTCCTTTGTTATGTTAATAAAGATAAATCTTAATGTTTCAAAGGCCCCAGTAAGTGTGCAGCCAGCATAACAGAGCATGAATATCATGGTGGGTCCTTCATTTTCCCCTTCTTTTACGTGTAGCATAATTTCAAAGAATTGAGATCTGTTGAGGGAATATCAGCAGAAATTTACATGGGATCTTGAGTTTGATATCAACTTCATAAGGAAGAATTAGGTACCACTATTATGATTCATTATGTTAATGTTTCCTACTGTAAAACTACCCTTTATGGGCATCCTTAGTTTTATGCTGAATACCTTTAACCCGGTGCTAACATTTTCATACTGGTTTGAAGCTCAGATTTGCTGCAGAATCAGTGGTTGAGTTATTGCACAGGGCCTTTGGAAAAGCACATGTGACTTTGAAGCAAATCTTGTTTTCATATTAAAGGCACCTCTCTGAACAATCACGCCATGCTGGGAAGAGACCAGTAAAATCACGATTCTTCCAGGGGAGAATGTTAGTATCTATGAAAGATTCCTACCACATTGCAATAGAGACTGTTTCATCGTTTTCTTTTCATAGTGTCTGGACTAGGTTGCAGCACGCTGAGCACCTAGAAGGGATGCATTTAAGGAGAAACACATGTGCAGAGCCATACTCCTTCAGTATCACATCCTAATCACTTGCTTGACTCCTCTACTCCTTACTCCAGTCTTTCAGAGGAGTCTTACTCCTGGTTTTCTGTGCTAACCATAATCTCAGACCCCACCACATCCTCTCAATTTCTTGAGGAAATTTGCTTAGTACCCTGTGCTGTGTCATAATGCTGCAACCTAAATTTATAGTAAGGGAGTGGTTGTTTCCTGCTTGGCATTTTAGCATAGTGTATTTAGCTGTTAATATACTGCTAGTATTTGAATGGAGAAGGACAAGATTCTACATTCATTCTCTTTTTGGCAGACATAAATGACTTTTTCTAATGCATCTGCCCATCTACATGTGCATGTATGCATACACATTTACATATGTAAAGGCATATCAAATCTTTATAGTATCGTATGCATATACATACACGTATGTGTATGCGCATATATCTGTAGGTATATATCTCCCCATGTATCTATGGTAAAGAGGACAATAGAATGGCGATTTGAGGCTAAAGAAAGTTTTCATTACTCTCAAATACAGACTCAATTCTGGCAGACACATGCTTAGAAATTTGTCAGATATGCAAAAGGTAGCCCAGACACAGCTGAGAATTGGTCCCCATGAAAATGCTGTTTAGAACTTCATATACAATTTTGGAAAATAAAAAAAACAGATCATTTTTATGTACTGCTTGCAAGGTGCAATGTAATTAACCTTGAACTGTAACCAGATGCTAGGCACATAGCTTCTGTCAGGTTGCAATGACCTCCTCATCAGGGATTCGCTGGAGCCTTGACAAGTCTCCCCTTGTCGTTAGCCTCTTATCTATTTCAGTTTTCTTGATTAGGTTATCTCGAATCATTAGGGGGTTTATTTATTTTAATAGACACTTATTGGATTCATGAAAAGAGAATTTGGTGACTAAGAAACAAGAGCTGAATATTCTCTGGCTCATTTCACACTTCAGAAGAGTCTCAACCAGCTGAGGAGAAATCCTTTCACAGTTACAAAAGTTTGTTTGGGGACTTTATGTGCTTCCACTTAGAAAGCGACTGTCTGTGGTTAATAATAAGAATTTTCTTTTAAGGCACTCAGAAAACATTTCCTTTTGGTTACATATGCTGACATTTTCGGTATTGAAGATGTGGGTGAGTAAGTGGCCTTTTACATTTCTGCTGCAAGAGCCTGACTCATCCTCCTGAGGAGCTGTTCATTTGCCGACTTCCCCATTCATTAGAGTTACACTAGAGGGGCCACATGGTGGGGTGAAGTACCATCAAGTAACTTGCATCCATTCCTCAGCTGGCTGTTAGCACAGCAAGGTGAGCAGTGATTGGTGAGATTAGGTCCTGCCATCCAGGACACACAGCCTTATTCACCAGGGCAAGAGTTACCCTCTTTTGTTAAAGGTCAGAGTGAGCTTAAGAACTGGTATTCATTGCTGGTTTGTGTTTATTCTGAAATATCATGAAAATTTGTCACAGATTTATTTTTTTGAGTCAGGGTCTCATTATGTAGTCCATTCTAGCCTTCAACTCATGATCCTCCTTCTGCAGCCTCTCCAGGATGGAGATCACAGGTGCCACCACACCTGGATGCCTACTTTGCTTTCTTTCTCTCTCTTTCTCTCCCTTGCTAACTCAAACCCTCTGTCTCTCTTTCTTGGAAAAGACCCACCAGGAAGGGGAGAAATTGGAGTCATACCCAGGTGTTCTGGCACATGGGGGAAAATGTTACTTTATACACAGTTGCATTTCAGTACCATGGACAGGAACTCCTGGTCTTCTCATCTCTTGCGCCCCCTCTACCCTCTATCATTCAAACATAAGGTTTAGAATTAGAATTCAAACTCACTCAAGACTGTATTACTGTTTCGTAAAAAACTTACCTGGTTATTTGAGAAGACTGTTTTTGATATTGATTTGATGGGATTTTAAACCTTTATTTTTGATAGATATTGCTATTCTTCCATTTATTTTTCAACCCGAGAAAGTTTAAATGTTTCCATATGGAAAACAAACAGCACACACACACACACACACACACACACACACACACACACACACACGCACACACACACACAGACATACACAGAAGAAAATGGTTAAAGTGATGAAAACAGATTTGTTTATAATATATGCCATTGCTCTTTGGGATGAAAACTCTTATAGAGGCTTATGAACAATGTATTCTATTGCTATCAGTCCATTGTGGGTCTTAATTAATACCCAATAACATGATTTAATTCTGAATAAACCTTATGTAGGCTAGGATGAGTGGTGTTCTTGACTTTAGCATCATCTTTTCCCCTAAGCACTTTTTATTACATAGGAAACATGGGAGAGGAAAGAAGGAAGAGTTAATTCTTTGTCCTATCAGTTAAAATGCTTTCCATGATTCCTTAGGCTTTATAGGATTACAATGAAATGATCATGTATTAGAAAGGGAGAAAACCTTAGAACATTATTAACAGTTACTCATTGAAATAAGTGCTCCTTTTCAACAATAACTCAGAATCTGAGGTATAAGGTATTCCTCAAAGCTAATTTCTGTATAATATAGCAGTTTCCATTCAATCAAATGGGCATCTATGAAGCATCTACTTGGGGTAAAGAACCATACTCTGCTCTGAAAAGGCCAGAATGACTAAGAAACCAATCATTCCCCACCACTCCCATCAAAAAGCTGATTGTTCTGATGGGGATGCAGAAGTATCCACTTCTGACAGTAACAGTCATCAAATTCGGAGAAAGTATATACATAATGCCTGAGGGTCAGACAGGAGTGAGCAACTACTTCTCACAGATCCAGTCAGCCAAACCCTGAGATACAGCATCTCCTGGGATCACAAGTTTATGTATGAGGCATTTCAGCTAAGGGCAACAGCATGAGGTTGAAAGGTACCAGCATCCACAGGGATTCACAAGGTCTACAGGGCAATTGATGGCGGTGAATCATGGTCCTTATTGTTACCTCTTGAAAAGCATCTGAATTGTAAACTAAAGGTTGCCTCCTTCATGCTCCTTATCAAAATATCAGCTTAGTAAAGGAATACTATGGAGTTACTATTCACCTGCCAAAAATAATCAGTAGTATGTATCTTCAAGTAGTAAGGAATCCTGGTGCATTTGCAACATGATTTGCTTTGTAAATTCAGATTGGCATTCAACTTTCAGGGACATGTGGGTTATAAACAAACTATATCTTGACTAGCATGCATGTCACCTCACCTGCAGTTAGAAAGGTTCAGTGGTTAGAATTGTTTGTGCTACTGAGGGAAAGGTATTTGTTTAAGGGCAAAATGAGATGTTAATAAATAGTATTTGCTTATGCACTGAATGTTCAGGAACTCTTAAACCACTGATTGCAGGGAAATAGTCTTCCCACTGTTCTCTGGAATAGATTTTGAAGGTAAGAGAGTTTTCATCACAAATCCCTAAAGGGATCACTACACTTAGGTTCCATTGGTATTTCCCTAAATAAGTCCCATGTACTTTTTGGATTAAAATATGTTTTATTTTGAATTAGTTTTAAACTTAGAAATCATCCAAGTAGTACAGAATGGATACTTGCATTCTTACTATTTATTTCTCATCTATCTTCCTCTAATGTTGACACCTTATTTCACCATAGACAATTTTTCTTATAATAGTACAATTTCAAAACCAGGAAATTTAACATTGTTTAAATATTTTAAAACTAGAACCTAATTCTAATTTCTCCAGTTTTCCCACTAATGCCCAATTTCTGGGCCAGGATAACAGGTTTTATCCAAGAACCACAGTGCATCTAGTTGTTAATTGTTCTTGATCATCTTTAGCCTGCCAATGGTTCCTTAGTCTTGCTTTTTATGACCTTGCCACTTTTGCAAAGTTCTGACTGATTGTTGTGTCAAGCAGATCTTGAATTTGGGTTTGTCTGAGGTTTTCTCAATATTTGACTGAGGTTATGCATTTTGGGAAAGACTCCTCCGATATGATACTGTGTCCTTCATGGTGCATCCTGAAGTAAGGAGGCTGAGACCAAGTGACTTCTTACTGCCATCCTAGTACCTCTTGCTGGCTGGAGGGAGTTCTACACGCAGTGCTAAAAAGCTTAAAGGTGAGCGAAGCCATTGGTTAAATGCAGATGCCTAGTTCGAGGTGAGCTTGGAGAACTCTGCTTCAGAGAAATGCAGATGCCATAGCCTTGGGAAAATTTTGAATATAAAAGAATTCTATGGTCCTGCCTTGATTCTTCCTAAATGGCTTAAATCACCTGCCTCTGAATGCTTTTCAGATTTCCCCTATATAGAAGGTTGAGGCCTATTTTCCCTAGATGGAAAAGTTCCTCTGGTACCTGAGCTTGTACCTGAATATATCCATATAAGATATGGCATCTAGTCTTCATGGTGGGAGGAAGGTGATCTCCCCTCCCTGGCCTCCCAGGTGATGGGTGTACCTGAATCTCTGGAGACAGGGGTGGGTACTTGAAGGATAGGTTACTAAACCTTTCAGTCCAGTGCCTGGGACTGGGAGTTTCCTGTGATCCTGCCCCCTGACCTGACCCTGTCTAGGCTCAGACCAGCTCAGATGCCATTACACCATGCCAAATGTCTTCATGCTCATGTCCCATCTCCTGGCACTTCCCTGGTCACCATGGTGTCCCAATTCATCTCTCCTTGGGAGCTGAATTAGTTTGTTGGTATTGTTTTTGTTCTTTCTTTCCTTTCTGGCCTTCATGGCTCAGTTTCCTAACAGTGTTAAATGTATTTGCTGGCTGCTGGTCTTTGAGACAGGAGTCCACCATGCATTCGCTGGCCTTTTAATAAAGATTCCAAGATTCGACCTCTCACCTTATAGCATCCTATCACAGCATTCATCCTGGCCATTACTAGTGATACAGATCTTGAAGTTTCTTATTGTATCTTTCACCCTACTGGCTATTTACTCTCTGCTACCTATAACAGATAGCAAGATAACAGATCATGAAGAGCAGAACTGGCGGGGAACATAGAGACCATCTTCTGTTAGCCTCTCTCTTCTCAATTAAGCACCCAGAGGCTCAAGGCTCCAGCAAGGCAATCACTTGCCCAAAGATTAGCCAGTTATTTAATGAAAAAGTGTGTCAGGTCTCAGGGTTCAAAGTTTAATACTATCTTCATTTTGTAGTTGGGCTCAAACACTTATAACTCACTTAGTCCTACTTTTACCAGACTGCCAGAGCTAAATGGACTTATGAATATTTAACTAATCTGGTCAAAACTTACAACCTAACTGGAAGAAATACCATAGAGAGGGATGTAGTCTTTGATTCCTGGTGCCCACTCACAGAACTAGACAAGGTGTGAAATCAGATGAACTTCTCCACCAGCGTTTCTGAAATGAAAATAATTCTCCTGGAATGCTCCGCATAACACAGGGAACAACAACAAAAAAACCTACTTGAGATTTTTAACAGAAAAAGGAGATTTGTTTATTAATAATTCATGAGTTCCATTGAACATGCACGACAGAAACCGTGCTATTCAATAGAGAATACTGTCATCTGTCACTGTTTTATTTGACATTTACACTTTTTTTTTTGCCTGATACTGCAAAACTTTCTTGGATGGCATGCAAAAATTATATAAATGAAAGAATCCCAACGTGGGGACCCTTTATGTCTTCTGTGGTGGGCTACACACATGTACATTCATGCAACAGCATGGCATGTCCCCCACCCATTCATTACTCACCAAACAAGCTAATAAGAGACCCTATTGAGAAAACAGAGATGAGCATCCCAAATGGGCTGGTGGGTAAGGTGGGAAGGGAGGTGGAAGGATAGATTTCCTGAAGATAAGCACATAAATACGTGCATCAGAGTGAGGAGGAAGCAAATCATGGCTGCCGTGAAGAAAACTGACAAAAAAATACACTGCCATTTCAGATACAAAATAAATATTTATAAATGGCATCACAGGAGCTCCGTTTGTAGGGAAGATCAGCACTTAGTAGAAGAGGTAGGAGGATCTTAGGATATTGTGCTACAGTAAGACTCCCCACAATCTTTCTGCTCCGTGGGTTAGTTATTATTTATAAAAATCACAGAACCAGCTGATACATTCATAAGCTAATTATTGAAGCAGCTGGGTACACATGGTGCAATATGTCCAAGGCTGTGAAGTATCACAGATTTCTTGGGGCCTGCTGTGGTGGGGGTGCACTGTTGAGGCTCCATTCCTTAATCTGATCAGCCAAGCAAACACTTTGTGGGGAAACTAGATTAATAACCCTCTAAATACCATGAATGTGCTTCATCTTCAAAACCGGGTTCCCTTAAACATGCTATTAGCTCAGCTCATCAGGGATTTGAGGAAGTTCTCTGGTGCCCTAAGAACAGGGTCTTGTTGGCTCCATCCCTATGCCAGAAATTAATTTGGTTTGCTTATGTCTGCACACATGATCACACTTGTGTCTAATCCGCTCCCTAATAGCTTCAAGGTCAAGACCTTTCATGTCAGTGGGCAAATTGAGCACTACACCTCTTAAAGACTGATGGCAAACAGCACACAGTCCATAACGAGGCCTGTAGTGTTGTTCTAAGTGATTGTAATGAGTGCAGATTATAACAGCGCATATAAATCAAATGTGGCAATGAATGTTGTGCGAGACATTCCAAGTGTCATAAGTGGAGATACCACTCAGCTGTCACCTGTCTCCTTTCAAGCTGTGGCTTCCCACAATGCAATTCATCCCTCAAGCAGAACAGCAGGTGCTGTCTTCCTTGAGGTCTGGGCAGCTCAGAACTTCATCTTTTAACAGATGTAGATTTTTGTTTTTATTTTCCATTCAAGGATTGGTCTCTATGCTATTGCTTCCCCTGAGAGATGTTAAACATACCTGTTTGAAACATTTGAAAGAGTTCAGTTGGAGACTTATTCAGATTTATGAAAAGACAGTGAAACAGGAGCTTATATTTTCCACAGATGGTTTATTTTCCATTTCAAGAATTCCTCCCTTTGTATAAAGAAACCCTTGAGGAAACACTTTGGGACCAAGAGATTTTAATTTTTTTAAATATCAGTTATTGTCTGGCAGGAATTAAAAACTACCTTCATTTTTCATATATGTGGCTCTATGAAAATTAACCATTACCTGCCTCTTAATTGAATTCAAAACAATCTATGAAAATACTTGGGGAAACATTTCCAAGCAAACGATAAGATATCTTGTTTTCATTCTTCCTAACCCTCTAACTCTCCCAAGCTCCCAGTTTATTGCAAGAAAAGACCAGGTCTGCGCAAATGTGGCCTCTCACTTGTAAAAACAAGGCAGTGTTGTGTTACAGATTAGTTTATAAATCCCCAGTGGCTTCACAGTTCAGTGCCTACAGCTGCTGCAGATGGGCCTAGGTTTTTGTCTCTTCGCGGTGCTGCAGCCGGCAGTTGAAGGAGAAAATGGAATGATCAGGTTATTAACATGGAGGCCGTGAGGAAGAGGTTGCACAATGAGAACAGCTGGTGTTGCTGTCTTGGCTGATGCAGCGGAGATAATCAAATCTTGCCCTTTTTTTTTGGGTAAAAGCAGAAGACACAGTGGAGAGTTAGACAAACAACGGCTTATGATATTATATGGGGCTTTTATGATGCGTGTCAGGAGCTTACATTGGCTTACAAGTTCTGATAGAGAATTCGTTGAGGTTTGGGGATTCATTTTTCACAAAGTCAGTTGCATGTACACACCTCTTTCGAAAAAAATTACTCTTCTGTAAGATTCATAATGTGGGACAGTTCTTTTTTTAAAAAAAATTAGCTATGTAGCTTGGAAATGATGGGTTAGAAAGCTACTGGGTAAAATATTTTGACATGAGTCAGTGAGCGATGTTGACAGCATCCTCAGTATTATTTTCATATAATCCATCATTATTTGCATTCCATTTTCTTTCTCATGCAGTTGCAAGAGAGAGAACATCCGGACACCAGAGTTGGTAGGCAGACATTTGCAGGTGCAACCTGACCAATTGCCTGTCTTCCTGCAGGTGTGGCTGTGGCAGGAAAGGGATGGTTAGGAGTGCATCAGGCTCAGAGCATTCAGAGATTGACCAAACATATATTAGTTTTTCATTCTAAGACTGTTGTTTCTCCAGTGTATTTACTAGCAATTGGAAGAATATTTCCTCTTTAGAGAATTCACTGCAGTCTATCTTCTTTCTCTAGAATCGAATTCCTCAGAATTTGTCACCATAGAGATCTATTCATCTGCCCTCTTTTCTTAAGGTATAATTAATATTACCCTAGTGGGTAATTGGTTAAAATAGTGGCCAAACAATGCAACTTATTGTCTCTGAGAATTGGATAATTGCAACCTTGCTCGAGGATCTAGAGTAAGTTTCCTTAAAAAAATTATGAAACAGTAGTTGAGAATATATCCTGTTGGTAGAATGAAGGTTTGTGGGCGCTGGCATAACCACTTATGAGGCCACAGGTTGTTTTTTGAGTTACACTGTTCCTGTAGCTCCCTACCAAGCTGGTATGATCAATTTTGACAGTAAAACAGGAACAAGTGGCATAGCATCTGACTATGATCCAGGCCTCCTTGGCTGCTCTGGCCCCTGCAGGCTAACTCAGATGACCTCCTCTTTCCAGGGCTGGCTCTGTGAACTTCTCCGCTGGAAAGAAAACCCAAGTCCAGAAAACCGAACCCTCTGGGAGAACCTCTGCACCATTCGTCGCTTCCTGAACCTCCCCCAGCACGAACGGGATGTGATCTATGAGGAGGAGTCCCGACATCACCACAGTGAGCGCATGCAGCATGTGGTCCAGCTCCCACCTGAGCCGGTGCAGGTCAGTGCCCCCCTGCCTCCAGCCCAAACAGGGCTCTCTCTGTGTGGCCATCAAGGGCCAATGGGGCACTCTCTACGTTCTACCACCTCCTGCAGAGGAGGGCCGCTGCATGGTCCCAGGACAGATCACCCTGTTATCATAGTGAGCACTGTGTAACTGTGTGTGTATATGCACAGAGAAAAATGACCAAGGATCCACATGCCAGAGGTATGTGGATAGTCTGTGCCTCATGAGGTTGTGAGGGCCAGTGCACTCACAGAGAATTAAATCTCCCTGCCAGAAAGCATCTTGTCCCTCATTTTGTCTGAAGTAACTTTTGATCCCAAATTCCTCAGAGAATATTTGATTAGAAGAAACAACCACTTGACCTGAGAAATATCTTTGAACTCAACTGAACCTTTGAAAGAATTTGTGACGGATTCCTAGAATGTTAGTATGAGGTGCTGCTCCTTTGGGTTTTCTTTTCAGAAACATGCCTTCATTTGGGTTGGCTTAGTTTTGGCTCTTATTGAAACAAATAATGTATCTTTTTGAAAGTAATTGAGCTTACTGACTCTGTCATCTAAGATCAAGAAGTGTTAGGATTTCAAGAAGTATTTGCCTATGAATTGGTTGGTCCAACTGTCCAATAACATCCATCAAAGGGGACTTCTGAAAGTCTAATGCCTCTTCTGTGTAGAAGAGGAAAGTTGAGGCAAGCATGAATGCATCTATGTGTGTGTGTGTGTGTGTGTGTGTGTGTGTGAGAGAGAGAGAGAGAGAGAGAGAGAGAGAGAGAGAAAGAAAGAGAAAGAGAGAGAAAAGAATGGAAGAGAAGATGGGGATGAAAGATGGGTGACGTGTGGTCTAAGATACAGAGGCAGTGAAGGCCAATGACAAAGGTAGTTGTAAAGTATGCTCACAGGTGCCTGGGTCTACAGTCCCTTTGGTCCACCCTCCATACTATCAAGTCACATTTCATCCAAGTATTGACACCACAGACAAAGCTGTCATCTTATCATTCATTGGTAAACTTCCCAGACCAAAGTTAGAGAGTGAATTGCCCAAATTGTTAGACTCATGGGTTCATAAAGGTAGTCTCTTGTAAAGTCTTCAGTGAAGCAGAGTGTAAGGGTGCACAAGACAGTAAGGGTACACAGTTAGGAAGTGGCACAGCCACCCAGCTTCAGGAGATTGAGCCACAGGGCTTACCCTATAGGACTCATCCTCCCTGTTTCTAGCTGGGACCTCAACAAAAACATACTGGGTCACAAAGAACATTGTTTTTTGACTCTGAGATTTTAAAGTCTTAAGATTAAAGGCGGGAGGCAATATAGATTTTCCAACCTTTTACTTTAGAAATAATTTGATTTGAAACGTGCAGACTCCTTTTTGTGATCATTATTATTCTATCAAGTACAATATTCTTGAATATCAATCAATTAAATGGATAGTCTCAAAACAAAAGACCATGCCAACTATATAAGTACAGCCATATGACAAACACACTTTTTCCCTCATGGGGGTATAGCTTGCTCCATACATGTCTTGAACCTGCACAAAGCCAAAGGCTTTGGGAACCATTGAATTTGCATGGACTTTGTTATTCAGGGTCCATCCTAGTTCAGTCTAGCAGTGAGAAACTCATTAGTGGCAGGCCCATTTCAATCATAGGACAATGAATGATGAGTTAAAAGCTTAGAGGAATTTGGGATAATAGTATGAAAACCCATTCTCTAATATGACTGGGGACCCCTTCATTTCAGTGCTAGCTCCCATAACATTCCTGGCGTGATTCTTTGTCCAGAATGCATCATCTTTGTAGAGCCTCTGGCTAGGTAGCTGAAAAAATATTCAACTTAGCATTTTGTCTTACAGTTGAGTAAAGTAACTATTAGGAATGGACAGCCAATTGATTTATAAGTTTTGTTATCTTTTATGTTTGTATGTCAGAACCAGAAAGTGCTGATCCTATGTAATGACTAACAGAAATTCACTTATTCTATAAAAGTTTATTCCTATCTCTCAGACCTTGGCTAAAGTGTTTATAACTAAGATAATTTACTGCACATTGAATCAGTTGCCCTATCCATTTCCCTTGACCTCGATCCCTTCAGTATTGTGAAATTCTCAGTACATTAGTTTTGTTTTTTTTTTTTTTCCTTTTTCACATTGTGCCAGTCTCTGGGTGACACTTGCCTTACTGAATTTGTTTGTCAGAAAAATGCAAAGCTATAGATTAATTATTTATTACAGTCAACTACGAAAAATGAAGAAAAATAGCTGGAACCAGCCAGCAGAACTCTTGAGAATGGAGAACACAGCTGGCACAGTTCTGTGACTCAGAGAGGACTGTGTTAAAGGGACACCAACCCACTAAAAATGCCTGTAATTGACCAGAAGCCACGTCATTAGATTTGGGTTGCAGTTCACTTCTACGCTGGATCAGCTAGATTTCTAGAGAGATAATTTTGTTTACTTACTTTAGGAACTTTCAATTCATATGCAGGGCAAAATTAGTTTGGCAGTGTTACATTTTGTCTAATTAGGTAGAGAAAGGCCATCGCTAAATAGTTAAAAATGAGTGAGACCAATGATGACCAAGTTTTTTATGCATGTGGCACATTACACCACAGAGGCATCTTCCCCATGTGTTTATACAGGAGTGCTAGGAAAGTTTCTTTAGGTAGTTTGAAGATACAGCATACTGTGCTGGATCTTTCCTTTTGTCCTCCCTCCCATCTTTTCTTCCGGTGCTATTTTTGTTGCTGTTGTTGTTTTGTTTTGTTTTTGTTTTTGAGATAAGGGCTCACTATGTAGCCCAGGCTAACCTTGAACTCTCGTTCCTCCTAGAGCTGGATTTACAGGCTTGTCCCACTATGGCTGGAGCAATTTTTTTTCAAATAGTGAAGATATGAGGCTAGAGATCTTTGAGCATAATGATTCAGTGGATTAATCTGTTAATCAGATTAATGGATCCCATTGATATACTAGATGATAGAAGGATTTTTTTTTTATCACCTGCTCATTTGGTGTTTTCTGTGGAGCTGAGAAGTCCCCTTGAGACATAGCAGCTTTCCTTTCAAAAGAGAGTACATTTTTGGACAGTCTTGTGTTACTTGCAGATATGTTTCTTTTAAGTCCATAAAGGTTTAACAATATAAGCTCACATTTTAAAAACAGGTATTATGTAAAGCCCAGAAAACCAGAGGATCTGAGCCACAAAGCTCAAGAGTCACATATGACTAGAGTTCTACCCTTTCTACTTAGCACCCATACACCATCTACAGCCCATACCCTGTGACATGCATGTGCATCTCATCTCCATCATTTATTTAAGCTTCATACCTATTGTATCAGCCCCTGTATGGTCTCCTGAACCCTGTGTTTCACCTCAAGAGCCACTGTCAAATCCACAGTGCCTTTGCCCTAAGAATCTGATTTATTTGATGGTAACAATTGCACACCATTTACAAAAAATTTGAACACCTAACATCCTTTGCATGCTTACCAGTCAATGCCTGTTTGGTGGAATTCCACTTCAGAGATAAAGCAAGGTTACAGTTGAACCCACATTGGGCTTAGAGCCATGGACGAATGCTGTCAGCCCTGGAGACTCCGTTGTTCTCCAAAATTACATGGCTTCCCTTGGGGATTCACATCTCCTCGGAGATGCATGGTTTTCAGGCCATGTTACCTGGCCTCTCCCGGCCTTCCCAACTCTACATACACTTCTTAAACTAAATCCATTCACCACCTAAACCCACGGAGAGGCTTTAATGGACCTAAGTTGCTGACCATTGGGTAATGGGGTTACCAATCCTAGTGCTAGTAGTTTGTGTTGCACCAAAGAGGTATGGTGCATAAAGAGATATTCAGTACATTTCTGACATTAAATTTGATGGTGAAGGAAGGTGATTGGAGAGGAAAATGCCTAAAGCTTCCTTGGGGGTTGATAATAGGGAAAAGCTGATGAATGTTAAGGACACAATGTTTTCAGTCTGTCTATATGGGCAATGTAAAGAGCAACAGAGGTACGACAAAGTAAGGCAAACCAAGCCAAATCAAAGTATCACATGAAAAAGATGAAATAATTTTTTTTACTTGAAAATATTAGAACAAAATTATTTTTTGTGGTTGTGGTGATTTTTCTCCATCATGATTTTTGTTATTATGATAATAATTATTATTATATAATGAATGAACTCTATAGTGAATGGATAGCTTTAGCTTAGAATAAAAATGTAGTTAGGTTAGTTTATGCATTATTACCAACTCCATTTTACAGTTGCAAAAAACTGAAACAGTCATTGAGCCTTGCTTGAAGCCAGTATTACCAGCTGCATGGAATCAGGGGTGGTGGGGGGTATATACACTTTCCTTGGAATGCAGGAGAGAATAAATGACACCATCGTACTATGACAAGGTCCCTAAATAGACCCCACTGGGAACATTTGCCAAATTGTTTATTCTTTGTAGTTGGTGCTTTGTTGTATTTCTGTCATAGTGTTCCTATGGCTGATTTGCATGTCATGAATTCTGTGCTTGATACTGTATCATTTCCTGATAAGTTCTTGTTTTCAAATTGTATGTAATGCCTTGAGGAAGAATGTGACAACTATCAGGGCACCGCTAGTCAGGAGGCAGAGATCTGAGGGTCACAGTTCTAAATTAGTCTAGGTAGGAAAGTCCATGAGACTCTTATCTCCAGGTAAGCAGCAAAAAAAGCTAGAAGTGGAGCTGTGGCTTAAGTGGTAGAGTGCTAACCTTGAGCAGAAAAGCTCAGGGGCAGCATCCAAGCCTGAGTTCAAGCCCCAGTACTGGCGCCAAAAAAAAAAAAAAAAAGAAGAAAAAAGAATGTAATCCAGCTATGATAGCAACATAACAGCATTGTACCTTTCCTCATCTGGACTGCTGCTCACCTGGGAATTCTCAGCATTTTCTAAGCCAATCAGGTTCTCTGTAATTGGTGTAAATGATTCCCCACCAGGCTGATTTTGTTTATCCTGGAGTATTTGGAGGTTTTTCGAAACCTTTTCTGGTTATTATAATTTGAGGACGCGACCAGTGTCCAGATAGGACTCCAGAGATACTGCCAAATACTGACAATGCAAGACAGTTCCCCAGAACAAAGATTTAACCTCTCCTTCCTCCTCGTCATCCTGCTTCCTGTACCAAACCCTTCTTTCTTCTTCCTCTTTCTCTCTTTCTTCTTTCTCCCATTTTCTAACCTGGCAGCAATAACCTTTTTGAAAGCCAGACTTGCTAATAAGAGATTTTTAGATAGGGAAAAAAACCCAAAAGACTTTAGAATCTACTTTCACAGATGAGAAACTAAAGTTTAGGGAACTTAAGTAACTTGCTCAAAATGAAAATTTAAGTTCACATTAGTTTACCATCCAGTTCTTTTGTGTGTTAGAAAGGACTCCCAAATTGCAATAGCCTGCATTTCCTGAACACTTACTATTAGGTGTCTAATATTCTACAACACTATTTATAATACATGTTATTTTATTTTTAAATCATTCTGAGTATATTTGGTTTTGTGAACTTTCTTTTTTACAGGACTCTTAATTCACTGAAAACTCTTAACTCACTGATATGGTGTTAAAAACCAAATATGCCTGAAATTTCCACTTTTTACCAAATTTCTTTCATATTTTTGAGATAACTTCAGAATATGACCTTAAGAGTACTCACAATCTATCTTTCAGCAATGAACATTCACTTCTGCTTTCCTTACTCTAGTTGTACAGATTCCATCTTGATTTATGAATTTACTTATAAATGAACAACCTCCAGGAAAGTAAATAAGTTAATTAATTGATTAAGGGTACTTGCAAATTCTCTAAGCAGGTTAATAAATTTTTTTTCTACCTTGGATTCATTCCAACCTCCTATTCAAAGCCTGCTGTTGAATATGGCTCCAGAATTTTGAGGGGAGATGCAAATGAATACTTGCCACTTTTCATGAAATACTGCAGCAACTGAGCACAAAGAAATGGATACTCACCTAAGAAAGCTTTAGAGGTTCCTATCACCCAAGACAGGCCACACTAGCTTTTTTCCATAGGAAAACTATATTGTATTGCATAAATTTATTCAACTTCTACTTCTTACGCAGACAGCTTTAGTGAAAATACTGTACAGAAGGGTTACAATTATATGGGCAAGCATTGTAGCCTCCTCATTTGTTTCCCATTCCCATACCTTTCCATCCTTCCCCCCCCCCCCTACCCAATCCTCCCCGCCCCCCCCACCACCAAAGTTGTAAAGTTTGTTTTCAACATGACAACTTGCACATCTCATTGTTGCAATGGGTCCACCTGTATCCCTATTTAAACGATTGGTTTTTTCCCTTCCCCTCCACAAATTTTATAGACATCAAGTACAGTGAAAGCAGGGGTTATACTGTGGGGGAGGGACATACAAAGCAACAAAGAAAAAATCTTATAAATGTGTTAGAAACAATTACATGAAAGAAAAAACATTTGAATACCTATCTTAGGGTTCATTTCCCTAACATCACCTTATCTGACCTTTTCTGCTTGACTCAGACATATACTAGTTATTGCAAATAAGGGAAACCATGGGTCCTATGTTTCTTTGGGCCTGACTTACTTCACTTAATATAATTTTTTCCAAGTCTTTCCATTTCCTAACAAATGGAGCAATGTCATTCTTTTTGATGGAGGCATAGAATTCTATTGTGAATATATACCACATTTTCTTGATCCACTCCTCTACTGAGGGGCATCTGGGTTGGTTCCCTGTCTTAGCTATGGTAAATAATGTTGCAATAAACATAGTCATGCTGGTAGCTTTAGTGTGGTCTTGTTTGTAAACATTTGGGTAAATGCCGAAAAAAGTGGGATTGCTGGGTCATAGGGGAGCTCTATGTGGAGTCTTTTGAGGAACCTCCATACTGCTTTCCAAAGTGGTTGAACAAGTTTACACTCCCACCAACAATGAAGTAAGATTCCCTTCTGTCCACATCCCCTCCAGTATCTGTTGTTGTTAGAGTTCTTGATTATAGCCATTCTAACTGGGGTGAGGTGGTATCTCAATGTTGTTTTGATTTGCATTTCTTTTATGGCTAGGGAGGTTGAGCATTTCTTCATGTGTCTATTGGCCATCCTTCTTTCCTCTTCAGAGAAGTTTCTCTTTAAGTCTTTAGCCCACTTATTTATTGGGCAGTTGTTTCTTTGAGGATTTGTTGTTGGGGGATTTAATTTTTTGAGTTCCAAGTATATTTTAGATATGAGACCCTTGTCTCATATCTGTTTTATGGCTAGTGAAGATCTTCTCCCAATCCGAGGGCTTTCTATTGATCTTGCTAGCTATGTCATTTGCCCTGCAGAAGCTCATGCTATTTCATGCAATCCCATTTGTCCAACCTTTCTTTGATTTGATGTGTTTCTGGGTCTCTATTAAGAAAATTTCGGCCTGTGCCAAGGAGACCTAGGGTTTCTCCTATTCCACCCTGTAATGTTTTCAGTGTCTGCTTTGACTTCAAGGTCTTTGATCCATTTGGAGTTGATTCTGGTGCAGGGTGATATATAAGGATCTAGTTTTAGTTTTCTACAAGTAGTTAACCAATTTTGCCAGCACCATTTACTGAAGAGGCTGTCTTTCTTCCATTCTATTGTTTTAGCTCCCTTATCGAATATTAAGTGGCTATAGGTCTGTAGGTTCATTTCTGGGTTTTCAATTATATTCCATTGGTCCTGAGGTCTGTTCTTGTGCCTGTACCAAGCTGTTTTCATTACTGTGGTTTTGTAGTAGAGTTTGAAATTTGGTATTGATATTCCTCCAGCACTGTTCTTTCTGTTGAGGAGCGTTTTTGCTATTCGGGGTCTTTTATTGTTCCATATGAATTTTTGGATTGCCTCTTCTATTTCTTTGAAGAATGAGGTTGGAATATTGATAGGTATCGCATTGAATTTGTAGATAGCCTTGGGAAGTATTGCCATTTTCATGATGTTGATCTTTCCAATTTCTAAGTTCTGTTTTCATTTCCTTCTTCAAGTTTTTAAAGTTTTCATCATTGAGGTCCTTCACTTCTTTGGTTAAGTTAATTCCTAGGTATTTTATTTTTTGTGGGGTTATTACAAATGAAGTTGCTTTCCTAATTTCAGCCATACTTTTCTCATTGTTGGCATATAAAAAAGGCATTGATTTTTGAGGGTTAATTTTATACCCTGCTACTTTACCAAAGTTTTGAATCAGCTTGAGTAATTTGGGAGTGGAGTCTGTGGGAGTCTTTAAATACAAGATCATGTCATCTGCAAAGAGGGAGAGTTTTACTTTTTCTTTCCCTATTTGGATCCCCTCACAGGCAGTTTTAATAGGAATCAATTTCAATATTTGTCATACAAGAATGTAGAAAAATGTAGAAATTGGGGCTAGGAAGGTGGCTCAGTGGTAGAGTGCTTGCCTTGCATGCATGAGGCCCTGGGTTTGATTCCTCAGCACCACATAAGCAGAAAAAGCCAGAAGTGGTGCTGTGGCTCAAGTGGTAGAGTGCTAGCCTTGAGCTAAAGAACTGAGGGACAGTGCCCAGGCCCAGAGTTCAGGCCCCACAACTGACAAAAAAAAGTAGAAATTTTTTTCCACCAGTTATTTTGATTCTAGAAGACAGATGCTCATGCTTCTTTAATGAAAATTCAGAAACTTGCAGCAGTTTATTAGAGTCTAATGAGTAGATGGATATTTGCTGTAGCCTTATTTTTGTTCTAGACATTTAAACAGAGGAGGGCTGCCTGCATTTCTTAAATTTCAAGCTATACAAAGTTTCTTTTCTCTTTTATGAGATAGCAATTCTAACTTAACTATGAGTGATTAGAGAAAGAAATTGAAGGTGATAGTACTTCATGAAAATCCAAGGATAGAACTCTCAGGATTATTAGGTTTATCTGAGTCTGTAGCTGGGAATTCACCTATGGTTAACTCAGACTTTCACCATCTCTTTTACCATCCTTAACATAATTTCTTCCCTTGTCAGCTTCCTCCTTTATCAAGCTTTTCTTCCAACTATCACAGGATTTACAAGTTTCTGTGTATCTTTGTCATAATTTCTGTATGCTATCCATAGTTTCTCTAAATTATAATTCTATCCCTTTAAAACATTGGCCTAACTTGATCCTTCCTCTATCTCATAATCTTTCTCCAGACTTCTATCAAGCCCACTGCATATTTGGCACTTCAGTTCATGTATGAGGGAATTTACAAGTTTAGCTTGTTCCGTGAAGGTAGACTTCCTTGACATTAAATTTAAAGCCAGTAAACTGAATTCTAAAGTTAAAAGTTTTCTCAATAACTTGCTCTTCCATGATCGTTAGTTTTCTTGAAATAATAGTACAATCTTAGCATGATGCACAATTTCTGCAGCTCATTTTTTTTTGGTTATTGATACACTCCATGTATTTTTTGTGTGTTTTGTATTAGATACTAAAACTGAGTATAAGATGCATTGCCCAGTTCTCCTGCACAAAAGGAATAATCAAAATTATGTCAATTATTCTGTTATTATACATAGTCACCATGTGTACAGGTTTCTGTATTGCCCAGTGCTCAAACTAAAACTACTCATATACATCGCTAGTAATAACAGAATCTGGTCTAGTTTTTAAAGTTGGGAACATCAAGGTATTACATACACAATTTCATATCTTTTAGTGATTTAAATGAAATTATATGCAATATACAACCTTCAGCATCTTGTTAATGGTCCAGTAAGAAAATAAGACTACATATACTACTTCTTAACATAAATATTGGTGTCTTTAATTTTTAAATTTTAAATATTTTTAATTTTTTAATTTAATTTTTAATTAAAATTTTTTATTTTAAATTTTGCTAGAGGATGAACTTGGTATTTTTTCAACCTAGAAGAACAAAAGGCAGTAGCTTATAACTTTTATGAAGGAGCAAACTTTTAATATGAACAAATTAGAACAATGAGAAAGAGACACATGGAAGAATAGACTAAGATAGAGAGTATATTAGAATGCATCCTTCTTTGTCTTAACTACTCACCATTAGCAACAACAGTAAGCCTAACCTAAAAGTAAGGCAATTGAAGATATTGATAAATCTGTATTTTAATCAATGGATTCATATTTCATCTGAGAAAAGGGAAATATATTACTTTATATTTCTGTAGATGTCTAGCATAATGTGGCTTTTGGAAAGGATGAATAAATTTGATGAATAAACTTGTTCTTATAACTCAAGTTATAGATATCACCGAGAAATATTCAACAAATCTATTCAACAAATACCTGTTGAATCCTTTAGTGTACTAGGTATTTTTCTAGGAGCTACATATGTAACTGAGACACATATATTGAACTGTTTTTCTCTTTATAAAGAATGGAGTTCTGAACAGATTTCCATTTTTTTCTGCATTCACTTTTCATTAATTTAGGATCCAAACTGTAATTTAGTGGATATAATTGGTTCCTTTCCTTCATTCAATCTTAACTTTAAATGGCATCTCTTTGCTTCTACTTTCTACCTGTTTTAAGAATGAACTGATTAATAGCTTCCAGAGATAATACTACCATAAAAACTAGTATTTGGAGCTATAAAAATAAACAGACACTCTGCATCAATTCTAAGGGGTCCAAAGTGATTTATATAGCTCTACCAAGAATTATATCTGTTGATTTGTGATTCAGTTCATTTACAAAACAGTTTTGATGGAAAAAAGAGAGATAAATAAGCATGTCCATTGGATAGCTATTTTCTGCCTGACTATATAGGCAATACTTTTTATTTCCTAGTCATATTTTTTTTCAAAAGTGACTTCTCCAAGTAACAAGACATTGGTTAATAGATTAAAAATGTTTATAATGGTAGAAAATCAAAAATATTCTTGATCTTCCAGGTAATGCCTGTGACTTCTGCTCTCTTTGAAATGTATCAGAATCCATGAAGTTATAAAGGTTCCATGCAGTCACTCTGTTTGAGTCTCATCAGTCTGGTATTAAATAACCATCTTATGGCAGCACCATTCTGTTGGTTTCTGATGGACTCATAGGAAACAGAATATTATCTGATCGTGAATAGCTTCCAGGCTAGCAAGGCAATAACCATACACCTTTGTAAATTAGGATATGTAATGGCAAGGAGAGCAGAGATGCAGAATTTATTAAGATCCTGGGATATTCTTTCTGGGGTCCTTGATTCTGAGAAGAACAGTGGGTGGTTTTCATGTGAATGACTTCTTTTCTGGCATCATTACTTGACATTGGTCTCTTGCTCTCCTATAAGTAAACAAGGGTAGACACGTATGAATAGTGCCATTATAGAAAGAATATAGTCAGGGGCTGGGAAGGTGGCTCAGTGGTGGAGCGCTTGCCTTGCATGCATGAGGCCCTGGGTTCGATTCCTCAGCAACACATAAGCAAAAATAAAAAAGCTGGAAGTGGCTCTGTGGCTCAAGTGGTAGAGCGCTAGCCTTGAGCTGAAGAGCTGAGGGACAGCGCCCAGGCCCAGAGTTCAGGCCCCATGAACGGACCCCCCCCCAAAAAAAAGAATATAGTTAGCTCTACTTTACCAAAATAATAGCAAATACACAAAACATTTATAAAGTTTACTATTTGAACTGTTGATAGAAACAAATTACCTGCAGGGTCATTCATAAGAAATGTATAACAAGTTACAGCTCCATGTTTGAAGCCACAGCATTGAAAACCTAATTGTGAATATAGCCTAATTGGCTTTAATCTTAAAAATTTGTGATGTGTCCACTATGTATTGGATAGAAACAAATATAAATGTTGCTTTTGAACTAGAAGTTTTCTGATTATGTTTTTTTAAAATACATTTAAAATAGCTAGGATTTGTCTAAGTCTAAGTGCATTGTAGCTTTTAAGTAAAAAGTTCTTTTTTTAATTTTTTTTATTGTGAAAATACTGTACAGAGGGGTTACAATTACATGGGCAAGATAATGAGTACATTTCTTATCAAGCATTGTAGCCTCCTCCTTTGTTTCCCCTTCCCATCCCTTCCCATCCTCCCCTGGCCCTTCCACCCAATCCTCCTGGCCTCCCCCCCAAAGTTGTAAAGTTTTTTTTCGACATAACGACTTGTACTTCTCATTGTTGACATGGGTCCACCTGTAATGGGTCCCTATTTAAACGCCTTGTTTTTTCCCCTTCCCTTCCACATGGGTTATACTGTGGGGGAGGGACATAAAAAGCAACAAAGAAATTATCTTATAAATGCATTCGAAACAATCACATGAAAGAAAAAAAACATTTGAAGTAAAAAGTTCTTGTAGGTATTTTCCTGCCACTATAACAACATACTTGAGGAATTTAACTTGTAGGAGAAAAGGCTTATTTTGGCTTAATGTTTTGGAAGTTGGTGTTTAAGCCAAGTGGCCTCATCATTTTGGATCTCTGGCTGGAGTAGGACAGTGTAGCCATAACATGTGGCACAACAAATTTCTTACCTCATGAGTCAGGAAACTGAAGAGAGATAGGACCAGTCGGGTACCTGAGTCCATTTGGAGGCTCATTCACAGGGACATCAGGACCTCAACGGGCCCTACCTCCTAAAGACTTGGCTACCTCCCATCAACACCACTGTGGTAGCCAAGACATTAACACCTGGTCATTTGAGGCCATTCCTCCAAGCCAGAGCAGTCTGTTGATATGATGGGTCTTTATACATTGTTTCAGGAACCACAACATCTAAAATGAATAAAACTTACTTGCTATCTCTATGTCAATAATTGTTTGGTCTAGTAGCAAAGGAAGGAAACAAGCCTGTGACATCATTCCAGGGCTGAGTGTCTGACTTTGGAGGAGGTATTTTTCTGCATTTTGTAAATTGTAATAACATGAATTAGGTTTTATCAAAAACTCTTTTATCTGAAACATTCTATAGGTTGGTTCATCTGTTTCTGACTTTCATTTGAGAATTTTATTGTTGAAAACAACAGCAACAAAAAATCTTACTCCTCAGAAGTTCAATATATTTGGAAAAGTAAATTAGTAAGAGCATCACACATTAGGAACAACTTATATTGAATTCATAGAAATCCAGTTGTTTTTTTTAAAAAAAAATTTATTGTAAAGATGCTGTACAAAGGGTTACAGTTACACGAGTAAGGTAATGAGTACATTTCTTGTCTAGCATGTTTTTGTTTGGTTTTTGTTTTTTAAGACCGATGGTTATGACAATTGAAAGAGAAAACCAGACACTGACTTTTAAACTTTTGTATCCAAACCTACATACAGTGGCCTTTCAGCTGTTTCTGTTTAGTGTAGAAATCTAATGTGACTGAAAACTACTGCTGATTTTTATTAAGTTGAAGTCTGGAACTTCCCCTTGTAATGATAGAAAAGCATACTTTCAATTAGAGGAAAGCTGCCAAAGTTCTGAAATTCATTTATTTTATTATTACTTGGCTTGACCCTAGAAATGGGAGATCAGGCAAACTGGATAGGTTTGACAGTTCTAAGGTCACAAGTTCAATTTTCTCACAAGTTATTTCTAGATCTACTTCACTACAAATCATATCACCTTTCACCTTTTGATACAGAATCTTAATGTAGAATTATATATCACATCAGGGTCATCCTAATCAATCTAGGGCTGGGAAAATGGCAGAAAAGTCAAGTTAAGCAGAGGTATTCCAGTGAGCCAAGTCTGGAAAGCAGACAAGCATGTGCCTTAGCAGAGGAGGGAGATGCTATTTCTTTCTATAGTAGAGGGGAAGTGCTAGTGTAAGTCTACGCTAGCTTATGTTGAATTTTTAGGAATTTTGAAAAATGGTTGTTACACCATTGGTGGTATGAGACTGGCTATTCTGGAATTATTCATGAGAACTGGCAAGTGATCCACTTGGGCCTTTTTATTACAGAAAACCAGTTATTAAACACTGAATAGAGACCAGTCTCCTTTTTTTATTTCTAAGTTGTATGATCATCCATGTCTCTATATGGTTATAAACAAAATTTACTGAACACTAACATGAAAAAAATGTTAACTATGTCTAGTACTGAATGGCTGGTTGGTATTACACTTAGCCATCTACTTATCAGACATAGTTTATTTAAGTTAGCAATCATTTCTACCTCTTTCTAATTTTAGTTCATAATCACTTCCTCATATTCAAGGTTGTTGTTCTTCATATTGTTTCTGAATGTAAAGTACAAAGCTCTGGAGTATCTGGTTGGATCCATATTGGAGAGTCATGTAACATAAGGAGTACATGATCTGTGACTTCCTAGTATTAAAAACTCAACAAATTTGAGTACTCCATTTAGAAATCAAGGAACAAATTATTGTAATAAAGTTAGTTTTCTTTTTTTAAATCTGACCAACTGAACTCAGACAATGGATCTCAAAATGAAGAGTCTTGCCTTTTTTTTTTTTTTGGTCAGTCATGGGGCTTGAACTGTGGGCCTGGGCAGAGTCTTTTGCTTTTTAAAAACATTCTAAACTTTGGGAAATAAAAATCTATGACTGTTAAAGACAAGTATATGTAGATACAAAAAGTGTTTTTATATATGTTCTGAATGCACTCAGGTAAGGATAAGTGTGATAGCCACATACAAATGATTTTTAAATAAAGTTATTGACAGCATATATACACATATGTGTGTATAACTCATATCTACAGTATATTCAAAAGCATGGCAATAGAATAATGGGACGAGTAGTTTTTGGTGAGTCAATGCTATTTTCTTTTGAATTTTTTCATATTTAGGAATTATACAAAAGGGTTTCAGTTCTACACATCAGTTTATGAGCACACTGCATCTTGATCAGTGTCATCTCTTTCATCATTCTATTACATCTCTCCCAAGATGACCAGTGTTAAATATTTCCATATAGGTTTAGTTTAGGGAGGATTATATTGAAGTAGTTATACAAAGAAGTTTTGACGCAACCTATCAGTTTGTGAATACAATGCATCTTGATCAGTGTTGCCCGTTCCATTGTTTTCCCCAATCTTTCCCAACCTCTCCCATTCCATCAAGTTAACCGGTTTCATTTTCCAATATATACATTGAATTTTATGACTACATTCAGCCATCCTTCCTCTCTCCCTTCATCTGCAAGGAAGAAATTTTTATTTAAACATTTTAGGTAAAGTAAAAACCCTCACTTTGTTGGGAATGAAAAAAGAAGCAAATTGACCAAATTTGGCTTATAAACAAGATTTGTATCAAATGTATCAATGGACAAGTCTTTGATATATTCTCATATTAAAAGTAACTAGAGTACCAGGAGAGGAATTGTCTTGTCATTTTATTTGTAAGAACTCAACCAATTGTATCTTGAACTTCTAGAACAGAGACTAGGCATAATAGCATGCTGTACTTCAGATTTCTCTATTTGCATGTGGGAAGCAGAGTGCATTGCATTTCATCACATGAACATGTAATGTCATCTCTGTATGGTTTCCATTGCTCATACATAGAATATACATGTAATCAGTTCCTATTTTGTGTCATATTCTTCTGCATTTAGAACATTTCAAAGACTAGTCTGAAACATATTGGCACAGATGGGAAAAACGGAGTCACTCGTAACTTCCAGAACTACAAAGGCACAGATCAAACATGTGATATTAATCAACAGTTCAGATAGGAAAAGGATTAACAATTAGATTATTTATTAAGAAAATTGAAAGTTCCTATTTGTGATTATTATTCTGTTCTTGAAAGGAAATAGGTGCAGGCTTTTGTTTTTTTTTTTCTCTCTCTCCCATCTTCACATTTCCTCTTTCCTCCTTCTTATGTTTTGAATTAAAATCTAAAGACAGCCTGGAAGGGTGTATATATAACTGAAAGGAGGATGTGGTAAATCACAGCAGTGGTTTGTGATCTCACAGTCGTGTTGGTGTCAGAGACTGAAGACCAAAGGCAAATCCTTAGCTTCCAATGGATTTCCTTGAAATCCCTCACCCTTGTAGCATATCATGGATAATAGCATATCATGGATAATTACATTTTTACAAACGGTAAAGAAAATCATTTTGACACACACAGTATTTTCCAGCCAGACCAGCTTTTCAATCTTTTACAGCTTTCATGCATTAAGGCTCACGTTTTCTTTGTTTATTTTTAAAATATTATCATTAATAATAGGTTTGTTCTGTGGTCAGCCCCAAATAGAAGATACTGAGGAAGACCTCTTTCTTTTCTGTTGCCCCCAAGTCAAACATTTGATACCTTTTTATTTGGGCAACATTGGTCTCCTCATGTTTTTGATTAAGAAATTTATGGCAGCCAAATTTTCATAGAGATTTTTAAGAGCTTTGGTCATTTTTCAGCTTATTTCTACATGTAATAGAATGAATTATGATTGGTGGCAAGTCACTGGAAGAAAAAAAATAAGGGAAAGTCAGAAGAGAAATACTGTCATTGATTTCTTTGCAACTATATCCAGTAAAGCAAATTTGGACTGGCTGGACCTAAAAAAGCCATTCCCTCCTGCCAGTCACCTGCATTGTATTTCTAGGGAACAGAAAAAAAAATCAGGGCACAATATTCTCTCTTTTTAACCCTTTCTGATCAAACGTAATGTTTCATTTTGAAAATGAAATCTAATTCCCCCAAGGCTTTTGAAACTTTAATAATACACAATAAATAAAATCATATCTAATAGCTCAGCAGTTTCATGTGGCACCATCATCTTCTAGATGTACTGCAACTGCGGAAACATAAATACTTGCAGGCTTCAAAAGCCCAGTTTCTATTTGCTAAATAAACTTGGCTGGCTTTAAATTCCTCTGTGTATAGTCATTAATACAATCCACTTTGACAGCATTTAATTAAAGTGCTTTTCTCTATTAAATTCATCAAAAGTTCTCTCCCCCCACCCCCGACTCCCCAATGTATAACTGCTTTCCAGATGCCGAGAGGCAGGGGCCTGTAGGCCTCTTTTTAAAGAACTTCTCGTTTCTCTTTGTAAAGTGTTTATTACACTCCATTTAGGAACTGTTAAGTATGGCTTAGAAAGAAAGGCAGGTTCCAAGACACGTTCTCTATCCCTTCAGTAATCTCTTAAAAGAAAATAAAATGTTAGATTAGCACACAGAATAGGCATTCCTTATTTTTCTCATACTCTGTCAACATTACTAAGCATTTAAATTGGGCAGTAATGAAGATATGATTTGCATGTCAGAGCTGGGGAATTTGCATTAATCCTGAGCAGGTACTTGGCTTGAGAACATTTGCCTCCAGACTTGGGAAGGGTGAGCTAACAGTGCAGTATTAATAGATTATTGACAGCTTAATGTCTTGGCACCTACTTAGCCCATGAAGTATAATAACCAGAAGCTGTCTGATATGAAAACAGTCAATAGCATTTTCAATCAAAACCTTTCAGTTAATTGCTGGTTGACCTTAGAGATTTCCTTTAGGCAATACCATTCTAGCCTAGACCGACAGGACCATATTGATTTGTAGAGTTTATTCAGAGATGATTATTTAATACCCATTGCTCCAGTATATGTGGTAAATTTAGTCTTTTCTCTGTCTGCCATATAAAATGTCTTTTAGGTGGTACTTTTCACAAATATGCCCTTTACCAGCTCTACTTTTAAACTATTTCATTAAATCTGTTCTCTTTTCAGAAATAGAAAGTTGGGATTCTTGAAGGTACACATGATCGAATGTTTTAATATGATAGTAGTTTTAATAGAATTCTTTGCTCAGTCTGGAATTATAATTTAAACAGAGATCCTGAGAAAGAAAAAATCCTCTTGGGAAAAGAGTTATATAATACCTTGCAAGCATTGTGCTTTAAAACTAAAATGTTCTGTAGTATCAAAATGCTTTTTTGATTTCCATAGTATAAATGAGATGGGTTACATTGGGTTTCTAGAGTGTCTATGCTTAACTTCTGTGATTTATTTAGTTTAGCTGAAAAATCTCAAAGAAAAACATATTTTGATAAAATATAAATAAGCTACAGAGGCAGACAAGAAGCAGTTTATGGCTCAAACTTTAAACCATTTGCTTACTTAGAAATGTGTGGTATTGGAAGTGGCACTGTGGCTCAAAGTGGTAGAGTGCTAGCTTTGAGCAAAAGAACTCAGTGACAGGGGCTAGGCCCTGAGTTCAAGCCCTATGACCAACAAAAATTAAAAAGAAATATGTGCTCTTGAAATGATAGAGGTTGAATCAAAATGGAGCAAAACTATGTACTTTAAATGCATTTTGTTACTTTTCTCTTTGTTCTTCACCTAGGTTAACTTTATTGTTTCTTCTCCAAAGAAAATCATGTTGGCATTTAGTGCTCATTTTGGATAAAATATTGAATATTTTCCATAGCATTTAGAGATAGGCAACAATTTTACTCTGAGGAGAGCCCACACCAGCCCTGGTGCCCAGTGGCTAGCTACTCAGGGGGCTCAGATCTGAGGATCACAGTTCAAAGCCAGTCCAAACAGGAAAGTCGCTAAAACTCTTGTCTCTAATAAACTACTCAGAAAAAGCAAAAAGTAGCGCTCTGGCTCAAGTGGTAGAGCACTGGCCTTGAACAAAGGGGCTCATCAACAGTGCCCAGACCCCCCCTGAGTTTAAGCCCCAGGACTGGCAAAAAAAAAAACCAAAAAACCCAAAACAATCTATTATCATACCTAAGATTCATTTAAGAACATTGCACTTTCATAAATTCTTTGTTTAAAGGTCTTCTTTCCTTTTGTTGTCTTCCATGGGTCTTCCAGTTTTTTATTTCTTGTTTACTGTTTGCCTCTATCAACTTTTCTTGTCAGGCCTATTGGCTCTATTGATAACCAGAATATTTCTGCTGATCAAGGGAGAGAAAGAGAGGAGCAAATGGATGCATATACCAGTTGTAATCCCTAAATGAAGGGCCCTCGAGTGCCCTTCATAATGTTCATTTAGTTACTCTTTTGAGAATTAGAAAAGGTCAAGAGTCCCTTAGGTATTATTAGTTTATAGGTATTATTAGCTTATGCACAGTACATACATACATATATATTTCATATGTATGCATCTTTTCAGCAATAAGTATGTTTTAAAATAACCATCCTTTTGTAAACTCCACTTTTTGTTCTCCTTAGACTATTAGTTTTGTTCTGAATTTTTAAAATGCCATTTGTTTAGTGATGAATATTAGCTCTAGAGAGCACACCACAAAAGGAGGGGGTACATCACCCCTGAACATGGTCAGTTGGAGAATGGAGAAGGCTTTCGGGAAGTTGGAGAGCTCAGTATTCCTGATAGGAGCTTCCTGGGAAGGGGACCACAGATCAGAGGCACAGCGGCAGGAAGGGTCAAAGTGTTTTTGGCACACAGCCTGCAAGGACAGCGGCAGATGCACAAGCTGCAGTCAGGTGACAGTCATCTTGGATAATCCAGAGAGAGACCTTTATCACCATTATTAAGGCCACTAAAGGCCTTTGGCAAGGTGCTCTGTCTGTTGGGAGAAAGCTGTAATTCAGGCAGAGGATTGTAAGGTTCTGTATTATAGCAACGGGAGCAGGCATGGAAAGAGAAAGGAACATGTATCCAAGAAGTATGTACAAGAATAATCAGCAACCAATGAGATCAGCTAGATGTGGAGCTATTTTATTGAATGGTGACTCTTTTGTACAACTACTTAAAGATTAAAAAAAATCCTAAAAAAATCAGAAGAAACACTCAGAACTCCTCCACTTGTTAGGGGGTGGGAGTGGTGTTGATCTTATATAACACCAAAGGAGATTGTTAATGATTAATTTCCCGCTAATGTAATTTGTAAGTTTGTTTGTTTTATACTGAGTTCTCAGCTATTAAATTAAATCCACCCTTAAGCAAATTCACATTTGAAAGTATAATGACTTGACAGTTCCAGTTTCTGAGGACAACCTGCACAGGGTAAGCAAATAAGCTCCCAAAAGTCAGGCAATGCTGCATGGGGAGAAAATTGGACTTGCTTTGTGAATCTAAGTAGATAAGGATACTGAATAACTAGCCTCATGAGAATGTAATGGTCATCTCCTGATTGGAGAGTGGGATCTTTCCTGTGGGAAAACTAACTTCCAGCCCTTTTACTTTGCCCCAGGGAATTAGGAACTAAGATTGTTCCTCCCACTGGCCATCTTTGGCACCCTGGAAGAAAGAAATTCACCCCTCCCTGGGAAGCTGTGGCCTAAGTAAGATTGCCTGGACCTGTTGGCCTGCCACTTCTCAGAAGCTGTATATGCCACAGAATTCGGAAGCCAAAATATCTCCCTCTACCTTATTTTGGTTACTAAGACCATCAATATAGAAGATGTAAAAAAATCCCCTTAATGAGTGACAAATGTTTAAAACTTAAAGAAAACCCTCTAGAACCTAGAGCCTTTGGGAAGTTTTTAGTCACATTTAAATTTTCCATTCTCTTTTTCCTTTGAAAGGATACAATACAACGAGTCCAGTTTCTGATGAAATGAAGTTGAAAATTAAGGCTATGTTTGATGAGCTCTCATTTGACACTTTTTCTGTTTGTATGTGCCAGTCCTGGGGCTTGAACCTGGGGTGCTTTTACTCAAGGCTAATGTTCTACCATTTGAGCCACAGCTCTACTTCTGACTTTTTACTCGTTAATGAAGATAAGAGTCTCATGGACTTTTCTGTCCTGGCTGGCATTGAACCTTGATCCTCAGCTCTCAGTCTCTTAAGTAGTGAGGATTATAGGCGTGAGTCCTTGGAGCCTGATATTTGACACCTTTTAAGCAATAAGCCACAGGGAATCTTTGCTGTCACTCTCCACAGTGCAGACCACTGCCTCATGGTCTGAGGAGAAAACCCTGCTTTGATCATTTGACTCTGTTTACCCAGTTTGGACTTTAGGGTATAATAAGCTATAATATGTCAGTGGTGTGGTGATGTTAGCTATTTGTCTCTTACCCAAGTAGTTGATTATAATGCACTGCTTAAGATTTGCTTTCTATAAAAGGAATATTTGGACTTTTATGTGTTTGATTCACACAGTGCAGTTTTCTCAAGTCCTGTTATTAAGTGGTTACATCCAGAAAGCAAAAAAATATGCTGAAGTAGTATTTTATTGGTGAATGTCTAATATTTTCTCTAACCATAACTGTCAGATTGTTCTGAGTGCCCCAACTGTAAAAATTATACAGAAAATGTGGCCTATCCTGGGGTTCTAAATAGGCTCACACGGGGCCTCAGACACCACTGACCTGCCTTCACCTCTTTCCCCACAAATGAAGAATCGAATTCCAACGGCTTTGTTTCAGACTCACACCCTATCCTTTAAGAAGCTGGAAGACAACATAATTGTTCACGAATGCCACTGTCTTTTTTTTTTAATTAAAAAAAATCGAGCTTCAAGTTCACATATCATTTATCACTGGTACTTATGTTTTCTTTGATAATAATTAAACCAACTAGATTAACTTGCTTAAGAATCTTTCGTTTTGAAAGTATGAGTTTTGAACATAGAGCCTTGCATTTGCTGGACAAATTCTGTACAACTTGAGCTACAACCCCAACTCTTTTTGCTATGTTTTTTTAGGTAAGACTCTCACATTTTTGCCTAAGGGTTGCTCCCTGTCTCCCTTCTACTGTGGCTCCTGTGTAGGCACACCACCATGTCTCGCTTATTTGAGATGGAAATCTCACTAACTTTATGCTTTGACTGTCCTTGAACCATAACCCTCCCAATCTCCACCTGCTGAGTAGCTGGGATAAAACACCTGAGCCACTATACTGGCCTACTTAGGGTTTTTTAACCTGAACACTGCATATTTTTGATTGTAAATCATTGGCTATTGATGAGGTACTATGAATTTCCAGGTTGGTTCTTTGAGTGCTGATTTAAATTCTTGGCACCCAAGTCATCTTAACCTTCTGACTGCTTCACTTAGTTACTCTGGTTATTTTGTTATCTTTAACTCTAAGACTTGGTTTTGTTTTTTAACTCCAGGTGTTGGAAAAGCACTCTTCTCCTCAGTTACCGCAATGTAACAAGGCATGCATTTACCTAAGCAGACTCCCAGAGTCTAGTCATGTTCAATTTGATACGTTTATTTTCCTCCAATCAGTCTAGTCACTTCCATGTTGCTCTTTACTAATCGAAACCTATTAAAGCTTTGTACACACTTCAATATTGCCAGACCTTCTCTATAAATATGTAGTTTAAACATAGGGCTCTCAGAAGACAGGGTAAGGGTAGTAGGGTATAGGGAATAGAAGGAAAATAAAGGCTTGTGGATGGTAGGCCAGTGAGACTGAGGTGGGCAGGCTTGGAATGCTTTCTCCTGGGTATATTAGTGCATCTTGATGGCATGGGCCATCCTAGAGTCTGCTCTTCCTAAATCCTCTCATGGATTCTGTTGGTCATATTTGCAGAATACCTTTTGTTATTGATCATCCCTAAATAAATCCATATTACATGATGCTGATGAAGGGAAAGATAAAACTTCCATTATGTTCAATATGTACCTAGTATTTTGTCTGTCTTCACATATAACTAGAAAAAGCTTCATTTTCTATACTTGGCTTTTCTGTGATTGAGATATAGGCACACATATTGACCTTGCTATTTTTACTAGCATATCAGCTCATCTCATTTTATTGAAGTAGTTCCCAAACTACTTCTTTAGTATTTTCAGAATCTAGATATTCCCAGTAACTAGATAAACTTTTCTTCCACCCTAAACTATAGAAATTGTTAATGTAGTTGTTCTCAATTCATTACTGAAGAGAAAATGATATAAGCCAAAGGCTGTTTTAAGATCTATGATTCCTCCAACACCTAAATATATTTTAACAGACTATTGTGTCATAATGTTATGATTTTGTCTTTGACCAAAGTGTGTATTTTGAGAAACAATTATTAAACTGCATTAAAAACATACACAGTCTTCTAGTAGTGTCTTGGTTGCAATATTAAAGAAATCTTACACTAAGGCTGAAGGAAATTGAACATGTATTTCCATGTTAGACTTCCTATCACTTTGCTTGTTTGTATTGATTTCTTTTGACATGGTCTTTTATTGAGCATGATTCTTTCTTCTTCTTCTTCTTCTTTTTTAAATCCCTTTCCTATAGCTGTATGTGCTAGAGCAATTGTAAAAGGAAACCAACCTATATTAAACCTGCCTGGAGTCAAAATGTAATCTAACACCTGTAGTCTGCAATTTGTCATCACTCATGGATACTTTTATTATTTTTGTTGTTGTTGTTAATAACAGATTTTCTGAGTTTTGACCTTAGGATACTGTATAATCCCCCCAAAGCATCAAAATCAAACCATAGTTTTTAATAAGTCTTAAAATGTTAGGATGTGAAATTACAACCATAAGAGCCAACTACAGTAATATGGAGTTAAAAATAGTTCTGTGTTATGTCTAAGAAAATATATTTTGCCTGTGTAAATGTCTCTGAGTGATAAAGTCAAGAGGCAAATCATAATGTATATGTAATTTCCCCTAGACCCAGACTTTACGGTCTCTAGATGATTTGGCTCAAGTGAAGATGATTTTAAATGCAGGATCTATTTTGAATTTTATAGAAAGTCTATGTTTATCATTAGGGAGAAGCAGGGCTATTTGTCAAGTGTGATTCACATAGTACAGAAAATTTTGAGCTTCCTGAGACCCCTTTTCAGTTTTAAAATTGAGACCCCAATAATGTATCCTATATATCAATATTACCATATAGAAATTAATTTTTAGAAATTGAAAAATATGCTGATTTTAAAATAAGTATATATACATATATGTAAATTATATCATTTATGGGAAATAACTTTCAAAATAAAAAATGGAAGTAAAACAATGTTTGATATATTTTTTAAAATATGCTAATGTCTGGCTTACTAGATGGCAACTGGATTCTCATAATTGTTTCTGTATTTAATATAGCATGTGGTTTTAGTTGAAGTTGATGAAGAAAGTCATGCCTTAGACAGACATATAATTAGAAAAAGTAAGAGTATTTTAATTAGCTTTCCACTGTTGGAAAGTTCTTCTCTGGTATTATAGCAACACTTTGTAAGTGACAGAAATTTAAAGTTAGTTCTTAAGTAGAATTCATCTGTGGGTTTTCCTTGAACATTTCATGCGGTCATACTTTGTTACCATATCCATTATTTTTCTTTGAACTTTGAATAGTCTGCTGCCAGTTCATAACTTCATAGCATTGTTCATTAGTCACTTGAGAAATATTGATTTACTCATTGTACAGATCTTACATATGTTGACATCTCATTGGATAATATATTTAAAAAGAAAAATCAAAGACATTTGTTAAATCATCACCAATATCATCAGGAAAACTCTATGTATTAGGAAGTTGTTAAGCTTATGGTGGCAGCTATAAGTTTTCTAAAATTCTAACTCATGATTGGAAGTTCAAATTTTATCATTGGCAATAAATACTAAAAAGATACTTATAATTTTTAATGTGACAGACTTACTTTCATTTTTAAGGCAATGTCAGCCAAATACCCAAATCTAAATAATGTTTGTCTTAGTGTTACTTGTAAGTAAACATGATCTATTCCATGACAAAGGTGGCTACTCAGCCTGAACCTCAAAGTATTCTGTCTGGACAATGAGCATGGTAAAAGTGCTTTTTCAAACTTGGAAAAAATTATATTAAGTGAAGTAAGCCAGGCCCAAAGAAACATAGGTCCCATGGTTTCCCTTATTTGCAATATTTAGTATATGTATGAGTCAAGCGGAAAAGGTCAGATAATGTGATGTTAGGAAAATGAACCCTTAGATATGTATTTTAATGTTTTTTTCTTTCATGAAGTTGTTTC
>NW_012267217.1:36443837-36449541 GCF_000151885.1 Dipodomys ordii | reverse complement strand
AACTACTGGTTGATTTTCTTTCTTTCTTTCTTTCTTTCTTTCTTTCTTTCTTTCTTTCTTTCTTTCTTTCTTTCTTTCTTTCTTTCTTTCTTTCTTTCTTTCATACAGTGTCTCACTACATAGCCCAGGCTTTCCTTTAACTCATAATCCTCCTGCTTCCACCTCCCAAATTTTGCAATTACAGGTATGTAATAAAATGTATAGCTTCTGGGATCATTAAGAAAACATTTGTTGAGATATGTTATAGTTTACGTACAGTAAAAATACATAGATGCTACTTGTAAATCTCTATCGTCTTTTAGACACGCATATATCTTTTCAAGTAACAACCAGGTTCCTACCCAGCCTATTTTTAACATTCTGAAAGCTGCTTCCTATCCTCCTTCACTCAATGAATCTCCACAGTAACCACTATGCTGACATTCGTTGTGGCAATTTTCCTCCCCCTCCCCCTTTTATTCTCTTGTATTTTTTAAAAAAGTTTTTCTTCTTGTTGACTTTCCCATAAGTGGATTCATATGGCTTTCAGTCTCTCACATCTGGCTCCTTTCACTCAACAGTATGTCTATGAGAGTTATCCACATTGGTGCAAAGACAATGGTTCATTTCCCCCAGTGCCATTTGTATCAGTGCACCATGACCCGTCCATTCTATCAGAAAACACTTGAGTTGTTTCCAGGTTGGGGAGCTTATGACTGAAACTACCATGAAGATGACTTTCAAAAGCTCTAGTACTCACTTCCGTTTATGTTTGACACTAGGTGATGCTACTAATAGGAATTTCCCCTCCCTCCTCCCCCTGCTCTCCACTGGACTTGTTTTTGAAAAGGGATAAAGGATGAAACTGGAAAGTCTCTGGACATGGACAGTTTATACAAGTACTTGGGAAGATGCTCAATTAAATTTCTAGAAAATCCCAAAATACTCTTAACCTGTGTGTATAGGGAACTAACTCTTTAGGAAAGATCCTATATCTATTCAGTTGGTAAGGCATCCTCTATTGTGACTGAAGTAATTCTAAATTTTATGATGCAAAACCCCCACCCTGATCAGCTGGAAATATTTAGGTAAACTGTCAAACAGCAATGGGACTGTTGACATGTCTACCCACCAGGAACCAGTGTTATGACCTTCAAGGCATTTGCTAGGGACAAAGATCAAACTCAATTCACTCTAGCTACCTAACAAGAACTAGAGAACAAGCTCTGAGAAAGTAAGAGAGAAAAAAAAAAACAAAAAATTATCTAAGTGGGAGCTCAGAAACCCATTCGGTGTAAAACGGGCTAGGGAGTTAATTTATTTAGTGAAGATAGAAAAAAGAGAAGATGATTTGATCCTGCCCTTTAGCCTGGAGGAATTTGAGTAGATTGAGTTTCCTCTCTAGGGAAGACCATCTTATAATGATTAGACTGTACCCTAAAAGAAGCACTACATGGAACCAAGGATTCTTAGCAAGTCACCAGAGAGCAAATTGTGTAGTTGCACCCCCCGCCCCCGGAATATCTAGAGATAATAATGCTTTGGAGTAATTTTGGTGGAGTAAAGATGGTTGGGACAGATAAATTTGGGAATATTTTCATTTACACACACACACACACACACTATATATATATATATACACACAGTATATATAGTGTGTATATTTATATATGTGTATATATATATTTATATGTGTGTGTGTGTGTGTATATATATATATATAGGAGATAGGGCCAAAGGAAAAAAAACCCTCAGATCTTTGGGTAACTTGCAAGACAGTTTTCCTTTCAAAAGTGCTCATTCATGTAGATGTTGGCCTGCTACTCAGGTCACTATTGTATATTGTCTGAACAGAAACAATTTCATTTTGTAGAGAATTTATCATCCTATTATTTCTCTTCAGAAACATCCTTCTAATGTAGAAGGTAGATGGGGCAAGTGTCCCCTGGGAATCCATGTTCTCATGCTTGTTATATCCAATCTAGCATATTCTGTTGTGAAAGTGTGTATTTCCAGTTTGTTGATGATCTAGATGACACTTTCATGAGGGATTGTAGAATTCAATTTTAGTTCATTTACATAAAACTTATGGGACTTCCTACCACACACTAGGCATTCAGTGAGCAGTAGCTCTTACTAGTTCTTTCTCTGTTTCACATTTGGCTGCTCTGCACATGTAGCTTACTTTCTCCATTCTAAGTAATATGCAGAGGTAACCTAGTCCAATGAGTGGGCCTACAGAGAAGAACAAATGCTGTCATGCAGAAAGATTCTAGTGACTTCAAAGTATAGTTTTGGAAAATCTCTTCAAATCCAACCAGTGCACAATGGAAAACCCCTAAAGAACCAATCTAATTATTCAATTAAATGGAACCGTTATGCTGACTTTTACTACAGAGGGCAAGCATAATTTAGAAAATGGGGCATTTTAATTCTCTTTTGTTTTCTAATTAACACAATTGCTCTAATAGGGAGTACTTGTGCTTGAGTATATGTTTTTCCAATATATATTCTGTACCTGATTTCAACCTTTCTCTCTCCAAATCTAACATGCCCACCTGTTGACACAAAGGCTCATTTATTACAGTGCTCACACTGCCTGCATTATGGTCTCTGAGCACATATTTTCCTGCCATCAAAGCGGACATGAGCAGTGCAAGCCCACCACGCAGCTCCACTTTCCCTGGCGGGGATAATTAGGATGTGGAAGTAACGGAGCTCTCACTTTTTGCTGATGCCAGCTTACCACCACAGACCACATGAGTTTACTCTTAGTGGAAAGTGGTAAAGAAAATGCTAAGAACGTTGATTTTAATTGGGCTACATTATTTAGACTATAGTGCCATTGTTTTATAGTCTTGTGCTTTGGATTTTTTTTTTCTGCCACCAGCCATCAGCTTGTGATGCACATTCTCATTTGCTTTTGATTATTCAACAGTGATGATTTGAACAAATTTAAGCCTTTTTTCTTGTTACCTTAATTCATCTTCCTTAATATTTGTTCAATTTTCTGCAACAGGCTGGCACTCTCACATTTTCATAACACTGCTTCATGGACTGAGATGGATAGACTATATATATATATTTTTTTCATAACAGTGCTTCATAGACTGAGATGGAGAGATTTTATATATATATATATATATATATATATATATATATATATATATACATATATATCCCCTCAACTACTTGCTTTGACGATAATGTTTGTTTCTTAGCTTTAAAAAAAAAAAGGGAGAGAATAAGGGAAGGACTGACATTGTCGAAAAAGAAATGTGCTCATTACTGACTTAGGTAACTGTAACCCCTCTGCACATCACCCTTATAATAACAATTTTTAAGAAACTCAAAGATAAAAGAAGAAAGAAAACTTTAAAAAAAAAAAAGGCAAAGGGCTTCAGTGAGCAGAACCTGGTGGTGGTAGGCACATTGAATGATTCTTTACTGGACATGGTTTTTCATTTGTTGTTATTTTATTTCTGCATTGCTTGGACAAATTCCTCTTGAACTCTGAAAATATTTAGTTTTGTGACTTTAATATGACAAAAGGGTTACATACAACATGAGAGGCCAGTAAAAGGAGACATGTATGTTTTAAAAAGTAAACTGTGTGTGCCTGTATGTGTGCGTGTGCATACGCCAGTATCAGGTTTGAACTCAGATAAGAGTTTCTTCTTTAGCTTTTGTATGTATGTCGGGGCAGAGGATGCTTGAAGTCAGGGATTGGGTGCCCAGGTTGGTTTTGAATCGCCATCCTCAGATCTCCCAGCCTCCTGAATAGCCAAGATTACAGTGTGTCCCACTGCTGCCCAGATCCCTCAGCTTTTTTTGCTCAAGGCTGGCACTCTGAGCACTTGAGCCACACCTCCACTTACGCCTTTTTGATGGTTAATTGCAGGTAATAGTCTCAGATTTGTCTGCTTGGGTTGGCATTGATCTTTGATTGTCAGAACTCAGTCTCCTGACTAGCTAGGTTTACAGGTGTGAGCCACCAGTACCCATCTAATCTCATTTAGAATGTCTTGGAGGGTTCTGGAAGTTAGATGCTGAGCTAAGCATAAGAAGTGTGGTCGTTGTCTTTGGACGTGGCCCCACCCACGTCCTTTGGAATGATCACATGGCCCCGGTAGCCTTTTCATCCTTGGATGAAGAGCTGCAGTTGTGAAGTGGAAGCAGTGGGGCTCCTGCTGGGGCTATTTGTCCTGCTCAGTCTCCACAGTTCCTTACAGTTCACATAGGCCCATAGGCCTGTGCTGAGAGCAAAGGCCAGGTTCTTGTCTAATCTCTCCCGGTCACTTAGTTTCTTCAACCAGATAGAAATTAATAAATTAATATGAGAATGAGAAATTATTTCATGCAGGGATGAATTGAATAAAACGGTAGAAAAAGCCGGGGACCAGTGGCTCACGCCTGTAATCCTAGCTACTCAGAAGACTGAGATCTGAGGATCTTGGTTCAAAGCCAGCCCGGGCAGGCTCTTATCTCCAGTAAACCACTAGAAAACCGGAAGTGGTGCTCTGTGGCACAAGCAGTAGAACGCTCGCCTTGAGCTGAAGAGCGCAGGGACAGCGCCCAGGCCCAGAGTTCAAGCCCCACGAATGATTACAAAAAAAAGAAAGAAAGAAAGAAAAACGGTAGAGAAGTGAGGATGAAGAAGGTAAGCTTGCTTACCTAGTATCTTACATGTATTTTTAAATAAGTAAGGATAAAGGAGAAATTATTTAAATTACAACTAGAAATAAAATGCTTGACATTAAAGATAAAAAGTAGAAATTAGGAAATGGGTGCAAACCAGAGGATTCGTTTATAATAATACTTAAAATGTCCATCTGTGAGTGAAATATTTTCATAACTTAAGAAACACATCTTTAAATTACTATGAAAGTTTTAATGTTTTTTAAGAAGCATTATCATTTAAGAAACAAATTCAGGACCAAATGCAAATATCAGTTGTTCCTGGTTTTACAAGGCGTTTGTTTTCTGGCTTAAGTACCAACTATTTTTCTATAATACTTGGGAAATAATTGTGAGGTGGATGACAATAGGGACCGTTCACTGAAAGTTTTCCCTGAGCCAGGGTGAGCAAATTGTGACCCCTCCTCTTAGTGGAGTCCGGCTTCTCAGCTCCTACAGAAGCCTAAGGTAAGAATGGTCTGGCCTTTGACTTGAAAAAGCGTGTCGATCCCTAGTTTAAGAGCCCCGCTTTTTGCATACACCTCATTTCATCCATGCCACGTTCCCAGGGGGCCGGCGTGATGAAATTGGGGCTCAGAGAGGCCGAGTTACTTGCTCAAGACAACTGAGTAGAGCAATCTGGACTTGAACCCCGGTGTCTGGTCACAGAGCCCGCAGGTGCACCCTGCGTGGTTCCAGGGATGGAAGAAGTCCGATGACCTTGAACCACACAGGAAGGACTCGGCCTGCTGGCCCACAGGACAGCGGTGGGGAGCCGCGGGCGTCCCGGGGGCCCAGCCTCTGCCAGGCCCGAGTGCTGCGCTAGACACAGGCGGCAGACCTCAGCCGCTTGGCAGGTGCTCATTGGGCAGACCTCAGCCGTGTGGCAGGTGCTCATTGGGCAGACCTTAACCATGGCAGGTGCTCATTGGGCAGACCTTAGCCGTGGCAGGTGCTCATTGGGCAGACCTCAGCCGTGTGGCAGGTGCTCATTGGGCAGACCTCAGCCGTGTGGCAGATGCTCATTGGGCAGACCTCAGCCGTGTGG
>NW_012267217.1:36408346-36443662 GCF_000151885.1 Dipodomys ordii | reverse complement strand
TGGCAGGTGCTCATTGGGCAGACCTCAGCCGTGTGGCAGGTGCTCATTGGGCAGACCTCAGCCGTGGCAGGTGCTCATTGGGCAGACCTCAGCCGCGTGGCAGGTGCTCATTGTGGTCCTCTTCCTCTCTCCATGGCCAGGTCCTCCACAGACAGCAGTCGCAGCCCGCCAAGGAGAGCTCCCCGCCCAGGGAGGAGGCGCCGCCGCCGCCGCCGCCCGCCGAAGACAGCTGTGCCAAGAAGCCCCGCTCCCGCACCAAGATCTCCCTGGAGGCCCTGGGCATCCTGCAGAGCTTCATCCACGACGTGGGCCTCTACCCCGACCAGGAGGCCATCCACACGCTCTCGGCGCAGCTGGACCTCCCCAAACACACCATCATCAAGTTCTTCCAGAACCAGCGGTACCACGTGAAGCACCACGGCAAGCTGAAGGAGCACCTGGGCTCCGCCGTGGACGTGGCCGAGTACAAGGACGAGGAGCTGCTGACCGAGTCCGAGGAGAACGACAGCGAGGAGGGCTCGGAGGAGATGTACAAAGTGGAGGCCGAGGAGGAGAGCGCCGAGAAGAGCAAGGCCCCGCCGGCCGAGAGCGACCAGAGATAATGCCAGCCCCCCCCCCCCAGGCAAAGCAATACATTGGGTCCAAGGATTTTTCTGTTTTCCTTTCTTTCTTTAAACAAATTTTTTGGCTTTATTTTTTTTAAATGTCTATTTTATTTTTTTTCTTATCTTTATGACATTTCTCTGTTGCACAGGATACACCTACAGACTGAATCAGTTCAGTATTTCTGAATCAGATATCACCTTGGCAAAGACACCAAGTGTTATACTTTTACAATCGACTGGACCGTCGTAATTATAACCACAGGAGACTCTGCCTTCATTATCCTTGCACTTACGGAAGAGACATCACGCAAATTCCAGGATAGAAAGACCAGCGAAATAAATGAAGGAAGCGACAAGTGTGTGTGTATATGTATATGTATATATCTCTATATTTACATATATATATTAAAGTTGCATGGGACAGAGAACTTTGCAATCCGAAAGAATAGACTGTGAAATGAGTTCTTAAAGAAAAGACTTGTTTATGTATTAAAACACCACTTCACAGTGAGTTGCTTTGGCTTTTTGATAAACTGCGGCCTGCTCTCAGGGTGGGGTGACTATTTTTGAATTCCTATTTATTTTTGTGTTTGTCCCTGAATTTTTTTTTTAATTCTATGGCTTCCTATCTGGCAGCTTAATGGGTAATTTTTGAGGTATGTATTTAACAAAATAAATCAACACTGCCCAAACAGAGAGAGAGAGAGAGTGAGTGAGAGAGAGAGAGGAGAGAGAGAGAAAGAAGGGAAGGGAGAAGAAAGTAAAGTAAAAAAAATTAGGGTGTGATAAAATGGTACAAGTAAAATTACTCTTAAAGGCACAGTGCATACTTAAAATGACTCAATAAAAATTACTTGATATGTTCCATTATTCAATTTGTCAGGACTGTCATGAACAGATGCATTTCTGTGGAATTCCAAATAAGGCTGAAATTCAGTATGGAAAACCTTATCCATTAGTGCAGTCTCGATCAATGGCATTTTGATGTTGGACATACGGAATTCATATTACGAGCCACGTTTTGTTGTGAAATTTATTTACCTGCCTGTGGCTGCAGATCTTACAATTATTAAGCCTGCTCATTTTAAAAGTTGTTCGTTGTTGCTGTTTTTGTTTTTAATAGAAAATAGTTCAATGTAATGTTAAGTTAGAAAAGAAATTGCTGCCCAGGTAAAGGGCCTCCCTCTCAAATAAGTCTCCCTCCTTCTCTCTCCCCACACATTTCTTGTTTCTACTTCACTTTCAACTTCCTCTTCTTTATAATACATATTCCATCCACCTTAGCCAAACATTTCCAGTCCCTTTCCCTGATCCATAGCCCTAACCAGAACCTGTTTTTGAGTCATGGTGCAGCTTCAGGCAATAGGGTAAGTGAAGCAATTCCAATAGAATCACCTACTCGTCATAAAAGGAAATAGTGTCCCAGTTCCCCACATAGCAATTCTCTTACGTGCAGCAGAACTAATGCCAACTGGCTGTTTAGTGGAATGAGCATTAAAGCTGAAGTCTTCTCTAGCTTTCCAGATTGCCGTCAGCTTCCAATCAGAAAACCAGTAGTGTTACTTTCCACTTCTACTTACAGTAATTGCAAGAGGAGACTTCCCCTTTTGGACTAGCCTCAAGAACCTCCTCTAGGCTTGGAAATGGCCCCTCGGCAGTCCCGTATGGTTGGATTATTATTATTTTTTATTTCTCAAGTTGTGTTCTCATGCAACCTTGTCAAAGACCTCATGCAATATCACTTTGAAAAGTTATTTTCTGTTTACTTCACGAACATTGTAATATAACTGTTAATACTATTTATATATTTGAAAGGTTTAAAAGGTAGGAGTTAAAAAACAAAAAAAGCAAAACTTCTATGTGTAGATATGGACTCAGAATTTACACTATACAGGGAGAAGACATGTTGCAATACAAGCTAATTCTAGCTGCTCAGTAACCTCTGGAGTTTTTAAAGGGACATTTTCCTGTACTTTTTCAAAAAATGATGTTTAAAAAAATTATCTTGACATTGACATGAGCATCATGTATCTTTGCAAAAGGATGGCCGTTGGCATTTCAGCCCTGGGCCCATCCTTCCTTTTTCTGAAGAATGCTGCAGCTTTAAACAGAAAGTCCATGGTTGCTGCTTCCTGATCTCCGAGTTACTCTTTCCAAATTGTCTTCTGACACTGTTGCTGAAGGTCACTCTGTGTACATCTAGACACCATTTTTGCCAAGCTCTCACAAGGTGGTTCATTGATGGATGGCATCCGCATTTGGTATCTTTTACACTTCAACCAAAAATTTATTAGGTATTTTTCAATGCTAAGTCTTGCCTTTTATTTTTTAATTTCACTGCCAAGTCTGCAGTGGTTCTAAGTGAATCTGTGGGCATTTTAGCCTGTGGTCTTGCCAGATCTTTGCGAATTACAATGCATATATGTCTATTTATTCGATATCTGTCATATAATATCTATTTGGAAGAAGAAACTTTCTCTTGTAGTGCCTCTTGACAAAGCACAATTTCCCGCCTTTTTTTGTGAAATGAAAAAAAAACAAATTGTGTTTTATTGCAGTATCAACAATGTGAATAAGGATTAACATATTGTAAATGTTCTTTTTTCCATGTAAATCAACTATCTTTGTTATCACTAAGTGATAATTAATTTTTAACTTATGTGCATTGTTAGGCTGTTAGAATTTTTTGGTTGTTAAAATAAAACGCATTCAATAAATCTGACTTTGTTTGTCAAGTATCTTTCCTCCTGTAGAGTGAGACCTAAAGAAACTCTGTACCCTTATTTTAGAAACAAGACAGCAGCACTCACAATTACAGATGTTGATATTCTGTGTCATGTGTGGATTTAATTGCACATGCCAATGCATGTGTGTCCCTGTGTATATATAAACACATGCATGCTCACATCCTGAAGCCAGCAATCGAGAGAGGCATTTACCCAATTGTTGGTCATATACAAACAAAACTCAAATGTATAACAATATATTTATGAGCCCAGTTCTTTATTTTTCTAGTGAATATTTTCTGTTTATAATTAAAAAACCACAAATGACTGCGTGTCAGGAAACTTTTGGAGCACACATGTCCATGGTTAATGGACATAATAAAAGTCTTTTATATTTAGAGCTGGGGTACCATAATGGGTGCATGAAGGAATGCCGGAAGGATTGATGTATCTGAGAAATGTGCGAAAATGATTTTTTAGAAAGTGCTTACAATGGAAAAAATTACTCAAAAAGAGTCAACCCCATAAGGAAAGAGCAAGTGCTTAACTTCAGAACTGGCAAAGAGAAAGTAAATTAAAAAGTGATTTTGTTTTCTTTTGATATTCTAAATGTCTTTCCTGCTTTTTATTGATTGATTTTCTCATCTCTGCACTTGGTTGGTGTGCAGATGAGTTGTTTTTTCTGCAGTTTCACTTGCCCTTTCTCCCCAATGTTCATAGCCCATAGGCCATTGGGACACTTTATAGATATGTGGAAGAAAAATGGGTCTCTAGAGAAAAGCAGACAGCTCAAGGTTTCCAAGAGCAAGGAGGGGCCCCAGAAAGAGAAACAAGTAGTTTATACAAATGTAATTGCCTGCTGTATTTGATATGGGGACTTGGAGGGAAAGTTGTAAGATGCTTTAACTTTGAAACCAAGTGGCTTCCACAGTCTTGAAACACAACCTGTAGAGGCCTTACTCTCCAACAAATTGGGTTTTATCTACAAGACAGTCATTGTGTAGATGACTTTTATTTTCAAGAAAACAGAAGAAGAAATTTCTAATGGACTGGCGGACATGTTAGTGGCAATGCAGAAGATCAGAGCCATAACTACATTGTGCAGATTTTGTCTTCTTTATTTTTTCCTTTTTTTAAAACCCTCCATCCTTTGAAAACATGTTTTCATTTATCCTATTATTTCACCTTCCCAGAGAATTGTAAATATAGGCAAAAAAATCCACATTCTTTCTACAGGCTAATCCTGCTATAATTAGGCAGTGAACATTTAGGGGACATGTACTCTATGCCAGATACATTGTTAGGAATCATAGCAATGAAGGAAAAAAAAGTATTATTTAGTGTTCTGCCCTCAAGATGCATAAAGCTTGTTGGAAAGGTACAATACAAATCCAGGAGAAGTGACTTAGTCATTCACTACTTGTCTTCAGAAAGAGATTTTACTTGCTTAATGGGTGGCACAAACTTGTACTGTGAATTGCAAATTTTAAGAAGAAAATAGTGTTTACGATCTAGAGTGGTAGTGAAAAGTGGCTCAGTTGTGACTAGTTTGGCTGCAGATGATAGGAAAAACACCAGATAGTAGTGACCCAGAGCAAGTAAGACTTTATTTTCTTCTACCTAATGAAATAACTGGCTTCATGAAGCTGTCAGAGACTTACTCTAAACTATCTGGCTTATAGTTCCACTTTTTCCTATGTGTTTCCAGATACCATATTTATGATCCAAGAGGATTGTTAGAACCCCATCACTGTACATTCCACCCATGACGGATGGAAAAAGGACTATAGCATGTGACACATCTTTAATAGAGACTTTCTTAAGCCCTATATCTGTAAGGGAGGCTAATAAGAATGACAGAGGAAAGGAGAGAATGGCGTTCTGGTAGGCACCTCTGAACAGCAAATATCAGGGAGGAGGTTGAAAATCATAGAGCAGAGGATAAATGAGACATATTTGCCCTGCTACCATTTCCTGTACTTTCTATCCTATTCTTGGTCATGTAATGTTGGTCAGCTTTCCTCTTTAAGCCCAGTGTTTCCCATCCTAAATTTAGGGATGAGAAGGAGGTATAGTCCAGTGGTGGGACACCTTTAGAGCATGATGAAACCCTGGGCTCAGTCCTCTAAACCAAAACAGAGCAAACAAAAATGAGGGGTAATGACTGTCAGCCCAGGACTCTCGGGATGCTGGAGAACTCAGGAATGTGAAGAAGTTTTGAAAACTGTAAAACTTGTGAGCTCTTAGAGGGCTTTCATAAGAATCTGCCAAATATTGATCACTTAATTAATTTGAAATGAAGCAACATTTACATCACTGTATAATTATAAAAGTCATATTAAAGTTTGTAGTATGACAATAGGAATGACATTGATCTCTTCAACAAATGTATTAAGCACCAGAAAGTTGCCTCAATTGATTTAAAAAAAATTTATGCTCAAACTGGAGCTTGAACTCAGGGTGCTGTCCCTGAGATTATTTTTTAAGATTCTTTTGCTCAAGGCTAGCACTCTACCACTTGAACCACAGTCCCACTTCCAGCTTTTTGGTGGTTAGAGACAAGAGTCTCAACAACTTTCCTGCCTAGGCTGGCTTCAAATCTTGATCCTAATATCTCAACCTTCTGAGTAGCTAGGATTACAGACATGAGCCACTGTTGTCTGAGTTGTTGCCTCAATTTTTAAAGCTTCCATTCCCTTCCTAGCTTAATTCTAATTCTCATTTTGTGTCCTAGAATGTCTTAGATAGCCTATATGAGTTGACCATTTGACTTAACACTTTCGTAATATAGTCAGATGGTGGCATTTCTTCTGGAGATTTGTTTGGTGGAGGGGAACCCTAATTTTGAAAACCACCGTGCTCTGCTAGTATAACTCCCACATGACAGTGACATTTCAGGAGGAAAAAGGGAGAAACCATCCCATATGGACAAATAATTACAGAAATATTCCATTAGCACTGTAATAAGGAGTGCAGAGCAATGATTAATTAAAGAGATAACTATAATTTATTCACTAACCATTAACAAGTATAATCCCATTTCAACTACCCAGACTCAGGGAGCCCTGGGAGACTCAGGAGCAACTTTGACTGAGCATTTCTAGGAACCTACTTTTAAAGAAAACATAAAGAAAGAATTATTTAAAATTTTAATCTTTCTCTAATTGATTGTAGGAAAATGCTTCCTAGTATGCATTGATTCCAAATATGGAACTCAACCAAGTTCTTTTTGAGAATTCTAGTTCCCTCATCTCTAAAATTGAGGTGATTATTTAAGTTTTTGTGCCCAATTGAAACAACTTTTTAGAAGCAGCTGGAATAATTCCTTCTTTCTTTTCCTCCTTAAAGGAAAAGAAAGCAAGATACAATCAAATGTTACAGATGACTCAAAAATAATTCAGGTGAGCCAGGTGCTAGTGACTCAGGCCTATATCCTAGCTACTCAGGAAGATGAGATCTGAGGGTCATCATTCAAAGGTAGCCCAGGCAGGAGAGACTGGGAGACTTTTATCTCCATTAAACCATTGAAGAGCTCAAAGTGGAGCTGTGGTTCAAGTGGTAGAGTACTAACCTTAAACAAAAATGTTCAAGGGACAATGCACAGGCCCTAAGTCCCAGGACCAGCACAACAAAATAATTTTGATGAGATTTAAAGTAATAAAAACATCCAATTTAAAAATTTTAAAACTGGTCCAAAACACTTATGTCAAACTTTAGCCAATATTGAGGATTTAAAGATTTAAATTGAGATAAAACACACCTATAATTCTTTATCCCTCTTTCTCTTTAATTCTCTTTTATTACAGTACTTTTCCTTCCTTCCTTCCTTCTTTCCTTCCTTCCTTCCTTTCTTCCTTCTTTCCTTCCTTCCTTCCTTCCTTCCTGAACTATAGTATAATCTTCTTACTTAATTAGAAGCAAAATGAGGCCTTTTAGCAACCTTCTGAAGTCTTCAAAATGAAATACATAAACACTAATAACACTAAACCCTTTTTGTTTAGTTCCCACTCATTTCTAGTATTATTGCAGATTCTCTTCTTTCTAGTCCTTTAATACTCACAGTGATTCAAGGTTCCTTTCTTGACCCTCCTTTTCCCAAATCCACTCTCCCTTCGTTTCACTATCCCAGTACCGTGATTCTGTATCTCTGTTGACAACACTTTAAGATCTAGCTGTCACTCAGACCTTTCTAGTCCTCTAGCTAGTAAGTCCTAACTCCTTCCTCAACACCACCACTTGGATGGCAAGCTAACATTCCCCAGATTGCTGGACTCTCTACTCAGCTATTGACAACTCCAACTTGCTAGGTGCTCTTTCCTTAATACCTGCATTCAGTTTGACAGGGATGACTCTTTATTCTTTTCTTAATACCTGCATTCAGTTTGACAGGGAAGACTTGGCTTTACTTAAAAAAAAATACATATTCACAGTCCAACAACATCTTACCACCAACTTTGCTACAAGTGTGATCAAAGACTCCATCTATGACTCTAAGTCATAGCAACAAGTGACCAAAGTGGCCGTTTGTGATCAGATCCTTCATTGCTCTCCATTCCTGCTTTCTCCACATTGCTTGTAGGCTCCAACCATACAAGCTGGAGTCTTGCTGCCTCCTTGGCTCCCTGCAATACACTGCAATACTCTTGCCTTTTCTCTGTCTCCTTAGAAACACTTTCCCCCACAGCTCTGAGCTGGATCCTTCCATTTTCTTCAGTCTGCTTTTAAGTAACCCTCTCAATGAGAACGGCTCTGACCACCTTAGTAGCTAACATGTTGATAAGTTACCTATTTGTCATGCTTTTATTTGTTGTCAGTTCTCTGGCCCCAATGAATACACTAAGAGTTCAAGGCCTCTCACTTCTCAAATAGGAAAATTTGTTGAATGGGGTGCATTTCTTAGTGGTCTAAATGCACATTGTTTTTGAAATTTCCCAACTTCAGCCACACTAAAGGATTGAAATTGTGAAAATCTCTCCAATAATCTCACTGAGATTCTTGAGGTACAGATCTCTTGAGATCTGTAAGCTAACATCTGTTAAGTTCCATATTTGGATAGTTCCTCGTCTGGGACTCTATACTGTCAGAAAAGACTGATTCTTTGGAGCATGAATTTTGTCATCTAGCATGTTCTCTTCAAGGCAGCAACCTCCTTTCAGGCATCTTTGGCTGATGGCCATGCAGCTCTTTTCCTCTGTCACTAGGATCATAAGCTTCTAGTGACAGAGGAACAGTTATGATCCTAGAACTCACCCAATTTTGTTTTTTCCCTTAACTGTTGGATATCATCCAAGACTGCATCCATTCTTCAAGTGATAACTCCAGATATTTAGATCAAATTGAATTCTGACCACTAAATCCATAAAGGTCTTATATTTCTTTGATCAATCTTGTCATTGAAGAGGCATGAGCAGGGACACACAATTTAAACCAGAGGAGGCGATCATCCCATACTTTTCAATGCTAATGACATACGTAATGTTGGGTGACAGATTTTGGAAGGATAATCCGAAACTGAGGTTTCAAAAGGCAGAAGATGTCTTAGTCCATTTTATGCAGCTGTAACAGAGTAATACAGCCTAAGAAATGTACAAACAACTGAAGTTTATTTGGCTCACAGCTGTGGAATTGGGGAAGTTCAAGATTTTGGACCGCTTTGGCTATGGGCCTTCTTGATGTATCATAACATGGTAGAAGGTATCCAATGGCAAGAGAGCTAGAGCCCAACTGCCCCCTTTTATAACTAGCTCACTGTTTGAATAGTAGTCTTAATCCACTCTTGAGGCCACCGTTTTACTCAATCAACTCCTAAAGGACCACATCATTGTACCATCATAATGTCAATTAAAAGGCCTGAAAAGTGTGTTTTCCATCCATCTATTCAATCACTTTTTTTTTAAAAAAAATTGTTAACTAACAGACCATACTTATGAAGTTCCAGTGAGAGAGACAAAGTCAAGATGTTTAGTTAAAAACAAAAGGACTAACTCTTAGGAGAAAAAAAGCAGTTCACTAAAACTTCTCAGGAGAGTCACATAAAGCAGGTATAGAAATTAGGATCAATGTTCAAGGTGATACCAAAGGAGACTGCACTGCTGTGGTGGGGACCCAGGCATTGAACTTGGTCTGTCTCCTGTCCCTGCCATTGTAGGACCTTCTCCCATTGCCTGCACAGAATTAGACCCATGTAATGTATTTCTTTGTAATACTCTCTTCAAAATCAGGTGAAACTAATTGAAGGAGCCTAACTTACTTGCAAGAAAGGTGAGGAAAGTGACTTGCTGCATTCTCTCCTAGGGAAAAAGGGCCTCCTAGGTAGGAAAGTCTCCAAATGTAGGAAAAATAACCAGACATCCTCAGGACCCAAATTATGCCAACTGCGGTGGGCTTTGATGTTGGAGGAAAAGTCTTATGTGTTATTCAAACAGCGTAGTGTTTAGTTTGAAATCAGAAAGATCTGATATCTCTTCAGTAGTAGGATGACTCTAGGTCCTAGCTTTCTGTAATTTTACCACATAAAAGAAGAGAAATATTATCATGAACTCATGTGTGTGTGTGTGTATGAGTGTATGTGTGTGTTATGATGAAAGAATATGAAGCATGATGCTTGCCTATGATGTATGGCTTCCCATACTTGCATTACCATGACCAAGTATGAAGCCTGGTATGAAGAGTTTATTTTTTTAATGTGAAGTCATATTAGTGAGTTTCAGACAAAAGTATATCAGTGGTTTAGCAATGTATAACCCCCAAAATACTAAATCTAAGGAAGAATCATGTAGATCCTCTGTGGGTAAGTAGGTAAGTGTTCTCGGAGGCTTGGCTGTCTATTTTTATTAGCAGAAAGTTGGAGTAACCTCAAATCACATTGAGTCCTGACATCTCCCATAATAGTGACTCAGTGGGAACTTGACTGAGGGTAAATTACCACCATCACTCATTCTTTTATATTCAGTTGGACACTACTAAGTATTTCCAGATGGCAGACCTACTCAGTGGATTATCTGGGAGAATACATGTTGCAAACTAATTCCACTGTGAACAAGTATCAAGTTGGGCTGGGATCATCAGAAAGATCATCAAAATATGTGAAAACCTTCTCTATGCTACATATAAGTTACATCTGGCACTGCTTTGGTCATTTCCATAGCCAGATAGTTAAAGAGTGGGCTTTTAAATAATTATATCTGCAGGCTCTCACATATACAAAGAGGTACTCCTGTGGGAGGTACTCCTGTGGGTACCTGTGAGGCCTAGTTCTGTGAGCAACCAGCACCTAGCTGATGGATGAATGCATATGCTTTTACACCAACATGAAATATTGGTACAGAATGGTCCATGAGTGGCTTGCACGAATCTATTGACTTGCACACATCTTATCTTGGCATTTGCTCCCTGCCAAAACAGAAGGTCTTGGAGCTTTGCTTGGCTACTTCCAGGCTTGCATAAGATTATAATTGAGCCATAGGTCTGCTTCAATGGACTCTGGGCTAGCAGTGGAGTTTTGCCTGAACAAAACTGTCAACTTTCCCCCTCCACCTAAGCTTTAGTAAAGAGGCCAAGACAAGAAACAAGACAACTACCAAAAGCAATGAAATTGTTAGTCAGAACTTTTGACTGACTGGTGCCTCCAATTTTCCCCAACATGCCAGATGTACAGCTTTTTACTGTACGTAGTTACATATGTGTCCTTTGCATAAAGCCTCTCTGGCTAAACCTCAATCCCCAACTATTATATATTCTGAATAAAAGCGAAACATCTCAGCATTTGCAAAAATTCAAGATTTATCAACATATTGAGCTTTTACTAAGTCATGAATTCTTGATTTGTATTCACAGTGCTCTTACATATTCATGGCCCTCTTTAGCCAAAGATCTTCAATATTCATTTACTATGGAGTGGTAAGTATATATTATTCAACTCCATTTACCAATGGGTAAACTGATGCCCGACTAAAGGCCTCATCAGAGGAGCCGAATAAAGAGCAAGATGCTCCTAGCCTCTCAAAGAGAGCTTGCTCCAGCTGTCTCCTTCCAGAAATAAAGGCCGATTGCCTGCTTGTGATTCTCACTCCTCAAGCATTAGGAGAATTGGGATTTTTTTTTTCCTTCTAGGTTTGTGGGAATGCCTCGAATAGAGTTTCTTCTTAAAGTGCATAGGACGAAAGAAAACCCCAGGGAAATAAAAAAAAATAACCTTCTCCCAAATTGCTTCAATCCATGGTGCCAAAGGTTAATCGAGCAGATTAGTTCCACCTAAACTGGGAGGAGAACAGGTAGAGAGAATCATTAATTTGCTCCAATAACCAATTAATGGCATTGATCAGGCTAGAAAGAACCCTGTCTCTCCAACTTTTATTAGAAAAATAGAGGTCAAGTTCCTTAATACCTTTCTTTAATACATATTCTTTTAGTTTTGAAATAATATTCCTGAGGATTCTAGCTACATCCTAAGCTGGTGCTGTTTGAAGGGAAATTTAAAATATAAGAAAAATAGGTTGGCAAGACTTAGAAAATTATAAGGGATGAACTTCAATGATCTTATGAGAGTTAACCAGCCTGTAGTATACATCATAATACATCATAAAAGGAAGTCAAACCATTATTTGGAACTGTCCAACTGTGCATTTAGCACATTTCTATATGGAGATTGTATTTTAACAATGCATTTTTAATGAAAAAAGCCATGATGGACTATTAAAAGAAATATTATCTTGCTGGGCGCCAGTGGCTCACGCCTGTAATCCTAGCTACTCAGGAGGCTGAGCTCTGAGGATCAAGGTTCAAAGCCAGCCTGGGCAGGAAACTCTGTGAGATTCTTATCTCCAAAAAACCACTGAGAAAACCGGAAGTGGTGCAATGGCTCAAGTGGTAGAGCATTTGCCTTGCGCTGAAGAGCTGAGGGACAGCATTCGGGCCCAGAGTTCAAGCCCCAAGACCAACAAAAAAAAAAGCAAGAAAAGAAAAAGAAACAGAAATATTTTCTTGCAAGGTTAATGACTAGCAAAGCCCTTTGGGCAGCTCTATCACATGTTAACTCAAAGCTGGCAGCAGAAATCTCAGTCTCGTTTATTTTGTCATCCAAACAAAGTAAATGTAATATTTCAGTATTTCAATCACTCAAATGCTTGTTTTGCTTAAATGAGTTCTTTAGATAGAGGTGGAAATTGTACATTTTTTAATTGACCAATAATATGTTACACAACACAAGCTCATAACAACATAGAACAAAGTTCTCTATTAGGATTTTCTGCTATCCACATTGTCCAAAGTAAAAGCCATGTATTGGGATGCCAAATTTAGAAATGGAATAGAACTAAACTTTAAAAAGAAAAAGCATCTAGTTAAGTTTGATTTTTAGGTAAACTACTTTAAGGATACCTATACCTATGAGCCATGTAGCACTTGGCTCAATAAACGTAGGTTATTATTATTATTGTTATTGAAAGTTATTATTAGCTTCTATCACTTATGTTTGCCTGGAAAGCACAATAGAATAGACTTTTTTAGAACACACAACAGAAAACTGAAATCCAGGTCCTAAGGCATGGGGCTTCATTTTTTTTATGGACTCTATCATCTTTCAAGTCTTAGTAGTCCCCAAACCATGGTCACCTACCAAAATGGATCCTTAAATATTTCTTTTCTTCAAGAGCAAACTACAATCTGCATTTCTATGTTACCAAAATTTATATCACAAGTATGTTACATAAATAAAAAGTGGTTTGAAATCTGTTTTACTTGAATCAAATAACTCAGGATTGACTCTCCCTTGAAATGCATATGGGGGGTAGGGTGATTACAAGTATATATTTATACACACAGAACCACACACATATCTAAACAATACGTTGTCACCTGTAACTAATATATAATGTTTAAAACTTTCTGATATCCATAGTTAATTTCTTTTGGAGTATGGTGCTCCGGCGAGTGACTTGACAGAGAACAGATGGTACACATAGTGAGTCTGACAAACGATCTGTTTATGGAGGGGTCGTCCCCCTCAGTATTAAGGTAACTAGTCAGAGATACTAGGCACTCAGGAGACCAGAAATAGTGAGGACCTTTTGCCCCAAGTTTGGAAGGACAATGAGGGGAAGAATAAAGAGAGACGGACGCTGTGCATCAGGATCTGGGGCCCCAAGACATTGACAGAAGTATAAAACCTTTGTTCCATGCTTTCTCCATGTTCTAATGTGCCAGTTCCTCTCATTGGCCCAAATCTATCAGAATGCAGAGGGCAAAATCTTCCTGGATTGAGAGCACAGGACAAGGAAAGGTAAGGAAGAGATTTAAGGGGCAAAAGGTCATAACCAGCACTCAGAGCATGATACACTATCTTTTGTTAAAACTCAAATCATATGTTCATACACATTATGGAAATCAACAAACTTGCTCCCTATTGTCCCTGTGTATGAGTTTTCATCATTGAGTTAGCTTGGAAAATTTTATGCAAAATTAAGTCAGTCTTAGAATGTCTAGTCAGTGTTGACCATATAAGGAAAGTAGAATGTTTGAGTCAAATTATTTATATGGAACACAGACAAGAATTTTGCCCTAAAGTTGTATTGTGTGTGATATGAGTATTAACCACACTAAAAGCAATTATTTTCACATGTTGCAATATATCAAGATAACAACAGCTCTCTGTCTCATGTCTCTGGCTCATGCGCATACACTCTCTCTAGTCAGAAAAAAAAACAGATGGTTAAAATGAAGATAATTCTCACAGTAATTGGTGGTTTCTTATAAGATTTTATTGTGGGGCAAGGGAGTATCTAATTTGTTTTTGGAAGTTTATATTACTGAATGCTGCCATCTTTCTCAGTAGAGGGGTATTTTAAAAAATTAATAAAGAGTATTTTTCTTTGTCAGGAACTACCATAGGTACTAGATAAATAAGGAAGGGGTCATTCATCATGGACACAAGCCTCTTAACTTTGATTCATTAAAAAATATTTTATCCAGGCCCTTTATACCCAAGAAACATAGAATTTTCTCTGCTTATAGACTCCTGGACCCATACTTCTCATGTTCCCCAGCTTTCCTATAGAAATTATTACTCTAAATAATCCTGAAAAAAAGGTTTCCTCAGTAACAGAAAGGTACGACTTTTTTAGAAAACAGTGATGGTTGCACAGAGACCAGGGTGTAAGACCTTCAACAACTTAACCTTCTTGTGTCTTTTATTTATTAACCTTTGTAATGGTTAAAATCTTAGCAGCAATCATATTGAGTTGTGAGCTAACATATTCCTCAAGTATGTTACATGCTCAGTGTAACTATCATGGATTGAAATTTCTTTTCAGTTCATTCCATTTGTAGTGTGTGTGTGTGTGTGTGTGTGTGTGTGTGTGTGTGTGTGTGTGTGTGCGTGTGCGTGTGCGCGCACCCTCATACTGTGACTGGAACTCAAGGTTTTATGTTTTTGCTTGGCTTTTTTCTCAAAGCTGGTGCTTTAGCCCTTAAAGCCACATCTTACATGTCCACTTTTGGCTTTTTCCTGCTTACTTAGACATTCTTAATTATACTTCTCTGCCTGGGCTAGCTTTTAACTGTGATCTGATCCTCAGATCTCAGCCTTTTGAGTAGCAAGGATGCCAGGCATGGGGCATCAGACCCCTGGCTTTCATTTGTGTTTAAAAAGAAATCTCTAAGTATGAAGTATAGGAAGTAACAAAGCAGAGTTCTTTGAGATGATTAACATAGAATCCTACAACTTTAGTATGATGATGGAAAGAGACTCTAGCTATTTGCTCTAGCCTCTGATGCCACAAAACAGCAAATCATCTAAGATCTCTTAACAAAAAAATCCAAAACCTTTCTAACTGAAATGCATGTGCTATTCTTCCACCATCCCACTAGACTTCACTCAAAATGGCTTTCATATTGTTAATGTTTTAGGAATATCGTGAGCTGGTTGCTATGTATAGCCTTTGAATGATAAGTTAAATGCTACACATTTATTATGAAGCAAATTTCCACATGCATGTTTACTAGAGTACAATGGGTAGTATGACATTGACCATGATAGTAATATTTATGCCACAGAAATTGGCAAATGCTACAAATTAGCACCCCCAATACAACACACAACATATAGTACACAAAACACAACACACAATACACAATGCACACAGTATGCTACTGGCTGGACACTGATCGGTTTTTGTCAGTGCAAAAGTGAGATATTAAGTAAAACTGAACCAAACTTTTTACAAAGCTATGCCAGGCTCATGATTTCAAGAAAGTAAAATGCAAATGACGGGAGATTGATTTTTGTCACTAATGAATTCTAATGAACATCGATGCTAGAATACTGATCTCCTGATATAAATTGATTCTATATAAAGGATTGTTTAGATCAAAAGGCCAGACACTGATAGGAATCAAGCTAACTTCCTTCCTTCCTTCCTTCCTTCCTTCCTTCCTTCCTTCCTTCCTTCCTTCCTTCCTTCCTTCTCCTTCCCTTTCTCCCTTTCTACCCTGCCCCTCCCCTAAGCCTCTTGCTATAAGGCACCAGAGAAGTGCCAGGACCATAAGTGGAGTTCCCAACATTTTTCACTCCTTAATGACTCCCAGAAAGAACAATTCATAGAAATAATGTGTCATGAACACATGGAGAAGCAAGACAAGCTGGTTGTGTTAGGTTCCAGAGAGAGCAACTATCTCAGGAGAAGCCTTGGGCTGTCTCAGTCTCCAGGTGCTTCTCCTAGGAGAAGAGGAGAGGAGCTCTGGCTGAAACAGCCAGGACAACTGAACAGCAGATTCATTTCTTTGGTTGCCTCCATTCACACTCTGCCATTTCTGTTCCCAGGAAAGAAAGCCATGACCTCTACGTCTCTGCCTATCACCCTTGATGAGACAGGATCTCAGAACCATCCACAAACCCAGTGTGTGTGTGTGTGTGTGTGTGTGTGTGTGTGTGTGTGTGTGTGTTTGTGTGCGTGTGCGCACACATTCATTTCATTAACATCATCTATTGTTATTAATCCTCATCTTCTAAATGCTTTTCTTCAACTTTTCTGCCTATAATCTGAGTGAGGTCAGTTTGGAGACAGAACAAACAGATGTGCCTCAAGTGTGGATTCTACAAGACTTGACTCAGAATGCCTGAGCTGCTCCACTGACATCTACTGAAGAGAGGCAGAGAGTTGGAGACACAAGCCGAAAAAGCAGGATTTCAGCCATGAGATGGGAACAGAGGTAGGATCCTGGCTCCTGAGAGCCTGGGCTGGGCAAAGCAGGATGTGGTGAGGTTGGGGTGGGATTGGGGCAGAGATGCCAGTTGGTGTCCCCAAATGACCAGGACCTTCTATTAGACACCAAATCTCTTTGTGCCTCAGTTTCTACACGTGTAAAATGGGATTAACCATTTCCCTACTTTATTAGGACTTTTTATGAGGGTGAGTTGAGGATATTTGTGAAATGCTAGAGAAAGCTATTGGCTGTTACAATTATAACTTGCTACTTGATAGGTACCAGGTGTGGCCTTTTTACACACCTTGTTTACACCTAGTTTGGTCAGGAATCTTCTTTATTAAGAACTGCTGTGTTCAGCATTGAGCTGTAAAGAGCTTGAAAGGCATCAGGAGATTTGTCACAATAAGGAAAAAACTAAATAAACTATAATAGCCAGGAGCTTTTCATAAATCCATCAGAACAGTGAGGTCATAGGACAAATTATTTCTTCTTTCTTTTCTTTTTTCTTTTCCTTTTTTTTTTTTGCCAGTCCTGCGGCTTGAACTCAGGGCCTAGCACTGTCCCTGAGCTTCTTTTGTTTAAGGTTAGCACTCTACTATTTGAGCCACAGCACCACTTCCAGCTTTTTCTGTGTATATGGTATGAGGAATCGAACCCAGGACTTCATGCATGCCAGGCAAGTACTTTACCACTAAACCACATTCCCAGTCCTCATAGGACAAATTGTTAAGGCTTGACAAACTAACCAGAGGCACAAGCCACTGGAGCCTGTAACTGGTAGTAGTGACTGGGCAATGTGCTTACAGGCCTAGGAGCTAAAGCATTTTGGATACCAGCATTGGGTGGAGGAGGGAGGAGGGTACAGGTGACACTCATTTTGAGATTTTGCTGTTGAGACCTTCTTTTAGGGTCAAGAGAGGAGAAAGATTTCCTCCCATATCCAACACAAAAAAGGGAGAAGTATCCATTCTGATATATTCCCAGATTACTTCCATAACAGGAGAAACTCAATAGAAACTACTAAAGCCTCACCTGACCTGGAATGAAACCATTAGACAACCCCATCCCATTCCAGGCAAGTGGCACATTATTGCAAAGTAAATCTAAGAAATTCTTTTGAGTATCCCAGCTCAGAGACTCAGGACTACTAAACGAACTTGAAATTTAATCATGGAAAAATAGCTTATTTCCCTGTTCTACCAGTGGGGTGACTGGTATCCTAACTGCTTTACAACTGAGATACAAGACACAGACAATTTCTATTTAGTGTTTTGGGGGAACCTAAGGGACAACAAGTGTGAGAGAGAAAAGCTAACAAAGAAACTTGAAACAAAAGCCTCTGGCATCTATAGTTACAGAAAACATTAAACCCAGTCCAGCTGCTGGTCAGTAAAGCTTCACACTAAAGGTCTGGTTATCCTGATTCCTTGTTATTACGTTCTGGTTTCAAAAGAAATCCAATATATGCTAAAAGACAAGATTAAGCCAGGCATGGAAGGCTTGTGCCTTGTAATCCTAGCTACTCAGGAGGCTGAAATCTGAGGATCACGCTTTGGGCAGGAAAGTCCCTGAAACTCTTATCTCCAATAAATTACCCAAAGGGCCAGAAGTGGAATGATAGCTCAAGTGGTAGAGCAGAAGCCTTGAGCAAAAGAAGCTCAGGGACACTGCCCACATCCTGAATTCAAACCACAGGACTGGGGGGTGGAGGGATAGGGGGGACGGAGGGGGGAAACAACAAAACCACATACTCTGGTATGACATGATTTAGGAATTTTCAGGTAGGAAACTTAAAATATGTATAATTAATATAGGAAGAATAGTAATGAAAAGAGGACATGGCAAGCCAAAGCAGAGATCACAAAAGAAATGCTACAGGAAAAAATCCCAGAAATTAAGAAATCACCTTTGCAGATGATCCAAGACTGAAACAAACAAAAATTCTAGTAGGCTTGACAGTATCTCAACAGAAAATTTGTGAATTAAGAACTGTAAAAGAAGAGAATGTGGGAAAGAGAAAAAATATTTTAGCAACTTTGAATCAAGTATGAAAGTATATACAATGAGAAAACTAGAGAAAAACCTACTGAGGGACAGAAGAAACATTTGAGGTAATGATCATTGATAACATTTCCAAATTATTGATGGAGACCAAAGCACAGATCCAGGAAATAAGGCAACATTACACAGGATAAATACCTTAAGTTACATTTTTCAGCATATCTTGTAAAATCGCAGAAAGCCAAAGATGAAGAGAAGCTCTTGAAAAAAGGCAGAGAATTAAAAAAACTTACCTTTAGAAGAATAATAAAAATTATATTAGCTTTCATAAGAAACCATACTTGCCAAAGAGAATAGAGTAAGATATTCAATGTTAGGAGAATGGACCAAATTCAGCTAGCATTCTATATCAAGTGAAATTATACTTTAGAAGTGAAGGAGAAATACTTTCTCAGACAAAAACTGAAGAAATATGTCATCAGTAGACCTATTTTGCAAACAAACAAAGGGGATTTCCAGAAAAAAAACTTCTAGAGAAGAAAACTAGATTTACAAAAGGAATGAATAATATTAGAGAAGAAATAAATAAATGTATTATTCCTAATTATGCAGTAGATAGCCTTTCCTTTAAAATAATAACACTAGTAGTTATACTGAGTGATTGTAGCTTACAAACAAGAGAAACCTATGCAAGTGATATTTAAAGATGAAATAAGGGATAAGGAATAATCTAAGTGCCTAGACTAATGTGGAGTCATCTAATGTTATTTGATAGTAGACTAAGATTGATTGTAACATATTAAAATTCTAGAGGAGGCACTAGCTTCTGTAAAAAAATTATACAAATGTGCCAAGAGATAAGAAAAAGCAAAATCCGGTATAATTTGTGGAGGGGAAGGGAAAAAACAAATAGTTTAAATAGGGATACAGGTGGACCCATTGCAACAATGAGATGTACAAATCATTATGTTGAAAACGAACTTTACAACTTTGGTGGTAGGGGGAGGAGGATTGGGTGGGGGGTGAGGGGAGGATGGGAAGGGATGGGAAGGAGAAACAAAGGAGGAGGCTACAATGCTTGATAAGAAATGTACTCATTATCTTGCCCATGTAATTGTAACCCCTCTGTACAGTATTTTCACAATAAAAAATAAATTAAAAAAATAAAAAGCAAAATCTTTTAAAATGCTCAGTAAAAAGGCAGATTTTCTTTCTACAAAAAAGAAAAAACTAACAAAATGATTACAAACGTGTTGATATGTGTGTGTGTGTGTGTGTGTGTGTGTATATATATATATATATATATATATATATAAATATTTATTGTCAAGTTGATTAGGTTAATTAGTAAAACATACCTCTAGATGTGCCTGGCATGAATTTTTCGGAGGTGTCAAATCTCCAGGGCTTTCACCTAATGAATGGATTAATCCCCCAAAACGGTTTATTATATGATGACATTATTATGAGGTGGTGAAAGGTGGGAGGTGAATAATAGAAAGCTATTCCATGTTTATGGACAGGTTATTGTTAAGATGTTAGTTCTTCCAAATTTGACTTATTGATTCAATGCAATGAAAATTCCAATTCCAAGTTATGTTTTAGATTACTAAAAACTTATTTCTAAATTTTGTATGGAAAGCAAAAGACCAGGATAGCCAACAGAGTACTGAAAGAATGGAATAAAGCTAGAAGACTAACACTACAATAATTTAGACAGTATGCTGGTAGCAAAAGAAGATGTGACCTAATCAATGGACTGTGTAGAGAGCCCAGAATTAGATTCCTACCAGTATAGCCCAATAATCTTTGGCAAAAGAGTGAAGCCAAGACAATGGAGAAAGAAAAGTCGTTAAACAAATGATGCTGGAACAATTGGACATGACTTGCTGAATAATCAATCAATCTTGACTTTGTATCGTTCATAAAAATTACTTTCAAATGGATCATACACCTACATACAAAAGATAGAAGGTTACAACTTCTAACAGAAAAATCTAGGTGATCTTGGATTTAATAATGTGCTTTTGGATGCAATGCCAAAAGCCTGATCCATGAAAGAAAATATGGTAAATTGGACTTCATTAAATTAAAAGTTAATCCTCGGCTAAACTGTGTAAAGTAGGCATGGTGGTACATACCTGTCATCTCAACTACTTGGGAGGTAGTAGTAGGGGAATTTTGGTTGGAGTCTGGCTCATGTAAAAGCACAAGACCCTATCTGAAAAAATAAAAAATAAAATAAAAGCCAGATTGGGAGAGTGACTCACCAGATAGAGTGCTAGCTTTACCTTGCAAAATTGAGGTACTGAGTTCCAACCCTAGTAACACGCATGCATGCACGCGCACACACACGTATGCACATGACACATAATACTGTTAAAGGAATAAAAAGATAAGTCACCAACTTTAATAATGTATTTGCAAAACAAATATCAGTAATGACTTGTATCCAAATATAAAATAACTCTTTAAACTCAAAAATAGAAAAATAAACTTAGAAATAGGTAAAAGAGCTTAATAAACAGACTATTCATCAATGATAGATAACAAATAATCCATATGAAAATATACTTTATACTGGAAAGGACAAACATGCTTTGAGGGAAGAGAAAGGGGATACACAAATGGGGGGGGAAGGGTGAACAAGTCAATCATTATATTCAATTTATAATATGTAAAATGTATCTTGAAGGAAGAGATAGAAAGGGTGAAATGGGGCAGAACATTGGAAAGGATGACATTGATCAAGAAGCGTTGTACTCACAGCCTGACTTATGGAATTAAAGCATCTTTGTACAAGTTCTTAATAATAAAATTAAAAATTTTAAAAAGAAATGGTGCCTTTCACTATATGTGATTAAGAAAATGAAAATTAAATCAATGATGAAATAAAATTATGCATCTATTAAGATGACTAAAATCCAATACTAAATGTTGAAAAGGATAAGTAGCAACAGGAACTCCTATTCATAGGTAGTTAGAGTACAAAATGGAAGAACCATGTTAGAACAAGTTTTCTTTAAAAGTTAAATATATATTACCATATGCCTATTCCTAGATGTTTGATATATGGATTGAAAACTTGTTTTTGTTATATTTTTTACTATCTTTAAGTAGTTGTACAGAGGAGTTGCCATTTAACAGAGCAGTTTATGAACACAACATTATATCCTGATCAATGTCATCCCTTTAAACATTCTCACCCATCCCTTCCCTATCTACGGCTCTCATTCTTAATTGTGTAGTACATAGAGAAAATTCTTTTTTAGTTTTATTTTTTTGGTTGGTCCTGAGGCTTGAACTCAGGGCATGGGCATTGTCCCTGAACTCTTTTATTCAAGGCTACTGCTCTACCATTTTGAGCCTGTTTTTGAGTGGTTATTTGGAGATAAGAGTCTCACAGGGACCTTTCTGCCCAGGCTGGCTTCCAACCTCAGTCCTCAGATTTCTGAGTCCCTCCAGTGATCCTCAAATCTCAGCCTCCTGAGTAGCTAGGATTACGAGCGTGAGCCACTGGCTCCTGGCCCATGAGAGAGAATTCTTGACTGTCTTCTTCCCCTTTTTCCCTCTTCACTGGTCCAACCTGGTCCCATTAGCCCCATCTTACTCCTTTTGAGTTCTCCCTGAACTTTGATTTTTGCCTTTCTAAGGAATTACATCATTTGAGTTCACCCTTAAATCTACCATGTTTCAGTTAATACATTTGCATTCACATGCATACCACCCAATGTATTTTCTTACGAATGTATAAACTCAATCTAACTTACCTATATAAGGGAAAACATGCATCCTTTGTCTCTCTAGGCCTGAGTTATGTCACTTAACATAATTTTTCCAAATATTTCCATTTCTTTGCAATTGATACAATATCATTACAAATCAGTATTTATAGCAGCTTATTTGTAATTGTTTAAAGCTTGTAACAAACCAAAATGCTCTTCAAAATACAAATGGATGAACAAACTTTAGTATATCCATCTAAAAGACTCTTCATCAAGAAGAAAAATAAATTAATCACTATATATAATCCCAGGTACTCAGGAGGCTGAGATCTGAGAATCAAGATTCAAAGCTATACTGGACAGAAAGTCCGTGACACACCTATCTCCAATTTACTGCCTGAAAAATGGAAGTGGAGCTGTGCCTCAATGTGGTAAATCACTAGCTTTGAGTAAAAAAATCTAAGGGACACTGCTCAGGTCCTGAGTTCAAACCCTATGACCAACCGAAAAAAAAAAGGAACTTTATATGTATATCAGTCTCAAAAGCTACATTCTGTATAATTCCAATGAGCATTGTGAAAAAAGGCAGACTTATAAGGAGGGGAAAATGATGGTTCTTGGGGTTTAAAAGGGGATTTTGAGCACTGCATGTGATGCAAACATTGTAATGATGGAAACAACACGACTTTCTAGAAACAAGAACTGGGCAAACAAGATTGAACTTCAAACGAACATTTCAATATGTACTATATTAGGTCATTAATTGTAACAGATGTACTAAGGATGCTAATAATAGGGAATCTAGACTCACATGTAAGTCTATAAATCTAAGAAATGAAGTTTATTAAATTTTTTTGGAAAAAGAAATGTGTCTACTTCATAGATGAGGAATCTGAGACCTAGTGCTCAAAAAGGGTTTAACAGATTGATACCAGAAAGCTATTCTGGGATCACTTGAAGTAGAAATAGATTTTTTAGATGAGGGTTTAGGAAAGAGGCTCAAGATAGGAACTATGGAAAATAAGGTGTTTTTCTTTTCTTTCTTTCTTTTTGGTAGTACTGAGAGTTGAACTCAATCAAGGCCTTTCACTTGCTAGGAAGGTGCTCTAACACTTGAGCATGCCCTCACCCTTTTTGCTTTAATTATTTTTGAGATAGATACACACATGTTCCTTGGGCCAGTTATTTGGACTACTGTCCTCTTTATACTTCCTATGTAACTGAGGTCACAAATGTGTGTGACCACACCTATCTTGTATTTGAGATAAGGGTCTCACAAACTTTTAGCCCTAAACTATGATCCTTCTATCTCATTTCTTTAATAGCTAGAATTATAAGCATGAGTCTCTGGTACATGGCTAGAAACTTGCTTTCTTAATCTACTTGTGGCATATTCAGGATTAAAAGAAACTGGACAGATCTTTTCCTCAGCAGGTGTATTTAGTTATAGTGAGAGTGCAGGACCCTGTATTTATGTCATCATACCTTCCGTGATTCTCATATGTAAGAAATGCTTGACCACTTTTTGCCCTGAGATAACAATGGAGGTCAGAAATAGGGCTAGAACTCAGGATGGGTGGCAGAACCAATTGAGTGATTTATGGAAACCTTCCTGGTCCAAGGGTCACTCCTGGGTATTAAGGAAGAGTAGGAAGATCCTGAATAAGGCAGTCACAGAAATTGAATGTCTGCTTCCATGTACAAGCTCTTGTTAATGGAGTTTAGGAGAGAAAGTCTCATTTTAATCCCAGTTCATTGCAGTGTGAGTAACAAGGGATACAGTATATTGCTCTTCATGGTTAGATATTTAGAATAGGAATCTTTCATTTATGTAACAAATATCTAATGAGTATCTACTCTGTGCCAGGCCTTGTGTGGGTTTGGGGATATAGCTTAAAACAGAACATACTGATTTTATACGGTCTTCATTCATTCTCAGGGGAATGGGCAGACAAATAATAAACAGATTTTTCAAAGGTATTTAATACGTTCCTTACCACTAATAAGGGTAAATTGTTTGATGTGAGGGGCCCTAGCAGGCACCCCCTCTGTTACTTCATGTAAATGTGTTGTGCTGCTCTGTAGGTCCGGGGTGAGCAGATGTCCAGCGTCTCCTTCCACACAGAGAAGAATTACGTGCTTGAGTTGTTGCTGAATTCATTCTTCATGTGACAGAGAAGGTACATTTCATTTCATGTTGTTCTCAATATTGAATAACCAAAAGAAAAGAGGAAAACAAGCCATTCGAAAACGCTGCATGACATAGGTGCTAAGAACTTACACTGCAAAAAAAAAAAAAAAAGAGAATGAAAAAAATCCAAATTAAGGCAAAATATTCAGGATGGATTATTCAGCTACACTGATGTGAGCTGTTACAAAGAAGGGGTGTTTCGTTGGCTTGTTTTGACACTCAGAAACCCAGAATCGCTCTTTGGGGACAGATCATGCTCTGTGTTCAGTTGTACCCCCATTTTTATGACTGGAATTGATATTTAGAGGACTTTTTAGTAGTCAACTTCAGAAGGTGTTTTATTTCCACTTTAGAAGTTGTTGATCTTCTCTGTGAAAAGCCAGAGCAAATGAAAAATCAGAATGGATTTCAATGATGTTTAAAAACCTTTCTAAATAAAAATCAAAGAAACCCAAGTAATAAACCCCTAAGACAAAAGAGGCTGCTAGGGAAATGTGGAGGGAATATGAAATCACCATGACAGGAGTAGGTCAGGAATTTCCTGTGACAAGTCTGCTCTCCCAAAGAGAAACTTGGAATCTTCATCTTACGGTTATAATGTTATCCCTGGATGTGATGAATCTACTGAAATCCATCTTTCCCAAAGTGTTGAATCGGGGGCTTTCTCAAATAGCGCTGTGTTTTAGAATCATATAGGAACCTTAGCAAAAATCCCAGTGCTCAGGCCACATTCCTGACCATAATTTCTCGGGAGGGGAATTTCTGAATGTTACAAGCTCTTTAAGTTTTGCCAGTGGGCTACCAAGTGTGAGAACTAGGGTCCTGGGTCACTCGTTGATATGCCTTGATAGGAAGCATGATCTTTCCTTGTCAGAGAAAAATGAGAGCGTGGATGTCATTGAGTTACCTTTCCATCAAGTGGTAGTATCCTGGAGGAGTTAAAAGTGGCTCAGGAGAACTTTGACACTAACATTTAAAAACAGACCCATGTTTAACACGCTTAGTAAATATCATGCAGAAAATGGGCCAACTGGCTTTTCTTTGGGGCAAGAATATAAGTTGGTAGTAGTGGAAGACACTGAGGCGTTGGAGATGGAGATTTCCAGGGTAACCCTATCACACAATTTAGCATGTCAAGAATAGTGTTGAGCACACCATGTGTCTACTAAAGGCTTGAAGGTCTATTGAAGGCTTGAAAGTCTGTTGAAGGTCAACAGGTTCGTAAGATAAAGGGGCAGGTAGAAGAGTACAGCAAGTGGATGGCTCCATGCTGGGTCCAGAAAAAAAAAAGAATTGCTTGTTGACCACTTGTCATTTTGAGGCAAGAATGCAAGTGAGCAGTAATTTTCCTATGTTTTGGTTGTGGAATACAGGAGGGTAAGATACTGATGATAAACGTGGTGGTAATATCAAATCTCAAATTTGTGTCATACTTAATAATCATGACAGGAATATATGATTTTCATAAAATTGCCAATTTTAAAACCAAGTCACAGTGATATGTAGGGACTTTTTCCAGGGTAATATGACCAGTATGACATTGGAGTCTGACTCTGAGCTCAATGGAACAACTGCATAGCACTTACTATATAATTTAAAGGCCCTATTGAAATAGATATCACCTCCTTTCTTTCCCTTCTTCCCTCCCTCCTTCCTTTCTTTCCTCCCTCCCTCCCTTCTTTCCTTTTTCTCAGAGTTTAATGCATACTTGGCCAGCACTCTATCACTGAGCTATACTCCACCCTTTAAAACATTTTTTGTTGGAAACACTCTCACATCTTGACAAGGCAAGTTGAGTAACTTGTCATCTTCCCACCTTAGCTTCTCAAGTTGCTGAGAATGCAGGAGTGTACCACCACACCTGAAAAAAAAGCATTAGGATACCCCCATAAGATATAAGCACCATTGTCTTCCTAAAGTGGTATTTTTGTTTTGCCCATGAAGATGAAGAAGAATTCAATCATTTCCTGATCATTCTGGATAGTCTGCATTTAAAACCCATTGATGGGGCTGGGAAGGTGGCTCAGTGGTAGAGCACTTGCCTTGCATGCCTGAGGCCCTGGGTTTGATTCCTCAGCACCACATAAGCAAAAAGAAAAAAAAAGCCAGAAGTGGCGCTGTGACTCAAATGGTAGAGCGCTAGCCTTGAGCTGAAATGCTGAGGGACAGCGCCCAGGCCCAGAGTTCAGGCCCCACGACTGGACCCCAAAAAATAAAAAAATAAAATAAAACCCATTGATTCTCAAGAAGCAGGATTATTTAACCAGAATTCAAGCTGTAGTTGATGAAAACTTTCTATTTTGTCTGGATACTCCTGGTAGAGAATATCATTTAAATGACATGCTTGACAGGGTTCTCTATTGGCCACCCCAACCCAATACGCTAACAAAGTATGTAAAGAACCAGGACAGCGAGCAAGTTAAAAGTTAGACTGTCCTTGTTGGAATCCTACCGCTTCTCTTTATAGCTGGGGAGCCACTGTAAGTCCTGATTTCCTCTGACTGTCAATTTTTCCATCCAGCCTTATATAAAGAGTTCCCAGTGCTGGCACACACATTGAGGAAGCACTCTCCCAATGGCAGGAATTTCTGTTATTTTATCAAATTGTTCCTATTTAAAAGTTTCCCATAAAGTCATAGTGGTGATTGATGTAATATTTCCATGTAATGGAGTTTAATAGACCCAAATTCAACCTGACATCTTGAATCAGCAAAGACCTGGAAACGTAAGGTGCTTATTGTACAATTTTGTACTTGTAACTTTTATCTTGGGCCTTTGATCACACAGGAAAATAATAGTTTGATTAATATCAGTAGCTGGCCAGATGTCACATTCAACTCCCTGCATACTGCTATTTCTATATATGTAGACTTTGACTGGCTGAAAATGAGAGCTGCCAATCCGACCCAGAAATACCAAGTATCTTTGGCACAGCAGTTAGCTACATCTAAATGACACCAGAGGTAGAATAATTAAGAGGGATGGGTAGGCAGTGATGAAATTGTGAGGCTTTGGAGTCATAAACTGGGGCTCAAGATCTGGCCTGGCCACTAGCTCTGGCCACTTACTCATCTTATTTCCTTTTCTTTTTTTTCTGTTTATTAATTTTGTTTTTGTTTTGTGCTGGTCTTAGGGCTTCAACTCAGGGTCTGGGTTTTGTCTCTGAGCTGCTTTTTGTTCAAGGCTAGTTCTCTACCACTTTGAGACACAGCTCCATTTCTAGCTTTTCTTTTTCTTTTTTCTTTTTTGTACTTTAGTAGAGATAAGAGTCTGGGCTAATAACCAGACTGGGCTGGTTTCAAACCGCAATCTTCAGCTCTCAGCCTCCTGAATAGCTAGGATTACAAGTGTGAGCCAGCACCCAGCTCTCATCATTATTTCTTGCTCAAGTTATTTATAGCTCAGATTTTTGTTGTTTGTTTCTTTCTTTTTGGTCGTGGGGCTTGAACTCAGCCTAGGTGCTGTCCCTCAGCATTTCAGCTCAAGGCGAGTGCTCTACCACTTGAGCCACAGCACCCACTTCCGGTTTTCTGGTGCTTAATTGGACAGTCTTATGGACTTTCCTGCCCAGGCTGGCTTTGAATTATTCTTTTTTTTAATAAGTTTTTTATTGTGAAAATACTGTGCAGAGGGGTTACAGTTACATGAGTAAGGTAATGAGTACATTTCTTATCAAGCATTGTTGCCTCCTCCTTTGTTTTTCCCCTCCCAACATGAGTAAGGTAATGAGTACATTTCTTATCAAGCATTGTTGCCTCCTCCTTTGTTTTTCCCCTCCCATCCTTTCCCTCTCATTTCTTCCCCTCCCCCCCCACCCCGCCTAAAGTTCGTTTTTTGACATAGCATGTTGTACATCTCATTGTTGCAGTGGGTCAACCTATATCTTTATTTTGAACCATGATCCTCAGAGCTCAGCCTCCTGAGTAGCTAGGATTACCATTATGAGCCACCAGCGTCCAGAGATTTTTGTTTCTTCATCTGCAAAAATAATAGTAACTATTAAGTATTTCAGAAGTCTGGAAGTCAAAAATCGAAGTGTTGATAAATATCTTCTTTGTTTAAACTCCCCCAGAAATCCCTCTGAAAATCATAGGGAAGTCCTTCCTTGTTTCTTCCCAGCACCTACATTTTGCTATCAGTCTCTAACATTCCTTGGCTTGTGTTAGTTTCAGTCTTCAAACTCTATTTGGCATTTTAGTCTTCCAGCTCTATTTGGCACTCTCCCCATGTCTCTTCATGTTGTTTACCCTCTGTAGAACATGGTTCAGGGATGTATTGAATTAGGGCTCACAGAATGACTTCACTTCAATCTAATGACTTCCATGAAGTCACTCTGGGAAACTAAGGTTTATAACTTTGATGTGGGTGAGGGGACCCAATTTTTGTTAACAGGGCTTCTCATTTTTGGATTGGAGAGCTCTCTGCAGTTCCACATACAAGTCTGGCAATTGAGGGAGGACAATAGGCATCCAAAAACAATGTAAAAAATATCTCTTCCACCATAGAGCTACACATTTAAATTTCCTAAAAGCAAATTTTGTCATTATGTTGCAAATGGCATACTTTGTTCCTTTCACGTTAAAAATATAAATTTGCAAAGGACAAATGTTTAGAATTCAATTCACTGTAAATCTTGTAATCCTGTTGTGGCACTCTTTTACATTCTTACATATTTGGAATAAGTGTAAGTACCTAAGGCCTTTGAGCCCTAGTCAAGCTTATTTCTCTAACTTAACATGGTGTGAGTGTGTGTGTGTGTGTGTGTGTGTGTGTGTGTGTGTTCCTCCTTCTGGGGCTTGAATGCAGAGCCTCTTGCTTTGCTTTAATGATCAAGGGTGAGTCTCTGTCACTGAAGCCACATCTCTACTTCCAGCTTTTTGGTGATTAATTGGACATAAGAATTCATGGGTTGGTTTCAAATCACAATCCTCAGCTCTCAGCCTCCTAAGTAGCTAGAATTACAAGCATGACCTACCGGTGCCTAGTAAGTATGATTTAAATCTCCAAGAGTTCTTTTTTTTTTCCAAAGAGTCAACTATTTTCCTTTAATATTTATCATTTATGAGAAATATACAGAGAATTTAAAAACACATCACATATTCCATTGTTAAGATTCATTTTGGAACCTGATGCTGGTGGCATGCACCTATAATCCTAGCTACTCAAAATGCTAAGATCTGAGGATACCAGTTCAAAACCAATCCAGACAGAAAAATCCATAGGACTCTTTTATCCAATTAACCACCAAAAAGCTAGAAGTGGAGGGGTGTGTATGTGCACACCCTCACAACAGTCAGATCAATTTGGAGAAAAAAGAAATAATAGTTTATAATAATCACAAGTTCAGACACATGCAGGCAACCATGCTAAGTATCTTCTGTACATTACAGGGCCCCATACTCACAGCTGCAAAATATAAAGGAAATTAGTTACCTTAAATGAAAAATCCTTGAAACTCATAATTTTATTGACTGTTTAACTTTGGGGATAAATATAAAACAACTTTTCAAATTTCTTGGTTTAAAACTGAATATTCTGATTTTCTTCCCCCTTTGATGCTTTGCTTGTTTGCTTTGTATGACAAATTGTTTTCACAATTTCTCTATCGTTTGTCTGAGAATCTAGAAACAGGCTTGAAGAGTGTGTCTACCTTTTGTGTCTACCTTCTGATACATACATTACATAATGGCCAGTGGGCCATATTTAAACAATGAAGACATGTGTATTTTGTTGAAGCATATACATGTTTCAACACTGTGTGAAACTGTTCTTATGTATCCCATTTTTGCATTTACTTAGAAATTTCCTAATTCCTTGAGGTATTTTTATGGTCAGGCACATATGCATGCAATGATTGTATGACCACCCTTGGATTATGTATTGCATCTAATGAAATTAACTTTTTTGCTCACCCTTGGGCAACCTTTGGAAATAAGACAATAGTCTCAGTTGTTTGTTTCCTGGAGAAATGTTAATGATTAACTTGAAAAAGGAAGAATTTCTTTTACCCTCTTGCCTAATTTTTCATAATTCCATGCAATTGCCACGTACCTTATCTTTGTTTAATATATCCCATGCAAGATATAAACTTCTACAACACTGGCTTACAGATATTTTAACTAAGCTAAAAGTACTACTATATCTAAAGATTTTAGTTGTTTTCAATTGTTCTTATTTTTTCCTATTATGTCTTGTCCATAGCCAGAAAATGTTGGATGCAAGGCTTTAATGATTGTTAGATAAAGTATCAATTTGATTTATTTGGATATTAACTACCTTTTACCTGAATCTACATAGTCACTAATATTTTCCATATGTGCTCAGCAAATCTCTATTGGTGTACTCCAACAAGATATAAAGTCCTAGAGAAATGTGAATAGCCAAGAACATATGCAAAGCCCCCCAAGCATAGTTCTTTAGGACGTGTATAGATAGTCAATGTGGAATTGGTGAAGTGGATTTCTGCCCTTGGTGGATAAAACACTTGGCCACTGGCCATGGTATTAGTGTGGGTGTGGTCTTGTTAGTCTAGGTGGTCTCTGGACCAAATCATGACTCCTCCCTAGCAGGCTGGGCTGCAGTTTAGTGGCTTTATTTCTGGACATCTGGAATGGGCATGGAGCAAGAGGCACATATCTTTTATCTTTGTACTTCTTTTGGTTTGGTTAGTTGCACTTTTTTTTTTTTTTTTGGTTGGTAATGGGGCTTGAACTCTGGGCCTAGGTGCTGTCCCTCAGCTCTTCAGTTCAAGGCTAGCACTCTACCACTTGAGCCACAGCACCACTTTTGGTTTTCTGAGTGGTTTATTGAAGATAAGAGTCAGGGCCTTTCCTGCGTGGGCTAGCTTTGAACCGTGATCCTCAGATCTCAGTCTCCCAAGTAGCTAGGATTACAAGTGTGAGCCACCAGTGCCCAGCTGGTTGCATTATTTTTTATTCGAGCCGTACTAGTGAGATGATTGATATGCAAAAGCTTGACATGTAATGTGTAGAACTTAATGGGTTTATAGATACATACATACATACATACATATATATATATATATATATATATATATATCTCCAAACTTGTTGCCATAATCCAAGCCTATCATCCCCAATGGCTACATCTTTCTCCACTTCTTCTTCCTCTTTTTCCTCCTCCTCCTCTTCCTCCTCCTCCTCCTCCTCCTCTTCCTCTACCTCCTCTTCCTCCTCCTCCTTCTTCTCATTATTATTCTGTGAGAAGTTAAGATATACTCTCTTATCGAATTTTAAGTGTATGCAACATGGTTAACTATAAAACTATGCAGAAGAATAGATTCTAAGGATTCACTCATCTTTTTTTTTTTTTGGGTCCGGTTGTGGGGCCTGAACTCTGGGTCTGGGCACTGTCCCTCAGCTCTTCAGCTCAAGGCTAGTGCTCTACCACTTGAGACACAGTGCCACTTCCGGCTTTTTTCTTTTTGCTTATGTGGTGCTGAGGAATTGAACCCAGGGCCTCATGTATGCAAGGCAAGCACTCTACCACTGAGCCACCTTCCCAGCTCTCACTCATCTTTTATAACTGAAACTTTGACCCTTCGACTCATAGCTTATGTTTCTTTTCTCCAACCCCCAATGGCCATCATTTCACCCTCTCCTTTTATGAATTTGATTATTTTAGAGTCAGCATATATGCAATATCATAATATTTGTTTTTCTGTATCTGGCTTACTTTACTTAGCACTCTTCTGTGGATGGTGAATAGTAGGATTTCCTTCCTTTCTAAGGCTGATATTATTCCATTGTGTATGTATGTATAAGTAATATAATTATGTATGTATGTATATATTCATCCAGTGATGGATATTTACATAGTTTTTATGTTTTGGTTATTGTGAATAATACTGTAATGAATGTGGATGTACAAATATTTCCTCTCAATCTTGATTTCAGTTCTTTTAGATATATACCCAGAAGTGGGATTGCTGAAACCATATATAAAATTGACTACTTTTTGACATAACTGATGCCCACTGTATGACTTCTTTGGAGAAGTATCTACTTTGCTTTTTTGTCCATTCTAAACACAAACTATTTGGGTCTGTTTTTGGCTCTTGGTTTAGATTATTTTTGGTGGCTTTCACTATTCAGTTATGAGTTCCTCATACATTTTGAATAGTAATTCCTAATCAGATATGTGACTTGCAAAAGTTTTCTTTTATTCCATTTTGTTGATTGGGTCCTTTGTAGCGCAGAAGCTTTTAGTTTTAGCTAATCTCATTTGTCTATTTTGCTTTTGTTGCCTATTCTTTTGGTTGTCACAGCCAAGAAATAAAAATCATGAGCAAAATTCAAAAGCTCTTAACTTGACTAAGAACAAAACAGAGAAGTCTCAAACAAGCAAGATCATAAATATAAGAGCAGAAAATTTCAGCCAGTGCTCTAGAAATATAAAAAAGGTTATAGGGAATTATTATAAAGCATTACATTGTATGCCAACAAATTAGATAATCTAGTAGAGATAAATAAGTTCCCCAAAACACACAACTTGTGAAGATTGACCCTGAGACAAAAATCTTGAACAGAACTGTAGCAAATAAGGAAATGGCATTGTTAGTCAAAAGCTTTCAGAAATCTTAGATTAGATGGCTTCACAGATTAATCCTTCCAAACATTTAAAGATGAGTAACATTTCCTCTTAAACTCTTCAAAAAATAGTACAGTAAACAGTTATTTATATGATGACAGCATCAGTGTCACCTTGATAGCAAAGCCAAAGATACCATAAAAAAGAAACTGTAGGTCAATATCTCTGATAAACATTGATAAATCTTCAACAACATATTACAAACAAAAGTCAGCAACATAAAAAGATTATTTCCCCCATGGTGAAAGAGGTATGTGTGCATGGAGCTTGAGTGTTGTATTGTCTGCACTAAATGTGGGGACCAGATTGAACCCCATCAGTGTATCATCTTAGCCTCCAAAGAATCCGTGCCCCTCTGGGCAGGAGGAGGAACCATAGTGTTCCAAGTGGCAACAGTCTCCACAGGCTCTAAAATTACATTTGCTCCCAAATGTAATAAGGGTTTATTGTTATTTTCACTTTTTTGCCAGCCCTAGTGCTTGAACTCAGGGCCTGGGTGCTGTTCCTGAGCCTCTTTGTGCTCAAGGCTAGCACTCTATCACTTGAGCCACAGTGCCACTTCTGGCTTTTTTCTGAGTAGTTTATTGAAGATAAGAGTCTCACAGATTTTTCTGCCTGGGCTGGCTTTGAACCATGATCCTCAAATCTCAGCCTCCTGAGTAGCTAGGATTACAGGGGTAAGCCACCAGTGCCTGGTAAATACAAGGTTTTTAAAAAAAATTTAACATTAATTATTTTATTTTATTTTTTAGTTGGTGTGGGGCCTGAACTCTGGGCCTGGACACTGTCCCTCAGCTGTTTAACTCAAGGCTAGTACTCTACCACTAGAGCTACAGCACCACTTCGGGCTTTTTCTGCTTATGTTGTACTGAGGAATCAAACCCAGGGCCTCATGCATGCAAGGCAAGCAAGCACCCTACCACTGAGCCACCAGTGGTAGCCCAAATACAGGATTCTAAATGAGGCTTTATATAAAGTTAAAAAAATTATTCATTTCTATAACCTAAAGGATTGCTATATTGTTTCAGTTATTTGAAGGAGAAATGTTGGTCTCAACCCAATTAAGAAAATACTAACAATACATATGCATAGATCAGTATGCAAATGTGGGTATGAAAACTTCTGTAAATTGCTAAATAAAGCTTGTTACAAACCAACCAACCATGAACAGATAATTTGCCATAGCCAAGTGGCATGAAAAGGTAATGCAAAGGTGGTTCAATATAGTTGTTATGACAAATACTATTTTTTTGAGATGGTAGGAATTAAAACCATAGCTGCAAGCATGCTCCATACCACTGAGCTACATCCTCAACTCAATATGTACGTTAGATATGAAGTATCCCTCCATCTCCAAGTAGCTCATGTATTAAAAACTTGCCATGAAACGAGCATTGTTCCAAGTGTGGCTTTGGTGATGTGAGTAGCTTATGAGAGCTCTGCCTTCATTGAGGGATTCATTCACTGAGTAGACTGTGGAGAGGTGATGGAACTATGGATGAAGGCTTAGTTGGGGCAAAAGTGGTCACTGGAGGTGTGCCCTGGAGATATATCTTTTTTTAATTTATTATTTTTTATTGTGAAAATACTGTACAGAGGGGTTATAATTACATGGACAAGATAATGAGTACATTTCTTATCAAGCCTTGTAGCCTCCTCCTTTGTTTCCCCTTCCCATCCCTTCCCATCCTTCCCCACCTGCACCAAAGTTGTAAAGTTCGTTTTCGACATAAGGACTTGTACATCTCATTGTTGCAATGGGTTCATTTGTATCCCTATTTTGGAAAGATATATCTTGCTCCTGGCTCCTTCCAAGCTCTATTGCTTCTTGACCACCATGAGATGAGCAGTGTTCCCTGCTACATATTCTTCTTCTTTTTTTTTAATTTAATTTTATTTTATTTGTGAACATACTGTACAGAGGGGTTACAATTGCATGGGCAGGATAATGCGTACATTTCTTACCAAGCATTGCAGCCTCCTCCTTTGTTTACCCTTCACATCCCTTCCCAGCCTCCACCCTCCCCCCAAATCCCAATCCTTCTCCTTCCCCCCCTTTCCCCCACCCAGCACCTACGTTGTAAAGCTCGTTTTGGACATGACAACTTGTACTTCATTGTTGCAACAGGTCCACCTGTTTCCTTAAACAACTGGTGTTTCCTCATCTCCTCCACAAGTTATACTGACATCAAATATAGTGAAAGCAGGGGTTATACTGTGGGGGAGGGACATACAAAGCAACAAAGAGATAATCT
>NW_012267217.1:36380985-36407161 GCF_000151885.1 Dipodomys ordii | reverse complement strand
TTTTAAACCCTGAAGTTTTAAGATATAGTTATTTCTTTCACTACAAGTTTATCAAGTACCTAGTCCTAATTTTTTTTCTTTTTGGATCCAGTTGTGAGGCCTGATCTCTGGGCCTGGGCGCTGTCCCTCAGCTCTTCAGCTCAAGGCTAGCACTCTACCACTTGAGCCACAGCTCCACTTCTGGCTTTTTTCTTTTTGCTTATGTGGTGCTTAGGAATTGAACCCAGGGCCTCAGGCATGCAAGGTGAGCGCTCTACCACTGAGCCACCTTCCCAGCCCCCCTGCTACATATTCTTGATGCTATGATGTCTGGCCTCACCTCAGGCCCAAAAGGATGGGACCAATGTTCAGGGACTGCAACCTGTGTATCAATGAGCCGAAGTGAATGCTTCTTCCCTTAAACTATTTGCACAGATATTTTGTCACCATAATGAAAAAAAAGTAAATACAAGATGCAAATCAATTAACAGGATATATTATGTCAACAGAATGAAAAATTAAAAAAAAGACACAATCTCAATAGACCAAAAGGAAACATTTGATAATATTTAACATCCACTCATGATTAAAAACTCACAACAAAATTAGGTATAGGAGGAGTGAAACTCAATACAATAAAAGTCACATATGAAAAACTCAATGGTTAGTGGACAAAGACATCTACTCTTACCACTTCTATTTAACACAGTACTGGAAAGCCTAGTAAGAAAGATTAGTCATGAAAAAGAAATGAAAGTATCAAAGTATCAACAGAAGTTAATATTGTCTCTGTTCGTAGATGACATGACTTTCTAAGTAGAAAACCCAAAAAGACAACACAAAAACTTGGTAGAACCAATGAAAGAGTTCAGTAAAGTGGCAGGATGAAAAAATCAACATCCAAAACTCAGTTCTGTTTTTGCATACTAATAGTGTATTATTCCAAAGGAAATTAAGCAAATAATACTACCGCATAAAATAATAAAATGCTTAACAATAAACTTACCACAAATGTGAAAGACTATCCACTGAAAACTTTTAAACATTAATGAAAGAAAGCAAACACAAAGAAGTGAGACGATATCTGATATTCATGGATTAGAAGAATCAATAATGTTAAAGTGTCCATATTACTAAAGGCTAGTTACAGATTTAATAAGATATATTCTAAAATTTTCATAGCATGTTTTACAAACATGGAAAAGGTAATTCTAAAATTCATATAGAATTACAAAAAAGTTAAGTAGGTTCAGGTTTGGGAAGGTGGCTTAGTGGTAGAGTTCTTGCCTAGCATGCACAAAGCCCTGGGTTCAATTCCTCAGTACCACATAAACAGAAAAAGCCAGAAGTGGGGCTGTGGCTCAAGTGGTAGAGTGCTTGTCTTGAGCAAAAGAAGCTCAGGGACAGTTCCCAAGCCCTAAGTTTAAGCCCCAGGACTGGCAAAAAAAAAAGAGTTAAGTAGGTTCAAAGGCAATTTTGAATAGTAAAGCTAGAGACATTATACATTTTACATTTTAATTTCAAAATATAGTAGAAAGCCACAGTAGTAAAAGCAGTATTGTACTGGCATAAAAGCAGACATATAGAGCATTGGAACAGGATGGAAAGCCTCAGAATAAAATTATATATCTATGTCTATCTGTATATAGACATAGAGATCTAGATAGACATAGATATATATAGATAGGTAGAGATATAGATATCTATATAGATAGATCAATATTTTGATCTATCCATATATAAAATTATAGATTTTTTGGGGGGTCCGGTCGTGGGGCCTGAACTCTGGGCCTGGGCACTGTCCCTCAGCTCTTCAGCTCAAGGCTAGCACTCTACCACTTGAACCACAGTGCCACTTCCGGCTTTTTTTTCTTTTTGCTTACGTGGTGCTGAGGAATCAAACCCAGGGCCTCATGCATGCAAGGCAAGCGCTCTACCACTGAGCCACCTTCCCATCCCAGATTTTATATCTATAAGATTTACCTGTTTACTTATCTATATGATCAGCTGATTTTTGACAAGGTTGGTAAGCATGCACAATAGGAAAATGATAGTCTTTGCAATGAATAGTGTTAGGAAAACTAGATATCTACATGCAAAAAAATGTTGGACCTTTATAACATCTTAGTAGTACTATTAAATAAGTATTATTATTACTCACCATTTTATGGTAAGTAGCTGAAGGAAAGAAACATTTCTTGTTCACTGAGATAGTAAATAATGGAACAAGGATTTGAATTCTAATGGTTAACACTGGATTCATTTTTGGCATTAGCACTTTATGATTCTGCATAGATACTATATGACATCACACAAAGGGCATGGGTAGACAGCCATGGGTTCAAACCTCAGTTCTTTATGGATATTCAGTGTCTGGGTATTTTGAGTCCAGTATTTCATCTTCCTATGCTTCTGTAAAACAGAGTTGCTATGAGAATTAAGTGAGACAATCCATATTAGTGCCTGGGTTGATGCTTAACAGATATTTATAAAATACTAACACATTTCCCATGGAGCTTCTAGCTTCTATTCCCTTCCAAAATCTTCAGTGGGTCTCTTGATGTACCCCTGACTTGAGCCCAAAATGGCACTCCAGTCAGCTGCCTTTACTTCAGCAGATGCTTGGGGCTCTGACCCAAGGAGTTCCAGGAGTTTTGTTTTCCTTCAAGTAGAGGTAAATCCATCCAGACATCCTCTCTTTAAGTATTGAGGGTTGCATCTGTTTCAGACCAAAAATAATACCTTGTGATTGGAAATGTTTCAGTAACATTATTTGTGTGTTTTATTGAAGCAGAAGTTACAATTATTAGCGACACCAGGAATGTCAGACATTTAAACAGAGTCTCAGCTTCTCTAGAGAAAACCACATCCTAAATACCTCCTATCCAAGCCCTGAGCTGGGGCTGGCCTTCAGAGGACAAAGGTGGGCCCTCTGAGGACAGACTCACCAGACTGTCAGTGACAGGCAGACAAACCTGGACCCGGGCCAAGGGCTCTATTAGCAAGCAACTTGCTACTTGGCTTCAGTCACTTCTTATTTGCTGCCCGTTTGGCTAGGTTACCTCAACTCCCTGTTTGAAGTTGACCTTAAGGATTTAAAAGAATTAAAAACAGCATTTTCCTTCTCTTGGAGTTCATTCCTTTTGCCACACGATCTCTTTATAATACTCATTGCAGCTAGGCTCTCTCAACCCAACATCTGCTTGAAAAGAGGAAATGCAAACTAAAAACCAGCCCAGCTTTCCAAGTCTCAAAATCTTGCTTCCAGCCACGGCCTCAATATGTTTTCTTGTTTGTTGGTTGGTTATTTTTGTTTCACTTTAACAATAGTTTTAAACAGAAACAAACACTAATGACTAATGTCTTTTTAGTGCTCAAAGTAGGTGATCAGAATTGGTAGGCATGTTGTGTTACCAGAGAATAATCAGGTGTTTTTGGAAATGGCACACCCATTTTTAAAATATTTTTTAAAATTTATTTTTAATATATATTTTTATTGTAAAGATACTGTACAGAGGAGTTACAGTTACAGGAATAAGGTATGAGTACACTTCCTATTGTGCACTGTTACCCTCTCCTTTGTTTTTCCCCTGCCATCCCTTCCATCCCTCCCCACCTTCCCAGCTTCTCCCTCTGCCCCACAAAAGTTATAAAGTTTGTTTTCAACATAGTGTCTTGTACATCTCATTGTTACAATGGGTCAACCTGCATCCTTATTTCAGCATTTTGTTATTTCCCTTCCTTTCCCCAAATTAGAAAAATGTATATATAAGATGCAGGGCACTGGAATCAAATACAGCGAAAATGGGGGTTATACTATGGGGGAAGCACATATAAAAGAAACAAAAAAAATCACATGGTACATTATAAGTACATTAAAAACAACAGCAGCAAAGATAAAACCTCTTGTATCCCTATCTTGGGGTTCATTTTGCTTAGCATCATCTTATATGTACATGGCTTTTGACCTTTTCTGCTTGTCCTAGACATATACTAGCAAATAAGGGAAACCATAGGAACTATGTTTCTTTGGGTCTGGCTTACTTCACTTAATATGATTTTTTCCAAGTCTTTCCATTTCCTAACAAATAGGGCAATGTCATTCTTTCTGATGGAGGCATAGAAAAAAAATATATCACATTTTCTTAATCCACTCATCTACTGAGGGGCATCTGGGTTGGTTCCATATCGTTCAGCTCTTCCCTTTTAAGGATCTTCTTCATCTCTTGTTCGGTGCAGAGATGACATTTTGGATTAGTTGAAGGTACATCAGTAAGAGCTGAGGCCTCAAGCAAACACAAAGCCATTGAGAAACTCTGTGTAGCACAAATGACTGAAGCAGAGGAAGGAAAGGGAGATAACATGGAGAACACAAAGACTCTTTGGGGGGGGCTGGGAAGGTGACTCAGTGGTAGAGTGCTTGCCTTGCGTGCATGAGGCCATGGGTTCCATTCCTCAGCACCACATAAGCAAAAAGATAAAAGCCAGAAGTGGCACTGTGGCTTAAGTGGTAGAGTGCTAGCCTTGAGCTGAAGAGCTGAGGGACAGCACTCAGGCCCAGAGTTCAGGCCCCATGACTGGACCCCCGCCCCCAAAAAAAACCTCTTTGGGGCCATTCTGCAGCTGCTTAGCCATGTCTCATGAGTCAGCTGCAGAACTGTTAATCCAGGCTGCATGGAGAAGATGGGTAATAGGCACATCTTCATTTTTATACAAACTCACACAAACAAAATGGAAGGCAAATGAGATTATTGCAATAATCCTCAAAAGAATAATGAACTGAACTAAGTCAGTGTTCTAGCAAGCAGGAGGAGAAGATGGAAGCTAGAGATGGTAAAGACTAGGATCTACCAGGCTTAATGACTAGTTGTATTTGACTGGCAGGTAGTCTGAGAGGAATGCTGGGAAGTCTTGGGATGTCTGGAGTGAGTGATAGCAAACATGCAGTGTCCTTCACTGAAGGGATGCTGGAGGAGGAGCTGATGGGAGGAGAGGCAGTTTGGGATTGAAATTTGGAGGGACATTGTAGTAGTGATAGAGAGGGGGTGCGTGGTAGATAACGGAGAGATTCAAGGTGGAAATCAGGTGAAAACTAGCTTCAGTAAAGAAAGAATGGCCAACAACAGCAGTGGCTCATACCTGTAGTCCTAGTCCTAACTACTTAGAAGGCTTGAGATCTGAGGATCATGACTCAAAGCCTGTAAGACTCTAATCTCCAATTAACTACCAAACAGACAGACTGCAGGCATAGCTCAAGTGATAGAACACACACACACATACACACACACACACACACACACACACACACACACACGAGAAAGAGAGGAAAACGAGAATGGATGATGATAATTGGCAGGAAGAGAGTGAAGGAAAGAATCTCATGAGAAGGAGCTAGCTTTAGAAGAAAGAAGTCATGTTTTACCAGCTTTTCTTCTCCTTTGACAGGTGAGCCATGCACAATGACTTAAGTCCATACCATACATAATTCCAATCAGCTCTCGGGAGCCTGGCTTATAGCTTCTTTATTATTGTAAGTTCCTTTTGCATTCTTTCATTTTTTATTTTTGTAAATTTTGGGGCTTTAAAATATACCAAAACTAATTAAAAAAACTGTAAAGATCTTCATTGCTCTTATGTAACTTCAATGAGTCCCTTTTATCACTGCCTTTTACACAAAGTTTGAAGAGCTGCAAGACATTTGGTGCTTTGATCCATTTACTATGGTTTCTTCTTTTTTGCTTTTATTTGTCCAGAGTATTTATCAAGCATAGTGACAATAACAAGGCGCTTAATTTCATGGAGTTTGCAAAGTAGTGGGGGAAAGATACTCAGAAAACCTGAAAATAAATAAAGAAGAAACATTTTCACACATCTATTGAAGTCTTGCCAAACACTTAGATTGTCTTGTCAGAGCAGTTAATACATACATTATTCGATGTTTGACATGAAGTAATAATGGTTTTCTGGGCCTTTTTAAGATGTATTCCTATCATTCACTTTCCTAGAATCTGTTAACATGTGCACAACTCCAGTTCGATTGAACCTCCAATGAGGTTTTTTTTTTTTCTTTTTCTTTTTGACATTTCTGGTTCTGATTTCTAAATCTATCCTCTCTCTTTCTGCCTCTGGAACAGGAAAATGAAGAAATAAGGTGTTTCTTTGCATGCCTGCTAAGCCCTTCCCTGTGAGCAAGGCTCCTCGTTATGGAAGTGCCCCTCCTTCTCCCTGCCACATCCTCCTCAGAGTAGTGAGAGTCCAGAAAGCCGAATGGACTTGATCTGCTCACCCAGCTACGTGCAGGCAATTTCTCCCTTTGTGATAGCCAACGGCAGTCCTGTGATAGTGAAGCTTTCCAAATCAGTCAGGTGACTGGGCACCGAGGCAGTTGGGCCAGTCAAAACTGCACTTGATGAATGAATAATTCGAGGATTTCTTTGCAAAAGTGACGGGTTTTTAAATGGCCACCATATGGGGGCAGGCAGGTGGCTGGCAAAGGTTCCTGTCCTGCTTTTGCTAGACAGGCTGCCCTCCAGCTTGCTGTCAATGAAGGGCAGGGATACAAAGTGATTCCTGAAGCCTCTTGCCAGGCTCTCTTGACAAGAGGGTACTCCTGCCCGAGCAGGCGGCAGGTGCCAGCCTGGACCGAGCCCCAAGCTCGCCCGCAGTTATGCTGTCAGCCCCTTTCCGTTCTAATGCATCGTGACAACTGCCTACCTGGAGTGTGCTAATGGCAGGAAACCTCTGCAAAATTGATGGTGGATTTCACACACCAGAGTGGCTTCTTATGTTAGGGAAATCTGAACACCCTGCTTCTCCTTGCCAGTGGGAGACAGCAGGGTAAGGTCAGGACCTGGGCAACAGTATAGATTTGAAAAACCCCACGTGCAGTGACGTGACCTCCTCCCTGCCTCTAGGTGTCATAGACATTTGTTTTCTTTTAAGTGCACAGGATTCAGCTGTCCTGCCAAAGATTCTCGGTGAACTGGATTCCCCATGATATTAGGTAACACTTTGGAAGATTGACAAGCAGCATAACGAGTCGGTGTTTCCACTGAGGATCAAGAGGGATAAAACCCCATGTTCCCCTTGGCTGTCGGGATCAAGATGAATGTTGTGCATGAATTGTACAGCTGATTGGAGCTTGCTCAGAGGTTCATCGTCAACTGTTTTTGGCATGTGTCTAACAGTCCTTCGCTGCACGGATCGGATCACATTTTCAATCCCCAACCTCTGTCATCGTCATGTGGTTCACTGAAATTATTACAATGAAATTAAAATGACTGCGTTGTTTTGGTTCCTGGGCTTTCGGAATGGAAAAGATAAAGCTAACTGAAGAGGCCGTAAGGATGTAAATGGTAATCACGAAAGGGAAATACTAAGTCGTGTTTACTAGGAAAATCAGATGGAATAATGACTGTAATGTGTTTATCAAGATGCTTCAATAAACGTTAGCTTTTATGATTTCTTATTTTAAAATTGTTTAATTACCAGGACTTACAGCATTCCTATCGACATTCAGATGCTGGTAATATTTTCTCTTCCTTGTCTTTGTGGCTTTTGAGTTAGGGTAAGGACAGCAAGATGGTTTATTTGCATATATATTTTTGCTAGAATCTGATGGAGCAACTGTGTGGATGTGTGGAGTGTGTTTACAGACAGGAAATCTACACTGGGAAATGTGCAGCCGTGTCTTGCAGGTGTACTGTTCTAAAACACGAGCAATTTCAGGCCATTGTAAATACTATCTAATTGATAGAAATGCTTTGCTATTCTACCATAAACTTGAAAGTAGATTATGATGAAAACATATGCTTTGAGTAAACACTTTAAAGTGAAAAAAAAGGGAAAAAAACCTCCCACATTTTTTTCCTTATCTTTTTTCTCCTTGGATTTTTTTCTCATTCTAGAATGATCTATGCCTCAGTCTTGTTTTAGCATCTGTCAGGAAATTATTTTCAAATAGGCAGTAGCAAATCATTTGATGACAAAGATATTTTTAAATGATAAAAAACAAGGCAATGGTATCCTGGTATGTGTGTGTTTATATCTCTCCCTCTCTCTAGAGAGAGAGGGGGGGAGATTTCCCTGTAATTTTTAGAGCTGGGTTTATAATAATTTGCTTTTATCTTACTTTAACAAACACTTATAGCATTTACTCTATGGTAGGTTCTATTTTAAATACTTTTAACATATTGACTCATAGCTTCACATACATATATGAAGTATGTACCATTATCCACCCTTTCTTACAGATGAAAAAATTGAGGCATGCAATGGTTAAGTACCTTGTAGTCTATGCTCTTAATCATTTTGTATGGCCTCTAAAGACAATATTTTAAGGCTAGCCGTGATATATTTCAAAGAGTATGTCGAGCTTTGAGGCTAATTTTTCCCATATGAATTTGGGTGTCTTACAGGGTGTCTTACTAAACTTCAGAGGAGTTTTAATTTGTAATTTTCTCTTAAAAATTGGAAATTGCTCCTAATTGGTTGCTTTAACTTTTTGGCATTCCAACTTTTCTTTACTATGACTTTTTTTCTTTCCTTAATATAAAGGAGTTTGTTGCATTTCTTGTCTACTCTCATCCTTTCAGATGATTTTTTAAAAATGTTTAACTGGTGAATGGCAGTCTTAGCACATGCCCAGAACCTCCATCTGTTTTTGGCCATGCTGCATGATATACTCAGTGGTCTGACAGAGCCTTCAGGGTCGGAATCCTTCCTCAGGAAAGGAAGGCCACAGGTACCTGGGAGCCCTGTTTCAGAGCCACAAGTGAGGGGCATGTGCCCTGCTGGAGTTCTCAGACCAAGCTCTCACTGGGGTCCAGCACTTTACTACCCACCTCCAGAAGAAGAAACCCCAACTTTATCTCTTAGCACCAGCCCCTCTAGTACTTCCTGAAGTCCAGGCCCCAGCAGCAAGTTTCCGGAGGGCTCACTCCATGCAGTGCATTGACAAGAGCATGCAGGGATCTGATGTGAAGAAGGGAGAGGAAACATGTATGTATGAAAGCAGCTGATTTAAATGTTGAAGAGAATTTGCCAAGCAAAGCCAAGCAAGCATTCAGAATGCTTTAGGAAGCAATGTGAACAGTGAAATTACAATTTTGAAATTAAACAATTCACTGATGGAAGGAAAAGCAAAACTAGTCATCTGTAAGATCAAATGGAGGAATAACTTTAAACACAGTAAAGAAATACAGGGCAACGATGAAAATCATGAATAAAAAGATGGGACAAAGGATAAAGAATACGAAGCCAGGATATCTAATAAGCAAATAATAACCATTGTCTATGGAGAAAAAAAGAAAGGGAAGTGAAGCAATCAGTAGAAGTGTGTACTTATTTGTGTATGTGCAAGTGTGACTGAATGTGTATCCACCTGTGTATGAATATATTAAGCCTAAAAATATTCTCACGTAGACATAATCCTGTCTGCTTGCTTTGTTTTCTTAGATGAATGCCTTCAAGGATAATTTTTTTTTCTGTTTTGCAGAATATATATATATATATATATGTGTGTGTGTGTGTGTGTGTGTACATACACATATGCATGCAAACATAGATATGTAGTTCAATGGAAAATACTTTACAACAAGGAGCTGGTATTGCAATAATGAACAAGACAAATCTAGTCTCTGCCTCAGACAGAATTTAGTCTAGAGTCCAGTGGGGGCAGGAGAGGGAGAGATTCAAGAGTATTAAAACGATGTGTTTCCTGCACAATAGATAAAAGCCATTGGGCTATAAGGCATATTAATAAGGAACATGAAATGTAAACTGGAATACTGTCTTCACTGAGACCTGAAAGAATATGTTAGCGTGGGTAAAAGAAAAAATGTCCCAAGAAAGTATATTGGATGAGAGAGGGGGGATAACTGTTCAACAAGAAATGTACTCATTGCCTTACTTATGTAACTGTAACCCCTCTGTACAGCACCTTTACAATTTAAAAAATGACAGTAAAAAGAAAGTATATTGAGGGGATTGGAAGAGGTTCTGTTGGCAAGAGTCTAGGAAAGGATTTGGAAGTAATAAGGCAGAGAGAGAAAGAAACAAAGCATAGGATTTAGCTAGGCTCCATCAATTTTCCAGCACTGATTGTGTTTAAATTTTGGTGCCAGTAATAGGGCTTGAACTCAGGGTCTTTAGCTTTTTCACTTAAGGCTGTCACTCTACCACTCAAGCCCTAGCTCCACCTCTGTCCTTTTGGTGGTTAGTTGGAGATAAGAATCCCATGGACTTTCCTGCCTAGGCTTGCTCAGCCAGGACCCTCAGGTCTCAGCTCCTGTGCAGCTAGGATTACAGATGTGAGCCACCAGTGCCTTTATTTTAATCTTCCTACCAAGTGATAGCCCCATTTTCCAGATGAGGAAATTGAGGTAAAGAGAGGTTAACTAACTTGCCCAAGGTCACCCAGTTAGTTAAATAACGGTGCCAGGCAGTCTGACTCTAAGGCCCACACCCTAAGAATGTTGACAATGGAGGGATTTTATTTTCTCATACTGCTTGACCTTAGGAACCATATCTAGTGGTTACAGACATAAGCGGGTAGTCTTGGCTAAACCACCCAAACGCAGCCTCACTGCAGTAGCTGACATACATGCCTGCCTGTCGCATCTGTGGGCTTATCTGAGTGCTCTTAAACCATGGGTAAATGATCCCCAGGCTGTCTTTAAGATAATTAGAAACAAATGGAAAATAGTTCTCCTATATTATCAACAGCATATCAGCAAAACTTATGTCTTAAAATGTGCATCCAATTTCTAATATTAAAAAACATAGTTAAAGCCATATGTTGGATATTATCACGCATCTTTGTGAAATTAGTAAGGTACCCATTTGAATAACCATTTTGTTTAGATCAAACCTACTGGAGCTTTCTTTCTTTTTATTTTTTTAAAAAAGTCTTTCCTCTCCTTTTTCTCTGCAAATACAAATATGAAACTAAAAAATGTGCATGTAAATGCATATGTGTGCACACATCTGTGTATGTGTGCATGCACATATATGGGTATCAACAATAGGGATAATTTATTAAAAATCAGAGATGTAGATTTGGAAAATTGCTATTCAGAGAGATTGGTGTTGGATAAACTAATTGCTCATGAAGATTATACCTTGCTGGTAATATATGTTGGATCTCACTCTTTTCTCTTTTTCTTTTTTCTTTATATCTTTTCATTTCTATTCACTCTTTTTTTCTTTTACTTTTGGCCTACCACTTTGAGGCATGTTTGGAGGGGGAGATGATGCTGATCTGCTTTGTTTAATCGTCTAGTTATTCTTCTAAATGCTTAATGACCATATCATGTAGCTGTAGAAGAAAGCCTTTTAAAAAACCTCTGTCTAATCAATGCTTGGGCAACTTTAATCACTGCTATTTTGCTAATTTCCTCATTTAAGGTCATCGTAGGTAAGTAAACACTGGGTACATGGGTTTTATGAAATGAGCAGTCCTGGAGAAAGATGTGTGTTCAATTTTTCCTTTTATTTTTAGAGAACAATAATCATGAATGGAGTTGCTCTGGGGAATAGAAGACATCCAAGCAACCATTATGCCCCAACTAATGAGCCATATACAGATTGCATAGATATATGCTTACATAGGGTCCTAGTGAATCCTGGGCAGAACATACATTAATATAATCAAGAATGTAAGAAGCTAAGACACTTACTTGACATTAAAATTAATATTTTATAACAAATTAGTTGCATTTTCATAGGAGACACATGAAGAAGAGGATATCCTCAAAAATGATAGAAACGTATTAAATTACTTCTATCTAGTGCAGCAGAAATTTCACTTGATAGAAACTGATATTGTTTTATCTACTGAAACTGAAAGGGTTTTGCAAAACACAGAGTGTAGACAAGGTTAAGAAAAAGAATAAACATGCAGTCTGTTGATTTAATCTTCCTTAAATAAAATTGAACAATGACAACAACAATAAAAAAAAAATCTCTTGGTTGTAGGAGCTGAATCAGCAAATAGAAGAAAAAAAATCTCCCAAAGAATCAACCCTGTATTTACAACCCACTTGAGGTTTTTCACTCTGACAGAGTAGTCACTAAGTATAGATGGTCCTCCCACTGTTGGTTTGTACAACTTTAAAATTGTCTCTTTCTTTGGTCTGGGCCCCAGGATATTTTCTAGGTTCAGACTGTGTCAATATATTCTTCTTTAATTGATGTTTCATCTATAACCAAGAGGCCAAAATTTTTCATGAGAAACTTCCCCATGCAAAAAAAAATCTGTGGGCAACTCCACTTATTTCCTAATAAAAGCAAAAATAAAGGAGGCCACAGGGTTAAATGACACGTACTTAAGTAAATATGTACGGACTGTCTAGTTTGTGGAAGATACTCAGTTCAGTGTACCCATATAAATAAGCTGTAGTACTGCCCATCAGGACTGTGTGTACTCTGGTGAGAAAGGTGAATATTGAAGTTTGAGACAAGTAAGATTAGAAAAGAAATAAAGACTTGTTCTTAGAAAGTGTTGTTGGTGTTTAAGAAGGCAAAAGGTTTGCATGGGAGGGACCCAGAAGAGAGTGTTTTCTTAGATCCTGATAGATGGAGAAGATAGCGAAGGCAGCGTGGAGGTTGAACTCTGAGAGAGGGGAATATTGACAGAATCACAGAAAACTTTGGTGGTGAACTGAGAAATCAGTTGGAACCATTGGTCCAGAAGCTCAAATACTCAGAAGAGTGTTAAGAGACAGCCAAGAGTTGTGTGGCAAGGAATGCAGTGCTGGGAATGACTTCACTTTGGTTTATAGAAGACAGTTAGGTCAAAGGGGCACTGTAAACAGCCAGAATATATTTCAAAAGAATGTCATAGTTTGCTTATCTCCCAAAGGTAAATTCAAAGAGCCTAATTCATAATCCTATTCATCTTTATCCTACTTTGATTTTCTTTTGCTCAATTTCATCTTTCTACTTCATCTTAACTTTTTCTCATTTTGCAGCATTTCCCATCATTCTTCCTTCTCATGAGCTCTCAGCCTCCTTGGATATAGATTTTATGACTCCTTTTCCTCCTTGTCTTTCAGGTCAAGGTTGCCTTGTGAGTTCTAGTTATCTTCCTTCAGAGTCTTTCCCCTCTTTCTCTGGCTTCTCTCTCCTGTCAGCTTTACCTCATTTTTGAAGGGAAAACAAACTAGTGCTGGTGCTTTTATACCTTTAAATCCAGGAGGCTAGAAGGAGGACTGTGTGGAGTAGAAGTGATTGACCTCCAACTATAGAAGCATCAGAAACATCAAGATTCAGCTACCAATAGCATGTGAAAGAAGGAAGAGTCAAAGACAGTGTCTGGATTTCAAGGTTAACAGGTGGACCAGTAATACTGTGAGAAGGAGTTTTGAAGAAAGATGGTAAGTTTAGATCAATGGTTAACATAGTAGAACCTGAGGTCAATTTGAAAGAATATTTTAGATCATAGCATTTAAAGGAGGGAGAATATTTTTCTGCGTAAAATACTCAGATAATAGCTTGACAGATACATTTTCGTGAAAAGGCAAATTATTTAGTATGAGTAAAATTTTATCAGGTGGTGTGATGAGGAAAGATATTGAAGAATGACAAAGTATTCTGGAATTTTCTTAAAGGACCAAAATCAAAGAAAAACTTTGATCTAGGGAGTTTTTTTTTTAGATAAGAAAACTATGTGAGATGAAAGGAGAGGGAACTGTAATTAATGAGAAATAAGAGGATTCCTTGTTTGTTTTTGTTGTTGTAGAGCTGAGGACTGAATTCAGGGCCTTATACTTGCCAGGAAAGTGCTCTTCCAGTGTGCTAAATCTCCAACCCTAGAAGTAAGAAAGTTCTCAAACAAAATGGTGGTGGACTGTGAAACCCAGATCACTGCCAGTGGGAGTAGGAAAGAAGAAATATGTTATACAATGTGCCAATTAAGAATGTGGTTTGAGGCTCAGGAAGGTCTGATTCAGTATGTTACTTCAACAACTCATTATTATATGATCTTGGACAAATATAGTCATTTGGTAACTTTCCGCATCTCTATTTCCTTACTGTGTAATGGATAAGCATAGTATACCTGTCTCATTGCACGGTTATAAGGAATAAAAACATAATGTCATCAACTCATAAAGTATACCTTTTTCAATAAAAGTCCAATTCTTAGCCGCAGTAATATTTGTGAAGAATGCAAGTATCAGTAGGGGCAAGTCCTAAGATGAATATGAATGAAAGGAATGAATCACTGATACTAGTTCTTGAACTTGGGTTACTGGAGAGGAGACCATAGAACAAAGAACTTTCCTCTATTAAAATATCCATGTTCACAATGAAAACTTTTACTTTTCAACAGAATACAGTTCAGCCTAAGTCTTTATCACCTTATTGCAAGGACTATCTTTGTTCCAGTCTCTAGTAAAGTATTTCTCTTATCTGTCTGAGGCTTCACCCAAAGTAGGTTGAAAATTCACATTTCTAGTAACTTTTTCTTCAGGACACGTCGTATTTTTCTATCATATATTTCAAAACTCTTCCAGCTTCTTCCCCATTTCAAAGAATGTTTTAGCAACTTCACAGCTCTTGGTATTCAAATTTGCATTAATTTAGGAGGGTTAAAGTAACAATGTATCACAAACTGGGTGGTCTAAACAACAGAAATTACGTGTCTCATGGTTGGAACTCAAGGTGTTGGCATTGGTACAACTGGTTCCTTCTGAAGATGTGAGGGTGTGGCTGTGGCTAGGAGATGGTCATGACCTCCCTGTGTCTTTTCATATAATGTTCTAAGTCTTTACCTGTGTTTGTGTCCACATTGCTCTCTTATATAAAGGTGCTACTAGTATTGCATTAGGGCTTTCCCTAATGATCTCTTTTTAAATTTTTATTGTTGATGTTGGTGCTGAGGCTTGAACTTAGGATGTAGACACTGTCTCTGTACTTTTATGGTCAAGGCTAGTGCTCTACCACTTGAACTAAGCTCCACTTCTGGCTTGTTGGTGTTAATTGGAGATTAGAGTCCCTTGCCTGGGCTAGCTTTGAATCAAGATCCTCACATCTCAGCCTTCTGAGTAATTAGGATTACAGTTGTGAACCACCAGCGCTGGACTAGTAATTTCATTTAAACCTGATTACCTTTTTAAAAACTTCACAAAGGCCACAATAAGATATCAGAGATTAAGACTCCAACACATCTTGCCTTGCAGTACACAAATCAACCCATAATTGTGTTTTCAGAGAGTTTTTCTACTAATGTATTCACATATAAAGTTCATAAATTAGGCTTGCATTTTCAGATGACTGTGGTTTTTGACATTTGTCTATTTTGATAAAAGCTTTCAAGTCCAGGAGAGAGCAGGCAAAGAGATAACATTGTGCCTTTTGTTGTTGATAGTCGCTTAACTTGGTGTTGGGAGCCATGAAATGGCAAAACAGATTCATTTTCCAGCCTCACCATATATGGGTCTCTTGGCTTCTAACAAAATGAGCTTTCTTTGATAAACTGCTTTTTCATTTGAGTCTTTTATCTGCCACAGTAGAAAGCCTCCTCTGAATGAAGCTCTTCATAAAGACATAGAGAATTTCTAGCTCTTAAATAACAAGACTGCCTACTTACCTACTTCAGGTTTTCAATATGCAAATATCCTCTTTTTCCATGGCTATTTTTGAAATCAGATTGGAGATGAACTTAGATAAATTGTAAAACATATTCCTATGGTAGAACAGCAACTGGATGCTATATGAGTTTTAACAATCCTTTAACCTATAGCAAATTCTTTTGTGAAATTCCAAGGCAAGTATACGGTGGTAATGAGATTTGAAACATTAACTTCTAATGCAGCCCTCTTCACATGTCATCATATGCTCTATTTTAAGTACTCAAATGATCTGTATTATCAATTCAGTTGATCCCTTCCTTTTTATTATACTCTTTCTTGCCCCCTTTCATTTTATATTTTACTGTGAGGTACTTCCTATTCGGTGTAAAAAGCAAAGCTCTTGATCAGAAATATTCAAATCTATGCGCATGCACGCAGGAAAGAGACTGCTTATTATCTATAAAATCTGGATCCGATGCTTCCTGATTGTCTGCAACATTTTGTCAAAGTCTCTGTGAGTCCTGTCATCTGGCACTGATCTTTCCGTCATGGAAGGCCTTCCCAAGCCCGTGTCTGGTGTGTCAGCTCCTATCTTCTGACTGACAGAGCCGACTTACTCGGCGTTGATCGTTACCCCCTTCCCCATGCCAAGGAAACAGATGGAATGAAAGAAATAGGAATCAATAAGATGAAAAAAAGTTTAATTTCCTTGGTCTTCCCACAGTATGTCACCTTCATTCTAAAGCCAGAGATTTGAGAAGGATGAAATATAGCTTCTTTAAAGAAAATTGGAGGCTTAGAAGCCTCTTGAGAGCTTTGGAGTTTGCTTTGCCACGGCTCCACTGTTTTCTCCTTCTCTTCCTTTTTCCTTCTTTTATAATTACAATATTTATTCTGAGTATAATTCTCTCTCCCCATTCACTTGTGTTTTGACTGCATGTTCATGACCAACAAGGAGAAATAGAAAAGAGCCAAAAATCTATGTGTGACTCTAGCCACGTAAGTTGTGAAGTGTAGGAGAAAGAACACAGACTTTGAAGTCAGACAGCTCATCATTCACATCATAGGTTCATTATTTACCCACTCTATCATCTTTGGCAGTTTTTTTTAGCTTCCTCCTTTGAGCCTCAGTTTCCTCATCTTTAAGAATATCAGTCTTACTGTGCTGTTGTTTAATTTCAAGGGGAAATAAATGGGGGCATCTTATACAGAGTCAAATACTCTGTCAGGACTCTTGATGAAAGATGTTATTACTGTTTACTTGAGAAATACTAAGTAAAACATGAAGGCAGAAAGGTAGTAAACAAACCATGGAAAAGTGCTCATGAGGGCTGGGAAGCTGGCTTAGTGGTAGAGTGCTTGCCACCCATGCATGAATCCCTGGGTTCGATTCCTCTGAAAAAGCCACAAGTGGTTCTGTGGCTCAAGTGGGAGAGTGCTAGCCTTGAGCAAAGAAGCCCAGGGACAATACCCAGGCCTTGTGTTCAAGCTCTAAGACTGGCAAAAAAAAATGCTCATGTGTTTTTACATTATTTCACTGAGAAGATACAATATACTTTTAGCACCAAGTAAAAGAATGATTTCCATGCATTTTTATAAAAGAGAATTTATTCACATACAAAATTTGTACCATGTTCTAATACTCTCCAGAATTGTGCTAAAATTATTTTGCTAAAAAATTATTTACTAGTTCTAGCTGAAATGATAGGATAAAAATAAGTTTCTGTCAAAGGCAAACAAAACTGAACATTACTACTAGTAAGAAAGTAGTAAGAAGTAGTAAGATTTTGATATGAAAAATATTATCATACTAGGGAAGATGGTCTGGAGTGAACTGAACATAACCTCAATTCATATCTAGAGATGTAAATGGAGAATGAAGTAGGAAAGAGAAGTAGAGATGTTCAGTAGAGTCAGGGGAATGAAAAAAATCACAAAAGGTTGGTCAGTGAAAATGACCAATTGGCCAACAACTTCTGATAATTGACAATTAATCGGAACTGGAATTCTACACTCCCATAATGACTGGGTGACCTATTCATCCCGATGATTCTGTTTTAAAGGACCTTTGAGAAAGATGTTGTTGAGTTGTAAGAGATTCATATGCTTCTCTGACAGATGAAAGACTTTCAATTGTGAGCCCCTTTGTGTAAAGGCTCTTAGAAAAGGCCTATAGTCAGGTGAATGAGAACAAAGAAATTATTTTTGGCAGCTTTGGGCTTCCTCTGACAGACACTTTAAGGGGAGTGGTCAATAGGGTTATTCTAGGGATGCCATTGAGGTCTTAGAAACCATATCAGTGTTGATTTAAGTCTTTTAATGTATATATGTATGGAGGGGAATGAAATAATTTGTGTTTAGTCTGCAGATTTCTTAGGCTCAAGGTTAAGGCCCACTTGAGAAGAGGACTCAGAGGAACCTGGCTTGAGGTTAGTCAAGCAAAGAGTCTTGGCCATTTAAAGTCAAACCAAAATGTTTATATACAAAAGCTGGTATAAGTAAAAATGTAATTTGTTCCTTCAATTAATAATTTTAGCCACCAGTTATGTACCAGACTCTGCTTAGCTCAGAAAAACGTCATACCTACCCTCATGGAGTTGATAATCTTAGAAAGTGAGGCAGACCAAAGTTACACCAGCAAAAACCACCACACAAATTAGTCACAGATAATTAGGTACATAAACAGAAGTCCAAGTTACTCTTTTCACTTGTGACTTTTGTTTTAAAGATGTGCCCAGGAGAGTCACAGTCTATTTTTCTTTCTTTTGATTCCTTACCTTGGCAGAAATTTTAAAAAGTAGTATGATGGACCAGACTGGTAAATTGAGAATCCTCTCATAGCCAACTGATGGAATCATATGCCATTTTCAACATCTCCTGCTGATCATTTTGTCAGTATACAGGAAGAAAGTTAAATATGTAGAGACCTTGTAGTCCTCATTTCTACTTCTAGGAATAACTCTCAAGAAACAACTGGAAATAGTTACATATAAAGATATTCATGCCAAAGTTGTAAAGTTCGTTTTTTGATATAGCATCTTGTAGATCTCATTGTTGCAATGGGTCTACCTGTATCCCTATTTTTTTGTGTGTGGGGTGGGGAGTGTAGTCGTGGAGATGGGAGGGCAGGGATGGTAGAGGAAAAACAAAGGAGGAGGTAACAATGCTTGATAAAAAATGTACTCATTATCTTGTTCATGCAACTGTAACCCCTCTGTACAATATTTTCACAATAAAAACTTATTAAAAAAGATGTTTATGCCAGAACTATTTAAAATAGTGAAGAACTAGAAAGAGTTTAAATGTCCAATATAATGGGTTATTATGTATTGAACAGATGTAACCAAAGAATGTTGCCGATACCCTATATTTGATCAATCTTACTGTTTCATATTAGTTGCTAACAAGTTGTTAAAGCTGTGACAGACAGGCTGCTTTCAAGTATCAACATTGTCACCCACTGTTTTTTGCTTCTTAACATTTGGTTTCACTCTAGTATCTCTCCCTCCCTCGCCCCACCCTTTGGTCTTTATTTCTCATTGTTTATTCTCAGCAGTTTTTATTCTCTTACTATGTAATTTTGTTTTATTGCAAACTACTTAAAATCTTTTCTGAATAAGGAAGATCATAATTATATCAGGCATTGTGTAAAAAATTCAGTAAATTCTTTTTTTTTTTTTTTATCATTTTCTTTGTGTCTGTTCATGCCCAAGGGTGTTAAAGTGCTTTAAAATTTGTTGGTAATCATAGAATTTTGTGGAATTCCTTTTAAGTGAAACTTACCTTCTTTTTAAAGTGCCTATAAATGCTAAAACATAATAAATACAAAAGAAGTTACTATTATTTCTCACTTAAATTCTAATTAAAATGAATGTAAAGTCATACAAATTAAGGATCATGCTTGACTTCATCTTTGACATGTACATTTTTTCGGCGAAAAGTATGACTCTCATGTTATCATTAGACAATATTCCTTAGATACACATTATTACGTGGAATTAAAAATAGAATAATTAAAATTATTGCACATATACTTAAGCTTCACCTGGATGAATTTAGACAATTAGAAACTCACTCTTTGATGAACACTCAGGTTTTCTCTCTTTCTTCTTTTATTTATTTATTTTTTTTAAAGTTGCTTCTCTAGTTGAATTCTCCAAGGTCTTTGGAATGCTTTAAGAAATATATCAGCATATTACCTGCCCTTTGTTATGTCCCCTGCATCACAGATTCTTCCTGCTGAGACCACTAATTAAAGGAAGCTATTCACCCTCCCTGGAGGAAAGCAAGCAGGGTCACTTGTCTCAGTCTCTTGTACAAGTGCTTCCTCAAAGTTTCCTTTTCTCTCAAGAGCCTCTCTGGCTCTCTCCAGCATTCTGCTCTCTGAGGCTTCATTCTTCAGATGTCCTTTGGTCTTCACGTTGCATCTTGTGGCTGTACCATGAATGGCTATTCTTTGAACCTTTTCCTTAGCTGCTGATGGCTCAGCTGTGCACAATTTAGGGTTGTGTGGGATATTACAGGGTGGGCAGCATCTTTAGAATGGTTCATGGACCTCGTTGTAGGTAACAATAAGCTTATGAGGAGGGCCCAGGAGTTGGATACCACAGGATTCTTCACTGGTGGCAGGTGTTAAGAGGCCTGTAGAGGTGGATGAGGATTTTTATTATTTCCTTCATAGGCTTTATATTGGGTGGTTGAGCTTCCATAGAAATACACACAATGCTCTTATTGCTTGAATCAAGGTTAAATAGACAAATGCATAGTAATGTCCCTGGCCCCTTAGTTAAAGCTCTCTTAGATCTTTTCTAACAACCAGCCACATAGAACAATACTATTTTCCTAGGTTTATAATGGTCAGTAGCTTTGGAATTCATGTAAAAATTTCAACTGGGTATGCTCTGCCAGATAATTATAATACATGCTGAAAAGGAGAGATTTACATATTGCTTCTGCATATATATACATACATATATGTATATATATGGTAAAAATGAAAATAGTATAGTCCCCTCTAAAATAGAACAAAAAATCATCAATATACTACCCCAGAATTTTTGTTTCAGATGCAAAAAAGAAAAGATATCATTAGATTTTGTAAAATATGGATGCTAACTTGTCAATAGAGGATGTGAAACAAAAAGCTTAAGCCAACAACTACAAAGGGGAATAGTGTAGTGACACTGAAGATTTTTCTATTATGAAACAAAAGTTTAAAGAAGAAGATACAAGAATTAGCAGGCTCTGATGAGTCTGTTGTATTCAAATCACCCAGGACAATATAAATCTATCTCTTAAAATGAATTAGCTTGCTCTTGCTCAATGCTAGGTACTCAGTGAAACTTGGGGAGAGATGGTTACACAGTGACTGGAGTGTCAAGGTAATAGCCTGGAGGTCTACATGTAGATTTAACTCTCTCACTTGGGTTATTCCTTAATTTTTCTTTACCTTCGTTTTTTTTTTAAGTGATGGGATAATCGTGGCTCTTAGGTAGGATTGTAGTAATGATTAAAGGTTAATATATGCATGAGCACTATAACAGCACCCTATTAAAAAATGGAATAACAAAATGAAAGAAGCCTTTGTTCCTGAAAGACCTCATGAAAGACCTTTCTGTAGCTCCTGACTCACTGTCCACCAGACTGGGAGGTGAGAAGAACTTTCCTACCGGGACGTTACACACTCAACAAAAAGTCAGAGAATATATACTGCGCAAGTAGTGTGAGACAAGTTTGGAATTCCTCTAATGGCTTCATGGGCAATGTGGCATTTGATTGTCAAAAGAGACCCTGAAGGTCTTTAGTCTTTTGGGGGGTTAAGTAGGAAGCTAAAAAGTATTGATTTTATTACAGAGAAAGGGAGAATGAATCCTGAAAGTAGCTAGCAGTCTATGACACTCAAGGAAGCATCCTGGTTCTTTATTTTGGCTCTTCCTGAAGTATCCTGGCTATTTATATATTATCAAAAATGATACCCACATCATGGCACAAGACTTACATATTCTACTGTTATGTGCTCTAGCCTGGGCACAATGTTTCTGGCTCAATAACATATAAAAGTCTAATAGAGGTATTATAGCAATGTAGTTTTATAAAAGTTGTGTGAAAGTGGTCTGTTATTTCTCAAGTTTTCCATTTGGTTTTTATGGACTATAGTTAACTGAAGGTAACTGGAAAGGTGGAATGTAACAAACCATGGATGAGTAGGGACTCCTGTATTTGCAGATAGAGACTTTAAAAATATAATTAAGTTAAAATGAGGTCCTTAGAATTGGGTCCTAATCCAATACAATTTTTTTGTGAGATCAATCGAGTTCACAGATAGATGCAGAGAAGGAAGTTCCTGGGTAGATACAAGAAGTAGTTAATTCCAGAAGAAACTAATTCTGTCAACACCTTGATCTTAGAAATGCAGAACTGTGAGGAAATAAATTTCTGTTGTTGGAGCTACTTGGTCTATGGTACCTCGTTACTGTAACCCTAGAAAATTGATACACATCTCTGTAAAATGATAAACAGAGACCAAGCTGAAAATTATCCATAAAGCTGGAGGGCATAGTCCAGGCAAATATTTTATAAATGGTTTTTCTCCTGTCCCTTTAGTTATGTTTGGACAAGTTTAGTCCCTTCCTATCTGTTCTCCCTCTCTCTCTCTTTCCTTTTCTTTCTCTCCTTTTCTCTCGCTCTCCTCTTTTCTTCTTCCTCTTCTCCTCTTCCTTCTTCTTCCTTTTGTTTAATAAATTCCTTGGATACACAATTCACCTACCTTTTACTTTCAAGTATATGATTAGGAACTCCTGGTATATTCTTAATGTTGTGTAATTGCCTCTATTTTACAAAATAATCAATTTTAGAACATTCTCATCAATCTCTCTCCTTCCATGCTTACTAGCAGTCATTCCTCATTTCCTCCCAACCCCTCACTCCTCCCCCAGCCCATTCTAAGTTACAGTAACCATAAACCATATTCTTCTAAGACTTGCAGCACTGGACTTTCACTCATCTTGAAGTGTAGAGGACATTTAAAATGAAATAATTTGGGAAGTTATCTAGAAAGAGAGAAAACATGTGATTGCCATGCCTTTGTTACAGATTTCTTGTTGTTTCTGGCCAGTGTAACTACATGAAAAGAAGCCTTTTGTAATCATTCAGTTGTAATATCGTGCCTCATTTAGAAGGTATTAGGGATACACTGCTTTTACTGCTGATTTAAAAAACAGTTTATCAGGAACTTATCTCTTCATTTGAACTTACTGTATATCATTTACTCTCAATTGCCATTCATTTCTCCAATTTATTATGCTGTACCTTGCATGGTCAGGGTGGACATGTTTAAGATGTGTGTAATGCAAAGATATTTTGTATAAGATGGTGGAATCGTTTTTCTCATAAGATTGAGGGCACCCTGGGATCAGAGTCAAATTCTAATGATTGGAGCAGCACGTGAGACCTTGTGGTATAACACTTGGTGTAATTGCTGCTTGTTCTGTATTGTGTGTCAGACGTTGTTTGTGAAGGAATTCTCCCATTTTATAGCTTTCTTTCTTCAGGCTCTGCACAGAGCATCTACACTGTATGATTGTTCACTTTGTTTATTTTGTGCAGCTGTTTGCTAGAGAAACATAAGGAAGGATTTCAAAAACAATTAATTTTTAAAAGAGATTAGGGGCTAGGAATGCTTTGGAGATGTTCATTAATCTTCTCATCTGAATTTAAAATAGGTCTGAACAGCCAGTTCATTGTTAGGTGTTGTGATTATGAATGGGGTACCTCTGTGTGAAACTACCAAGTTCTTCTTACAAGATCTTCCAAGCAGAAAATAACCTTTTCATTTCCTGTCCTTTACCTCCCAGGAGTGGGGGAGGGGATTTGCAAATAAACTAGCTTTCTGCAAACCCAAGCATGTAGGAGTTAACTTGTTTTTGGGTTGGCCAAATCTAACTATAGGAAGAGTGATCTTAGGGTCCAGACTGCTCTTCCCAAAACTCCTATGATTTACTTTTGTTTTTTATATGCCTATGTGATTACATTAGAGCTTCAGAAAGGCAGAACTAACAAGAGACAAAGAGATAGGTAGGTAGGAAGGTAGATGATAGCCAGATGGGTAGCTAAACAGATACATAGACACATAGATAGTAAGCTAGGCAGATAAGAGATATTATGTAGACAAGAGATAAATAGGTAGATAGATCCATAGATTGACAAGGGAAATTCATTAGAAAAATCAACTCAATGAGACTATAGAGCCTGGAGAGGCACACACAGGATATGTGTAGGTAGAGACCCTGGAATGCTTGTAGTTTGGCTTAGTTTACCCTAAAAGTACCCTGTGAATCAGGGAAGCTGACCAAAGGCCTGAGAAACGGGGTAGAGAGCATTGGCCTGCGTCCCCCAAATCCCGTGAATAGTGAGCTAGGAATTCTATTGTCCAAAGGAGAAGAAAAATATCACAGCTCCAGTAGAAGAAAAGAAGACCGATGTTCTTTTCTCTACCTTGTTTGGCTCTCTTTGGACTCTGAGCTAAACTGAGGTCAGCTCTTCCTCCATTCAACCCAGGGCTTCACAGGCCAATTTCCTCTATGTAAGCATCTTTACAGACACACAGAAAAACAGTGCTATGCCAGTTCTCTACATAGTCCTTTACCTAGTCAAGTTGGTACCTAGCATTAGCTATCACAAGTGTTTATTTTCTAAGCATGAAATGGAAACAAATAATGTAAATATATAACAAAAGCAAATGATAGCATGGATGGAAAGGGTAAAGGGCCATTATTTTACTGATCTCTCATCTTTCTTTTTTCTGATTTCTTTTGTCCTACTGTTTTTATTTAAGTCCAATTTTACCAGTGGGTTATAGAAGTTCTATAGATACTTGGGATGCAATCCTTCATAGACACGTATGTATTGAAAATTCCTTCACATAGTTTATGGATGGCCTATTCATTTTACTAGTGGTGTCCTTTGATTAGCAATTTGGGGTTTTTATGAAATCAAATGGCATGACTTTTATATACATTGTTTCTCCAAAGGACTCGGGTGTTGGCTTGATTCTCAGCTAGTAGAGCTATTGATAGGTGATTGGATCATGAGGGTATTAACTTTATCAATGGATTCATTAATGACTTTGTAGCTGAGTGGACTTTTAGGAGATAAGATCCTGTCTCAGTTGGTAGATCACTTTGAAAGGTCTTTGTTAGGCCTTTGAAAGGTATATGTTTTATACTTTACCTTTAGGGGTAAACTCTTCTCTATCATTCTGTTTCCTGGCTGCATTAAGATGCTTTTCCCACCATGACTCTCTATCATGATATTCTACTTCACCTTGTGAACAAAGAAATGGAATTGGCCAGCCATAGGCTGACCCCTCTGAAGTTGTGAAGCAAAATGAAAATCTTCTTTCTCAGTTTTATCTAAGGTATTTTGATTTGACTTGGCAAAAACAAAAACTAATTTTTTTGTGGGGGGGTTCATTCTGTGTCCCTGTAAAGTTTTTCCTTTATCTTAAATGTGTGAGATGTGGGACATTTTCTTTCTTGAAGAACCATAGTTGTACCTTTTATATTAGGTTAAAGTTTCACCTCAAATTAATTTGTATGTCAAAGTTTAACTTTCTGTGTGGACACCTAGTTCTTCCAGAACCATTTGTTAAAAAGGCACTGAATAGATTTTTTTTTGGTGGACTTGCAAAACTTTTTCGCCATGTATTGATGGGTCTGTTTCTGAGCTCATTTTTGCTGTTGTTTCGTTATGCATTTGCCTATTCTCATCACAAGGACACACTTATTATTGCTTGAGACTAAGTCTGCAAATTAGATAATCCTCCAACTTTGTTCTATATTTCCAAGATTGTTTTGGTTAATTTAGTCTTTTACATTTGCAGTAAAAATTTTAAATTAGCTTGTCAGTTCTACAAAACACCTGTTAGGATTTTGAGTGGGATTGTATGAATAAAGATAAATTTGGGAAGAAGTGACATCTTAACAGTGCTGTTTATTCCAATCAGGGAACATGGTTCCTTCCCACATTTACTTAATTAATTTCTTCATTAATTTCTCTCCACATTTTTGGGTAGTTTTTTTCTGTAAATGTCTTGCAAAGCTTTTCATTTCCATTTTATCTGTGTGTACATCATGATGTTGTTGTTGATGGTATTTTTGAATTTCACTTTTGTTTGTTGGTAGATGTAAAATAGAATAGATTCATAAAATTTTGTCCTCATATAATGTAACTATACTAGTTTTTTTTTTTTTTACTGGATTTGACTACTTTCATTACTTAGGATTTTTTAGGTATAGATTTTACCTAAATTGAATGCCTAATTTTTAAAAAGTTTTGAATTTCATGAAAAATATTGGTCTACAATTTCTTTTTGTTTCTTTATTAGATGTAGTTAGGACTACTCAAACTTCTTTTTAATCTCTTTAAGAAAAATTTGTCTAAATTATCAAATTTATAGGTATCTGGGTATTCCAGTTTTCTTTACTGTGATATAATAATGGAGAGAACTCAACTTAAAGAGCAAAAGTTTTATGTTTATTGCAGCATTATTTACCATAGCTAAGATATGGAACCAACCCAGATGCCCCTCAGTAGATGAATGGATCAAGAAAATGTGGTATATA